>NC_052507.1:10372142-10972142 GCF_014356525.2 Nilaparvata lugens | reverse complement strand
TGATGAGGTTTTGCTCAATGAAATCTCTGCACTCAGCGACAAGTTGGGGGATGAGATATTTTTGGGCGGCTATGTACGTTGATAAAGCGTGTCGCGCAGACTTGAAATCAACTGCTCCTGTATAAATGAAATGTTTCATACCTCTAAATCCGTCCGAGTCCAAATCTTTAATTGTCACTGTTAATTGTCTCCTTGAGATCGCCGTAAAACATGGCTCTGAAAACTTTACTGGCAGCGGCGAACAGCAATTTATGTCCGTTGATAACCTGGCTGCTCTCACTCTCACTAGCACCAACAATGAACTTGCAATCGATTCCAATTTCTTGGTCCGATAGAAAAAGGAACCTCGCGTTGAAATCAGATGGAGACGAATTTGTACTCATCTTGAGATGCAACTTCTACTATATAAATACTCAGGAGTGAAACACTATATTGTAAACTATTTATGTAAGAATGTAAGTTACAACCACACGCTTCAAAATTATTGATGTTAGAACCACAGAGGAAAGAAAAGAAGCACTACCAGAGAGCTGATCGGTCGAGATAGTTCTAGACGAGTATCAGAGATAGCGTCAGTATCGAAACCTTAGTTCTAGACGGGGGCATCAGTGGCGCTAGTGAGGGAAACTTAGTTACTGAGGACAGCGTCTGGAGCGCTAGTGAAGGAAACTTAGTTACTGATGAAAGCCCCTGGAGCGCTATAGTGATGTCCACGTTATAATGGCAATGTTTCATTATCAATAGTATTGTTATCCTTGTCTATCATTCAACAAAGCAGATAGCTTTTTCCCCGCTTTGTTATGTTGCCAGATCGTCTTAAAACAATGCATAATAATTGATAGTAAACAACATATTTCATCTTAATAATTAAGATTATAATAAGGTTTTTATTAAGATTATTGTTGAGATAAAATATTATTTAGATAATATATTAGATTATTGTAATAAGTGTGAATGATAGATAAGAAGTAACTCAATTTGTATATTGAATCAACATCAATATTATGTTACTAGGTAACCAGGGATACTACAATAAGATAATAATAAATCTTAATAATTTAGATCATTGATGCAATATTAACTCTTTTTTGTAGTTTAAAATAACCAATTGTATATTATCAAGCCAGAAATTATATTTCTCAATAATTTTATAATGAATTTCCATAATCATTTTGAAAATAATATAATATACTATCATTAAAATATAACTTAGGGTATATATATATTATTATTAATTTTATTTTATTGAGCAAGAAATCATATTTTTCAGTTATTTCATAATGAATTCCCATAATTACTATTAAAATTCATCATATGATTTTTGAAAATTATAATTTCTTGCTTAATAAAATATAACTTATTATTTTAAATGAGAATAAAGAGTTAATATTGTATCAGCTACTGCCATTGAAATCATTGACAAGACAGAGGATTGGCAACCTTGTTCTCCTATTACTGCCATTATAATGTGAACTTATCCAAACCAAAGTCTATAAATACAGGTCATGACACAATCCTGTGATGCATTGCAAAATCGCCATTTTATGGGGTTCAAGTTCACCAATTTTCAAATTTAACAGCTGTTATCATTTAGACCTCCATAAAAACCCCATAAAATGGCCGCTCCATGAGGAACATGAGTGTCATGACCTGTATTTATAGACCTTGATCCAAACATGGCCATCTATAGTGTAACTTGTGTATGGTCATGATCAAAAGCATTAAAAACTAAAGAATATCAAAGGTGAAGCAAAAATAATAAGATGTAGCACGAAAATAATAATACAAGTTTTATTTGGAATAATACCGTTTTATTCAATTACATACTCAATTTTCAGGTCAAATATTTTTTATTCAAACTGAGTTTTATACTTTTAAAATTTCAAAATTTCATCATGTGTCTGATTATCATGTATAGTGATATTGAAGATATTCATAAACATTAATTTGATAGGCTTTTCAAGTGATTGAATAATTATACAATAGTAGTAAATTGTTGTTTTATTCCTACTAACTGTTCAAATAAATTTATAATAATTATTGTTATCTTATCTTGAATATTATCTTATATAAAAAATAGATTTTAAATTTTAAATGAAAAAAGATATCAATTAATTTTTTTTTCATTAACAATTTTCAATAATCCATGGATCTAGTCATGAAATATAATTCTCCACAAATAAATTGATCATTTCTTACTTTTGCATAGATATCAATTTTTCTGTTATATCGTAATGTAGATTTAGATACACATATCAAAAAGTATCAAATTGTAAATTTTTCTAGAGCTTGGAGCTTTTGGAATGTGATGAATGCAAATTTTTTATGTAGAGTAGGCCTATGGAGCAGCTGATAAAATCTCATCAAGATGAAACTCCACTTTTCCATATTGGTCTGGTCAATACAGACATGAAAAAAGGGATGTGCTTGCAATGTAAATATTTTGTAGTTTTAATTTCTATCATCTTATTAAGAATAATTTTTAAGTTAATAACCAAATTTTATTCAAATCTGAGAATCTTTTGAAATACTTCAATTGGAAATTCAAAATATAATCAAGGATGTGCAGAATTTTCTCTTTTTCTCACTAGTCGACAATACTTTCAATTCCAATATCATTAGAAAGTTACAATTGATTAAAGAAATGACGATTTTATTATTTTCCTACTTTACTGTTAGTTTAGAGCTTTTTATAGCTGGTCTGATGCATCATAGAAACTCCTGATTGATTCTAAACTGTGGATAATAGGGGTGGGTATCAATTTTTCAACATCAGGTTGGGTTTCTCAGGGTGGGTTGATGTTTCAACATCAAACATTGATGTTTTCAACATTGGTATGCTTATTCCGTGGTAGAACTGAGGGATGTTGATAAGATAAGACTGTCAAAATTATCTTCACCAGCGCTTGATAAGAATGGCTAGTCTTGATAATAAACTTTCTCTGTCGCCGGAGTTTTATTCTACACTAACAGGTAACCCTTGCTCCGCAAGGGTCTATACTCTGTCCAATTTCGCATGAGCTCTGAAGGATTAGGCCGACCCTCGCTCCTCCACGCGCAGACACACGCCTGGCCTACCTGCGCCCAACGATCTATATATACTAACTATAGTTAGTAGACTAGTTATATAGTACTATTATAATACTAGTTAGTTATATAGATTGTTGGCAAAGCCTACTCTTTTCGCTATCCAGTTAGTATATATAGATCATTGCCTGCACCATTGATATACAGATATACTATGTATACTACTTAGTATACAGGTAGACAGACCGTCCCTTTACTTACACACACAAAAGGAGACTGTGCTTGTGTGTGTGAGTAGTAGTAGGGTCGGCCTAATCCTTCAGAGCTCATGCGAAATTGGACAGAGTATAATTAGAAACTTTACAAACTGAAAACTTACTGAAATCTTGCATGATTTAAAATATACCCTATAACCATCCTCGGTAAATTGAGAATCAATATGCAAAATTTCAAATTACCTAATCAGTCCAGTAGTTCAGAAGTGATTATGCGTCAAACGTGAATTTCCTATCCCATTCGAGTATAAAAGTCAGCTCTTTCCTTTATTATGTAGTCCTGTATATTATATAGATTATTTCTATTGTCTTTTTTACTTTCCTTGCCCTATTACCATAGGCAAGGAAAGTATTGCTTTCCAAAAAAAATTAAGGTACCCTAATTTCAAGTTTTCTATACGTTTCAAGGTCCCTTGAGTCCAAAAACATGATTTTTGGGTATTGGTCTGTGTGTGTGTGTGTGTGGTGTGGTGTGTGTGTGTGGTGTGGTGTGTGTGTGTGTTGTGTGTGTGTGTGTGTGTGTGTTGTGTGTGTGTGTGTGTGTGGTGTGTGTGTGTGTGTGTGTGTGTGTATGTCTGTGAACACGATAACTCCATTCCTAATCAACCGATTGACTTGAAATTTTAAACTTAAGGTCCTTATACCATGAGGATCCGACAATAAGAAATTCAATAAAATTGAATTCAAAATGGCGGAAAAAAATGGCGGATAATTACTAAAAAACCATGTTTTTCACGGTTTTCTCGAAAACGGCTCTAACGATTTTCTTCAAATTTATATTATGGATAGCTATTTATAAGCCCTATCAACTGAAATGAGTCTCATCTCTGAGAAAATTTCAGGATCTCTGTAATATTCTTGAGAAAATGGCGGATAATGACTAAAAAACCATGTTATCCACGGTTTTCTCGAAAACGTCTCCAACGATTTTCTTCAAATTCATACCATGGGTAGCTATTTATAAGCCCTATCAACTGGCATGAGTCTCATCTCTGGGAAAATTGCAGGAGCTCTGTAATATTCTTGAGAAAAATGGCGGATAATTACTAAAAAACCATGTTTTTCACGGTTTTCTCGAAAACGGCTCTAACGATTTTCTTCAAATTTATATTATGGATAGCTATTTATAAGCCCTATCAACTGAAATGAGTCTCATCTCTGAGAAAATTTCAGGATCTCTGTAATATTCTTGAGAAAATGGCGGATAATGACTAAAAAACCATGTTATCCACGGTTTTCTCGAAAACGTCTCCAACGATTTTCTTCAAATTCATACCATGGGTAGCTATTTATAAGCCCTATCAACTGGCATGAGTCTCATCTCTGGGAAAATTGCAGGAGCTCTGTAATATTCTTGAGAAAAATGGCGGTTAATTACTAAAAAGCCATGTTTTTCACGATTTTCTCAAAAATAACTTGACCGATTTTTTTTAAATTCATACCCTGTATGGTTATTTATTAGCTTTATCAACTGGCATGAGTCTCCACTCTAGGAAACTGATGGGGGGTCTACCCGATCCTTGAGAAATGGACTTAGTAACCTCCTTCTCATGCATGAGGTAGGTAGGTAGCGCAGTTCATAAAAAGAACACGAGATATTTCATCTGTAGAACAGCTGTTTTGACGACTTTAAAAAAATGACGATTAAAAATATCTTCGAATTTCACAATTTACACAAAGGAAAAAGTACCTCTGAAAACAATTATATATACACATATAGAGAAGTCTGATCATAGCTTCAAATATGAGCAAGGAAAGTTGTGTGAGTGCACCACACCAGATTTTTGTTATTAGGGCTACTATTTAATGCCAGTGGCATGGCATTAATGTCCAAAACATGTTGTGATAAAATAATTTGAAAGGGTACCTACTGAGATTTATATTTTTTTTTATATTGTATAGTCCAATGAAAATAAGTTGACTGCTAACAGTTCTGAAAAAAATTAATAGCTATAACTTTGAATTAATAATTGATAACTTTGGGGATGTTATTTTGCATTGTAAATTCCATTATAATTATATAATACCCACCGTACAACTAAAAACAGTCTATTTGTTTATTTTTAATTTATACTTTTAAGGCAAAAAATATGAAAACACAATCAAATTCAACAGCTTATTGAGAATTACCACCTCAAAAAATGATTTTTTTTTTACAATAACGGAAAAATAGAATCTAAAATAATAGGGCACTAATAAAATTTTTGAAGTTGGCGGTTCAAGCGCTTGTCATTGGCTATCGACAGATGACTTGAAAGTCGACTATTTTATCGGAAAGACTTCTAATCGACTAATGGGTCAATCAGTTTATAAAAAAGTTTAGTTTATCAAATCGAAAAACAATGAAATAGTTATCCTATTTCCAGTACTATTTTATGGAAAAACACAATTTTATACTTTATCTTGATGAGTCATCCAATTTGGAGACTTGATGTTGTATGTTCGTTTCCTAGGTTGGCAAACATGTCTACTGACGAATATGTCCACCAAAAATCAGCAGTTTACATTCATTATCGTTATCAACTGGGGTTGCCGTCTTCTGAGGCTCTTCGGTCACTAGTTTCAGGATTGGGTTAGTTAATTTAGTATTTTTATTATTCTTATTTGTTATCTAAATACAAACATTCATATTTATTCAATTTATCCATTTGTTCAACTATCTCAATTTTTTATCTTGCCTATTGTAATAGTAATAGGTGAACCTGGCTTTTTACCAATTCCCCCACTTTTCCAGCAGGTCCAGATCTAAGATAATAATAGAATTTCTGGACCAAATTAACAGGTCTAGGGAGTTCTCAACAGTAACAAGAATCCGGAATGATTTATTAATAACCTCTCACGTGATAATAGCTCTATTCCTTATCGACAGGATACGTTAATATTATTTTTAGGAAAATCTATTGTTTGTTTTAACTTAGTTTTTGTAGGCTATGTGCTGTGTTTCCATAAATTTTAGAGATAACCGTTATCACTAGTCATATTCTGTAATTGAACAAATGCGTATCGATGGATTTGATAGCTTTCTGGAGTGTTGATGTACACTAACTTATAACAAAGTTACTTTTTTATCTTTGAAAACAGTTTTGTTTTTTTTATTCACGACAACTGATAACAAGTTCATCAAGGTTAAAAAGGTTAGTGTTCTTGGATATATGGCTCCAGCAATTTTTAGGTTTCATGTTATTACAATAGACCTGAAATCCGTGTACGAAATATCAAACTCTTTTGCTATGACTAAATTTAGATTGGGAAAAGTTTACTAAATATCCCCAATCCCTTGTTTTATTATTTAAAAATAGATTTTCTGGTAATAAATGTTTTTATCAAACTGAATTAGTTTAATTACCTAGGTATGAATTAGCCTATTATGTCTTGGTTATCTGCTTTTTAAACAATTTCCTAGGGAGGGTAAAAGTTCTGAATTTTACTTCATACTGTCTATAATGCTAGTTAGATAGACATAACCTAAAATGTTTTGACTATTATTATGTTTCAAAGATAAATGAGTACTTGGGTTAGGGAGGTTTTTGCTTTTAAATGGCAATAATTTATGTTGTCATTATATTAAAAAAAATAATTTTAGATAATAAACACACAAAAAACAAAACGTTAAGCAAACCTTGATCAGGATACAGGATAAATTAAAATAAAAGATCAAATGTTGCACATTTTTGATCCATTCTGGAATTGAGGTTAGAATTTCTGTTTATTGGAAAAGAAAATATGTAAAAATATTTGTTAGCCTAAACCTTAGTCCGATCAAACTCAGTTGAATTTTAATTTGGATTGCTCTCAAAAGGAGCATTCAAATAAAGCTTTTTAAATAAAAAAACGTGTCTAAAAGCCATGCCACGCTGATGTTTGATTAATAATACCAGAGACAAGTAAATAGGTTTTACAGTATCTTCTCTGATACTTCCTTGTAACATCTTTATACTGATAGTTCCTTGGTGATAGCAAGCTAGTGACCGTTTTGTTTGCAAGTCAGGTCACACCAAGCTTGTTCCCAAGGCGGTACCCTATTAGTGGGAGAAGACCGGCGTCTTAGAGAGTTTAATAATCTCTCAACATTATATTATGAGACCAGGTTCACCAAGTTCGCTACTACGGCGGGCAATTTTTCGAAAAATTGTTTAGCAAGCGGTACTGATCGTCCGCCACGGTAACAAGATCAGTTTGGCCTGAATCCTATTTTATGATAAGGTAGAGATTTTTAAAACTGCTATCTACGTGGTGCAAACTCAGAGGCACGGTGGATGTTGACATCAGTTTATGCCCGTTAAGCCACTAGTTTCCATCCTGGCAATCTGCAATATCATAATAACACGGCGAGCTGTGCAAGCAAGTTTCACAACTTACCTGATACTTTTCATCATCCCACTAGAACTTTTCGCCTATTGTTTCAATAGTCGATAGTAAAAATTAGTTTGATCAATCTGTAAAACCCCTTATAAATTTCAAGTGACTCAATAGTATCTATCAGCGACTCTTAACATTAAAAGCCCTGAACTGTTAGTGAGTTGGGGTGTGATCACATTGGATGCACGTATGTGCAAGTGCACGCAAGAACATACATGACCAAGCGTGCAGATAAGAAACAAAATCTGAAATGAGCCTTAGAAACACGTTGTGACGTGCCTGTAGCTGCTCACAATGTACGCCACCAACAAGTGCCCGCGTTCAGTGTGTGCTCCCATGGCCTTTTCCAATCATGGTCTAGCGTGCATCCAATGTGATCATACCCTAACTCACTAACAGTTCAGGGCTTTCAATGTTAAAAAAAAAATAATAATAATGTCTCAGGTCGAGGGTACAACACGACCAGAGGAGTTTATTCAAATTATAGACATGATTACAAAAAGCATATAAGGTACAATTATTTACAAAGTATTAATACAATTGGTTGATTACTTGCTGATCTAAGAGAATGTGGCCCCCACTATATATGAATATGTGTCGGGATGCCACTAATTTTGCTATTGTTTAATATTTTATGCCAAAAGTTGAAAATTCTAATAAAGATACATTTTGCGAGTCATTAAAAGTTCATAAAAACCACATTTCTATACACAAATTTAAAAAAGAAAATTTATAACCTAAAATGTAGAAATTTTATGAAAATTAAACATAAATACATTTATAATACTCATGGGAAAAAATCATTATAATGAAGAAAATGAAAATGAAACAGTATGGAAAATTTTTCATAGAACTAATTGTTCTCCATGATTGATTCTATTGGACAGGAGCCACTTTTTTGTTTTCGATTTGAATGAATTGATTGGAACTGTTTCTTTAATAGCTATTGGCAGTTTATTGAAAATGTTTGGTCCTAAATATGTGGCTGACCTCTGAGCAGCTGATGTTGTCATCCTGGGAATTGCCAAGTCCATGTTCCTTCTGCGTGTTCCTTGCGGGTGATTCAAATTCATGAAGAGTTGTGGGTTCTTTCTGGTGAATGTTAGAAGTCTGTGAATGTAAATCTGTCTGATGCTGAGGATGCTGAGCTCCGAGTATAGTAGTACTGAAGGGAAGAGTGAATGTTTGCGTCCTATTATCCTCAAAATTAGCTTCTGAACCTTGAAGATAGGATCGATGTGGCAGAAATTTGTAGCTCCCCAGGCCAAAATGCCATATCTTGCTATGGACTCGACTATTGCATAATAAACATTTTTCATCATGTCTATTGATAGTAGCTGCCTGAGTTGGATGAATTTGTAAATTAATTTTCTGATTTTAGTCGTTTGATGTAAAATGTGTTTATCCCAGCGAAGTAATTCATCTATTATGACTCCTAAATATTTTATATTGTTTGTGCGCTCTATTGAAGGACAATTACAATAATTCATACTATCCAATTTGCAATGATGTAGTTTGATTGTCTGCTTAGAAGGCTTCTTGGAGTCTGTTAGTGAGAAAGCAATAAATTTTGTTTTTGAGGCAAGTCGCTGATAGATTTCGCTTATTGAGTCACTTGAAATTTATGAGGTGTTTTACTGATTGATTTAAAACTAAATTTTACTATTTACTTGTACATTATGAGAGCCTGTTATGGCCGATGAATGTTTACAATTTTGAGGACTATTATTGATTGAGACACATTTACTTATACGTTCCGTGAACCATGATCCAGGATGCAGGTTTGAGAAAGTGAATGACTCCACCTACCTGGTAGTTAACAGTGATGAGATGAAAGAATTACAAAAACGGCTCAATGCAGGAAACAAAACATTCTTTTCTATTCTGCAGATAGTCAAGTCAAGAAGCGTCCATAGGAACATAAAGATCAGAATATATAAAACTATAATACGCACAGTGGTCACGTATGGAAGTGAAGTGTGGATATTATCATCCAAGGCTGCAGCGAATCTAGACCACTGGAAAAGGAAAATGCTGCGTAGAATATAATTATGGACCTGTGTGTGATGAGGGTGTCTGGCGAATAAGAAACAACAATGAATTATCTGCACTCTATAAAGAGCCGCCCCTGTCTGTATATGTCAGAATGAACCGCTAAAAATGGGCGGGGCATGTGGAGCGGATGCCAGACACTCGGTCTCCCAGAAAAATATTTATGGGACAACCAGGAGGCAAAAGACCGGTGTGAAAGCCAAGACTGAGATGGGTGGATGGCATCTCAAAGGATGCAGCAGAATTTCTTCTTATCAGGAATTGGAGAATGAAGGCAAGAGATCGTAATGGATGGAGGCGCAGTATTGAGGAGGCCGGGGCTCGATTTGGGATGTAGCGCCATCGAAGAAGAACATGAACCATGATGAAAGTATTTTTCCGAAGTCGGTCCTAGGTAGGTGATGTTCCTTCACTTCATCAATTTTATTCATATTTGAAATCTGAAAATGTACAATTGACATTGAAGATATTTTTTTCTAATATTGTAAACTTAAGTTCATTTTTTAGAAACCCCCATTCTTATTCAACGGGATTCATGTAAGTTCTAACACCAAACTGTTAATTTACCACTTCAGTTGGTAATACTAAATTTTAGTAATTTAGAAATGTAAAATTCTTAAATTACCTACATTTCTGAATTAACTAAATGCATGATATTGGCTTGAGATATGTGATTCAAACTAGATATTGCATTTTAGACTCTATTCTAGATATTACATTCCTCACCATACGATCCATTTATTCATTCTAGTGAAAAACTTTTCTTTCACATTTCTTGCTCATAGAACTACTGTTGACGTTAAATTTTATGTGATGTTGAATGAATGTTAATGTTAATTGCTGACTAACTTACTAGTTTCATCTCATTCTTCCCTTCACAAGTTTCTTCAAGTTTTAAGTTTCTCCGTGTTCAAATTTTTTGGACGTTTCACCAAATGATTCATCATTCATCAATATCATTCCACGTACACTACAGAAATCAGTAAAAGTCTGTCACTCATCGATGAGTATTTATTTATTCATGCAGTGACTTTGCAATGAACCTTGAAGAAAGGTACAGTAGGCTTCTGCCCAAATCTACTACATTTCTCATTTAGTGGCTTATCCTTATAGGCACAACATATTTCTGATTTCGGCCCAAATCTTCCAAGTTTCAAATTTATTAGCATTTTTTTATAAGCACTAGCCTACATGCTTCTACTCAAATCGTAAACTTGTATTTTTGTGCATATTTTTATAAGTACAACATATTTCTGCCCAAATCTACTAAGTTTCAAATTTAGTAACATATTTTTATAAGCACAACATGCTTCTACACAAATTGGAAACTTGTAATTTAGTGACATCTATAATCTAAAATTCGATAAAAGAAAGAATTGGCTTATACACGTACGGGATAGGAAATTCACGTCTGAACTACTGAACTGATTAACTTGAAATTTTGCTTATTGGTTCTTAATTTTCTTAATTTACCGAGGATTGTTCAAGGCCTATTTTAAATTCTTCAAGATTCTACTTTTCCAATCAATTTACATATTCTTTTATATTGTAAATTGTAAGTAGATGATATATTTTCATGGGAACTATTGATGCTGCTGTATAAGGGAGTTTTATTACTGGATGTGAACACTTTAAAAGTTTTATTGCTAGATATCTTGATCGTGGAAGCTGTTCTTTCTATCACAACTCCAAACTCAACGAGTATGTTCAAGAGAGAGACAGTTAGTGTGAGAGAGAATGTAAAGCACTGTGCTTTAGAGATTCTACTTTTCCAATCAATTTACATATTCTTTCATATTGTAAATTGTGAGTAGATATATTTTCATGGGAACTATTGATGCTGCTGTATAAGGGAGTTTTATTACTGGATGTGAACACTATTGCTAGATATCTTGATCGTGGAAGCTGTTCTTTCTATCACAACTCCAAACTCAACGAGTACATGTTCAAGAGAGAGACAGTTAGTGTGAGAGAGAATGTAAAGCACTGTGCAAACATAATTACTGGTCTTTATCAGTGGAAACAAAAGGTAGAACGAGTGCTCTGTAGTGCGACCTTCATGGATAGATATGATGCTGCTGCTATTCCATATTCAATTTCATTCCAGCTCACGTTATAGTCTCTGCTGTTTCACTCACACTTCATGCCGTTCAGAATAGTCTCCATCTCTGTCTAGTCGTTGAATTTCATCATCAATTCACACAGCTGCTTCACCAAAAAAAATGTGGAGACAAAGTAGTGTGGCTGATAGATTTTGCATCATTGTATCACAGACTACAATCTGTATTCTGTCATTGTATGCACATTCTGTCGAACGATTTGGTTGGAGAATGTAGAATGTAGTTTCCAAATTTACAAAATGGATTACATATTAGTGCAAGGTCTGGAAATAGAACTTCCTTAATTTGAACCGATAAAAAATTGTTTAGGCCCTTACAAACATGATAGGATTCTAAATTCTAGTCTTTCTCTACACCATAGTGAAAATATAGCACAAGAAGATATCCTATGTTATTGGGCGCTTATGCTCAAATTTTCAATGTTAACTCAAACTGATAGTCATAATACTTCTTTTTCGTGAAGCTATGTGACGCTGGTAGTCTCTCATACTGAATACTTATTTTTCGTGAAGCTATGTGACGCTGGTAGTCTCTCATACTTATTACTTATTTTTCGTGAAGCTATGTGACGCTGGTAGTCTCTCATACTGAATACTTATTTTTCGTGAAGCTATGTGACGCTGGTAGTCTCTCATACTGTGCCGTTCTTACACTCTTACACGGCCAAAACAGTGATATTGAACAGAAGTCGAGTTAACAAAAATCGGCTTGAAATTTGGAACATAAACGACTCATACCATAAGATATCTTCTTATGCTATATTTTCTCTATGCTCCAAACCGTGGCTTTTAATTGTTTTGTGTTTTGCTTCATATTTCTCAAACGCCACAAATTCTATAACCCTAAATGAACTGAAAATTATTGTAATTCTCTCATTTTATACGTTGGTCCAGGCAATTTGAACCTCCTTGATTTTAAAGGTAGTTTAGTGATCCTAGACATTCAATATTATTGTACAAAAGTCTATTTACAACAACAGGCGAGACAACTAGAATGACACCGTCATAGACACTGTGATCTGATGTTATAAATAAGTACTATATTGTAAAATTATATTGACCATCTAGGGTCCGCTTCATAAAAGAAGAAAGATACAAAAATATGCTTGCCATTGAAACTATGCTATTGCATTTTACATTATTATTACGTTTCTGAAACATTATTTATTGAATGAATATCGGGGACCGAGCTGCGCTCTGGAGTACAAAAGCATAAAAAATGTATTACGAAAGAAGAAATTATAATAACATTCATACAGAAATGTTCTATCTAATCACAGTAAATTGAAATTAATTCCCAGAGGAATGCAAAAATTTCCCTCACAAAGGCCCCGTTGCACAAAAGCCGGTTAAATTATAATCCTGATTAACTTCACGTGAGCCAAATCAGAGAAGACCATTTCAAAAAGATGGATCTACTGGAATTAATCAGGATTGAAAATAACCCGGCTTTTTTGCAACCGGCACTAAGTACCTGATTGAATGATTATAAAAGTTCAACAGCTGAGTCATAATTTTGACATTGTCCCACACACATGAACTCGCTCACTCATTTCCATCACCAACAGACGACGAAATAATTATTATCAGCTGTTTTTCCAAGGATGAATAATTATCTTTTTAATGTCCTTCAGCGAGTTTTCCCAGGGATGAGACCTAGTGCAATCGAATCTTCATTATTATAAACCTACTATGTTCTGAATTTCGTGAGAATCGTTAGAGCCGTTTTCGAGATCCGGTGAAATACAAACATATAAACAGATGTTAATCTTTTAATAGTATAGGATGTCTCCCATTGTCACTCAATGCCAGTCACTCTCGAAAGATCTTGGAATGCAAGCCATCTCCTGGGTCTAAGCCACCTTGAGTTTTTTTTTCAATTTTTGCTTTTGGGTTGATGATGAGAAATAGGTTATAAAAGATTGAAAAATGCCCCAAAGAAAAAAGTATAAGGTGATAAGTCCAGTGATCTTGATTTCTCCCAAGAGAAATTACACATAGAATTATGGAGAACTTTGGGGAAAGACTTTGTCTGTAAACAATGAGGGGACTTCATTTAAGAAATACATTTTCACATACGTAATTATGTAAAATAACAACATAAATAAGTATTGTTTATTAGTGGAGGTATGTTTTTTGTATATATTATATCATCTATGTTGTGACTAGATACAAATAAGATGGGTGGTGAAGGTACCAGACTGTATTCCATGTTGATAAATAAAAACTTGTTCAAATTCGGACAATACATCTTTTCAGTCGTAGTATATCAAAGCTTCCAGCTATTTTATCGCTCAATGAACCACGCGAAAATAATGCAATGAACTTTTGAACTTATATAATTATTTTTATGCTTGTAAACTGATTGATTAGAAGTATTTCCAGATTCTCATATCGGTTGTGAAGTTTTGTTTAAAGATAAAATGGCGAAGCAGTTTTTTCCTTGAAATTCCAAACTCCATCACTTTATCTGCGACAATATGCTGAATGTATTGCTGTGGGTTATCGAAGTTTAATTATTTTGTCAAAAAGAATGCCTCTTATTTTTAATTCGATTGGAAGCTTTGTGTCTTGTCATTCTTTTTATTATTGAAGTGTGTATTAATGATGATGGTTATCATATCTTGAAGGTCTTTGGATTGTGCTGTTGTGATTTCTGTCTATTTCGGTAAGGAATTATTTTTATTGATATTTGGAATATTTCTCCAACATTAACGCTGCAATAGTTGGTTCAAGGTTGTGCGAATGAATTATTAACATACTTCTCTTGATTATATTCTACATATTTTTGTTGATTATATAAAGTTCAGTTTTCTATACATTTTCTAATTCTGCTTACTTTATAGCATTTCTTTTCATCTTATATCTACAACAGTGTTATGAAAATTATCTTTCTATTTTACATTTGAGGATGTTAAAATTACTGTAAAAATGGGCTAAAATTATATTGTTTGTCTCCAGACTTTACCTTTTGAGATGACATACGGTAATTTTTGTAGGGATTGAAAAATTAATGATTTCATTAATATTTTTGAAAAAGGTTATATTTTGTAACTGTTCCAATAAATTAATTCCATACGATCAGTTTATTATTTTTATTTCTCAGCAAATTTTCAGCAGTCTCTTCAAGACATATTTATAGGGAATTTTGATTCCAGGTAAAATAGAAAGACTAGAAATTTCAAATCTGTCAATTTTATTTCTTCATTTAACTTATGTTCCTGTTTTCTGAATGGAGGTTTTTCTTTTAAAGTCAAAATTTACTATTAGAACTTTTGTTTGCTTGTAATGATTTCCTTTTTATACCTTAAGTTTTTAGTCTTGAATTTGCTCAACGATTTTTTTTCCTTGGAATCTTTGTGGTTCGAAGTGTGCTTAGAATTTCCAAATAGCACGTTATTCAGCAACTATCTTGAAAAGTCTTATTGGTTTTCTATATTTTGGAAAGTTCATAGTTTCAGATGTGTAAATACTTTATTGATTCATACAATGAGTACATCATTAAAATGATAGGGAGAGAAAAAATAAGGTAACTTTGTGCTATATTCCTCTCAATTGATCAAACATTAGGGCTTCAGTGGTTGTCATATAATGGATTATAGGTAATAATAATGCAAGAATGAGTTGGAAACTATGGAATACAATATAATAAGAGATTATATATTTTTAAAAACTGGACTACTTGTAACGGATCTTTATGCTCCTTCTATTTAATTCGCCTGTATCCTATTATATAAAGCGAGCGATTTATGTATATGGTTATCTGGGTATCTGGTTATGTATGTCCAACGGATATCGAAAACGTGTCTAACAATTTTCACGAAATTTGGAACATAGTAGCTTTATGATATAAAAATTCTATTGCACTAGGTCTCATCCCTGGGAAAACTCGCCGAAGGACGTGAAAAGAATAATAATTATTCTTCCTTGAAAAAACAGATGATAATTTCGTCGTCTGTCGATAACAGAAGATGTGAATGCCTGTGTGGAAGAGAGACAGAATTATGTTCAGCTGTACAACTATTTGCAATCAATCAGCTTATTCACGAGAAATATTAATCTAGAAATTTTAATCCATTTGATCAAAATAATCTGATTTGTTGACATGGCATGATAATTATATCATTCTAAATAAGATTGTATCATAATTTTTAAAGTTAATCATTATTTTACAGTTTTAAGTTATTAGTGAGTGTTATTTTGTTATTCAATTTGGTTTGTAAGCAATCTAAATTAAAACTTTTCTGTTTTCAAATGTTTGGACTAAAAATTCAACCTGAATTCAAGTGTATGGAACATAACCCACGTTTTGGAAAATGTATTGTGTATAAATCATTTGGGGAAGAAACAGTTTTGGGCTGTGCCTGTTAGTCCTTCCCCAATCATATTATTAAAGAATTGTGTTCTGTTCATCAATAAATAAATAACGAGCGAAGCTCGGTGCCCCGATATTTTTATAGAATTGATCAAATTCCATAAAACTAGAATACTATTAAAAATAATATACCAACTAATCTCGTGAAACGAAGCCAGATTTTCAAAGTATAAGCTGTTGTTGGAAAGCCCAGTATGACAACGACAATAATGATTATCCAGTAAACTCATTGATGGGCGAGCAATAAAGCAGTAAGCCATTTTTGCACGTGTAAAATACTCTCTCAATAAGTTGCAACTTTTGCCTAATGAACAGGTCGTGGTAATAATAATTGCCGTAGTGAACATGGCAGTGAAGAGGCGCATAATCATAAAAACGTCAACTTAATGGCCCTGTGTTTTGGAACAAGTTTATGACTTTCGAAGAGGAAGAAGATGGGGAGAAAGAATAGAATGAGTAGGAGAAGAGGAGGAGGAGGAGGAGGAGGAGGAAATGTAAGAAGTTCAGAAAGAAGAAGTAATTAGGAAATGAGAATAGGAAAAGGAGAAGATGAAGAAGAAGAAGAAGAGGAAAGATGCAAACTCGGTGAATGAATACAGAGGTACTTTTATTTGGAGAACAATAATTTTGAAATAAGTTTATTTCTTATGAAGAGGAGATCGTAATAGAAGATAAAGCGACTCATATTTTTTGTAGGTAATAAAGTAAAAGGAAATTAGTGTCATTTATTTATTCATTTATACATTGATAGATACAATATAATTCTCAACTATGAATGATTGGGAAGGGATAACAGGCTTAAAGCCCAAAACTGTTCCTTTCCCAAATTTGGATAAAAATTGTCCAAAATAGGCTATGATTATCACTTCATAAGTCAAGTTATATTAGGAGGAGTAAAGATAGTAGAAGAAGACAGAGACTTTATCAGTTTTCAAATTATATTTGACTATGTTGAATTGTTTTGAAGTCTCAAGTTTTTATATGAATACTCGCTTCGCTCGCCATATCCGTCTAGCCAGGGGGCTCCGCCCCCTGGACGACTGGATCGTCCAAGAATGAGATCAGTAGGCTCGCTTTGCTCGCCTGCATTTTTCATTTGTAGGACGATCCAGTCGGGGCTCCAGACTAAACATCTGGCTAAACAGATATGGCGAGCGAAGAGAGCCTGACGGCTAGTAATATTTCAGGAATAGCTCTGATTGAAGTAGCAGTGCCCAATCAATTTTTCAGCGATAAATGCATTTCAATCTTCAACTTGGTGCCAACCTAACGAAGTCAACTCAACTTAATGCCAATCTGACAAAATTATTAATTTAGTTACCAGTTAACAACTGTTTCGAAGAGGTACTCTCTCTAGATTATAGTTCTTTATTAACATATGGTATGGACATTTTTCAATTATAATTAAGAGAATAAGAAGAATATACATGCTAAAAGACGAAATTTAAACCCTTAAAAACCACCCTTAGATTCAAAATATTGCCAAAAGATTTCTTAGTGCCCCTCTAAAGGGCCAACTAAACATACCTACCAAATTTAAACGTTTTTGGTCCGGTAGATTTTTAGTTCTGCGAGTGAGTGAGTGAGTGAGTGCCATTTCGCTTATATATATATATTATAATTTTTAGATTTTCAATGTACATGACAAATGACTATTGCCAATGCTTACTGGTTATATAGCCTGTGACAAATAATAAAATGAATTGAATTGAGACGAAAAACAAGAAAGAAGAAGAAAAATAATATTGTTTTAATGGAGAATAAGCACATGAAGAAATAATGGAAGTTGGGAGAGGTGATAGCAAATAAAATTTGCTTATTTCATTCATCACAAATCGTATAATTATGATTGGGAGAAAACAACAGAGTAGCCCAAAACTGTACTTCTCCCAAATTTTTATAAATTCTAGCATGTCTCAACTATGTTATTTGTGGTTTATTATGTCTATGTCAACTTCAAGAATCTCAAAAAAAATCAAATCCATTTCCTTTCTGCTATAATACAAGATAAAATAGAATAAAATCTTACGAACTAACATTGTCTAACTACCACATCTATGTCTAACCTCCCGCTGAAATTCAATGAAAATTCAGTTTAAAGTTGATGACGAGAGTAGAGGAAAATAGTGAGAGGCTAAAGCGAACTGTGAGTTTACAGGTCTTCTTTTATTACTTTATATTGTGAAACCCGTCAACTACTGCGGTGCGCACATACTATTCCAGTAAATACGGCAATAATCCATTCTGAAGCCGGTCTGTACATACTGTCACCTATTAAGCTGCTCAAGTATTTTGCTCCATGCATTATACAGGTCACCAAATTAAAGCTCACACCAATAGATTTCTTTTTATTCTACTTTTTAAATATGATAACATGATATTATTCGTTTTTGTAATAATTGTTTGTTGTAATGTTATTTGTTATTGTAATTAGTGTTCTTCTGTGTTGCTCTAGCCTACATTTAAATATTGAACGAACGTAACGAGTTCTTCCTTAAAGTTTTGACTAGAGGCTCTAGTCCATTTCCCTTCTCCTTCTCAATCAGTATGTCACACTTCATACAATTTCCATCTCTTTCAACATTCTTTATCACATTACTTTTCATCTTTGTCTCCTCTTCGTCATAATTTTCCCCAATTCCTACTCACTCTCTGACTATATCCCTGTCTTTCTCTCTATAACTCTCTTTTTCTCACTCTTTCTACCCCCCTCTCTCACTCAATC
This sequence comes from Nilaparvata lugens, assembly GCF_014356525.2. Taxonomy (NCBI): domain Eukaryota; kingdom Metazoa; phylum Arthropoda; class Insecta; order Hemiptera; family Delphacidae; genus Nilaparvata; species Nilaparvata lugens. The sequence continues at coordinate 10,953,210 of NC_052507.1, read as the reverse complement.
TTTATCTCACTCACTCTTTCTCTCACTCGAGTGGTTGTTCGTTTGTGGGTTTATTTGTATGTTTGACCATAACTTTCGATTGCTTCCATCAAACAACTTCAAATTTTGAGCATAATTATATTCTTTGAACCATTATACAGATCGAGTTAGTTGGCCAACGAAATTGAGTCATTTTTGAGGATATAACAGGATAACATTAAAAGTACTTGAAAAATAAATTCATTACAAATAAGCTGTCAGTTGGGTTATTAATTACATGCAATGATGTATTCAATTCAATTTATTTCCACATTCATTTACAAGTTTGTACAAAATACTTATGTTACAATATTATTATTATTATTGCTATTATTATTTCATCCGGGGAGTCCGATGGTAACAAGCATTGAAAAGGCACACTAGTGTTTAATGTTAAGTCGGGCCTAGGCCACAAACTCAAGTTCTGTCGTAAATCTGACAAAATCTTTAAATAAATAAGGATGATTATTATTTCATCCACTGACCACCTATAAAAGGGGTATAAGGATTTGCCAATTTTTCATTAATCAAAAAAGTATGTGTTTTTTAAAAAGCAAATTGTTTCCAGAATATATAGGCTTATGAGTGGGAGAATTCCAAGTTTTTTGAAGTAGGACCGACAACTAGTTCTAATTGACTCCCCTATCATCACCCTCAATGCCCACTTCTGTAATCTAAACACTCCATCAATCTCCACTACACAACTAGAATTATTACCCCAAAAATGATTCCACAGTTCAGAATAGAATGGAACAGAGCGAAATACATACTTTTAAGAGCCATCGAATTGAGAGAAGCCTTTAGGTTTCTGAAAAAAATTGCTGAATTAAGTTTGGTTTTTAGGCATTCCAGAATAGAATAATGTAAAGATTAATTATATTATATTTTTACATTTTATCAATATTGAAAAGTGGAATCCGCCAAGACTATTCGTCTGTGAATTGGTGAGAATAACACAAAGCAGCCTGAATTATTCCTCTTGACTTTCAACTGATCTCGATAGAACAACTTACAGAATATCAGTGACATTTTGAGCGAGTTCTCCAGCTCAGGGGGCTCACTAGTATTTATGTATAAAAATGAAAGAATAGCAGAAATATATCTACACACAAATAATGTGAAATAAGTTATATCCCTCCAACAAGTATAGCTGCTAACCTGAGATGAATCCTCAATAAAACTTCAATGAAATAAATGAGCAGCGAAGTTTTTATGTGATCATAAATCATAATGGCGAAATGTTTCATAGAAATAGCCTACTGCTTACACGAGGAATACCTTATCATATGTTTAAATATTACTCTATTTTTTGTGAATAATAAATCAAAACATTATTTCCTGTTACAATGCCTACCTAAACTCTGACTATTGCCTACCTAAGCTCAAGGGTTGCTGTTGTACTGGTTGTCGCAAGCTGAAAGTGAAAACTGACCTACGTATTCCGTACTATAGGCTTGTTATTCTGCTCGCACCCACCGATCAAAGCCAGTTAGAGAGCGCTCAATTAAAATATTTTTTTTTCCGTATGTTATGTTTTTGAAAGACTTAAGCTAACGGAGAAGTAATTTCTGTCATCATATTTAGTTGTTATTTTTACATTATTTTTGCGCAATATGTCATTGATTGAGTTTTTTGAAACAAAAAAGAGGAATATAGGTATAAAAGTTAATGGTTTTAGTTATAGAAAAGACCGTGCATTATTGAATGGAAATTTATCATGGCGTTGTCTCACGGTTGGCTGTTCTGCGACTGTAAAGACTGACAATAAAATATTCAAAATGAATTTTGAGTCCTTCCATTTTCCAGAGATGGAATGACTCAAGAATTTACAAATGTGGCTGTTTCAGATCATTTCAATGAAATTGTCAAATATCTCATTTCTCATCTTCTAACAATTACTATTATTAATATTAAATTTGCTAGCAAATGATGAATTTAACCTCATTCAATTTTGAAAAATTACAACATTTTCCATCTTTACAAACTTAATTAGATATAACATAGATTTATTGTACCTTTTTTTTGAAATTAATAAACTAATATATTAAAAATACAAATTATAACAATCAGTTCCATGAAGATGCTGTGGATCACTGAAACTATTTGTTATAATTTGTATTTTCAATCTATTATTCTATCAATTTCAAAAAAGGGTAGGCCTGCTATAATATTCTATCTCATAAATAAATATAAGTAGCCCTAAATTCATACATTTTAACTATTAGAATTAGAATTGTCTTTTTATATTTGACAGAATTAAGTTTGGTTGTAAAATTGAATTTGAGAAGTTTGTTCCAATATAGATTATTCAAATAAAGTGTGATGAAATATCAATATGAAAATACTATTAAAATAAATAGTGAATTTCAGTGAGAGTTGTGCACTTTTCGATTTTTATAGGAATAATTGTGTATGAAATATCATTTCATCTGTACCAAATCAAGTTGAAGCTTGAAATTTGACTGAAACCAATTTGTTCTACTAATCAACCAACACAAATTTGTTGTCAAATTTCATTATCATTTTCCATTAATTACATATTTCCAATATGTAAAATACTATTACAAGTAAACACTGTTAGGGCGACAGTGTCATGAGATCAAGCGGAGAGTAGATAGGCAAGCTACAACTTGATATCTCCAAAAAATTCTTCACGCCTGTCGTCACCAATCACATAACATTTTTTATCAATCAATATTTTTATTGACAATTGCACGAGTTTATGGTTTGAATTTCTTGCATTTTTCTTACAGAAACGCTTGGTTTTCCCCGTTAAAGGTCCAAGTTCAATAATTATGTTTATTAATTTTTTATGGACGAATACTTTTGAATACACAAATAGTTCTTGGAAGATTAAATAAAAATGCATTATCTTGTATTTTCTACTGGAAACGTTCTGTCCTCATAGAACACAAGCTTTCGATAGTGGTTTTATTTCATCATAGAAAAACTCTACAACATCTTTGAATACAGTGTTCAGTGGAAATATAGAAAAAATTCAACTTATAGCTTGAAAAATGTTTCATGTTTTGATTTTTGTATTTTGACGTTACTCTATTTGATACAATATCAACTTGTACAAAAATGTGTAAATGAATAATTTGATTGAGACAGTCCCATGAATAAAAGTAGCTGTTCGGAAGTTCAATAGAACAGAAATATTTATAAAATAGAATTATAGTACCCTTTAAAATTAGTAAAGGAATTAATCATTTCAAAGGGTAATAATTAATAAAATTAATAGAAAGTAGCATTGAATTCATACATTTTAAATAATAGAAATAATCATTTTTTTTAATGGAGACAACAGGCTATGGAGATACTAACTTTTTGATAGGAATAATTTTGCTAATGAATTAATTTATTTATAGTTTTTTGTGAAATTATATTGCTCCTGATGTATTATAGTAAGACTTTAACCGGTGTGGGGAACTTGCCTGTATATCCTATTATTCGTATATCTACTTTTATTGGGCTACTAAAAGCATATTGAAAATATACAATAAAATATATCCAATCATGAACTTAATCATGAAAGGGTACTAGACATCTTTCATTATGTTTGAACCTATTATTCACTAATTTTAAAGGAGCAATGTGAACTTGCTATATAGTTCACGTTATATAATAGCAGTATTTAATTAGCGATTGTATTGCTATCCTTGTCTATCATTCAACAAAGCTGATAGCGCTATCTATTTCTCGCTTTGCTCTGTTGCCAGATTGTTTTTTAACAATGTAGAAAAATAATTGATCAACAAAATATTTTATTTTGATTATGAAAAATAATTCATTATGAAAAAAAATTGTTTTGCTTCATAAAACATAATTTATTATTTTAAAAGAGAGTGAACAGTTAATATTAGCCTACATCAATAAACCGTATCAGTTACCCTCCATAGAAGGCATTGACAAGACAGAGGATCGGCAACGTTGTTCTCCTATCTTTCTCCAATGCCATTATAACGTGGGCCTCACTATAGAGTAAAACATTGAAAATAATATGTATCAGAATATATTCATGTATTTCCTATCATGTACATGTACAAGCCAATTCTTTCCTTTGTTATATTATAGATTAATGATATAATGACTGTTTTATAAGTCTTATTTATTTTATGATCATGTGATTGGCAGGTAACTAGTGGGCCTGCAATGGGTAGCGGCGGGGCAGGGGAACAGCAGTTCTGTCTACGTTGGCACAACTACCAGAGCAGTTTGCTGGCGACGTTGCCACTTCTCCTGGACGGCGATGACCTCACTGACGTCACACTGTGCGCCGGCGGAAAGAGTCTCAAGGCGCATCGGGTTGTGTTGTCGGCCTGCAGTCAGTACTTCAAGGATCTCTTCAAGGTCAGTCAGTTTGCTATTTAATACAAAATGAATAAATAATTGTCTTTATTGATCAAAAATATACAACAATAAATCTTTTTAAATATTACATCTCTGGCATTCACCCCTATAAAATGATTAAGGGCCGGTTTCCGAGCTCGGGATTTAGCTAAGTCCTAGACTTTAAACAGCTGAAGTCAGAAAATTAGCTTTCCGAAACGGAGCGTAGTCGCAGTTTTTATAACAGTAGCCGCAGTTTTTATTTTATCATATCATTGGAAACATTTTTCCTTGACGAAATTGAACATTTCTAAATAATTCAAAATAGCTGAAACTTTACACGATTTTCTCTTTATTTCATTTTGTGTTTAATTTTCTAGTTTTTTTGAAATTTAATTCAAACGTGACTATGACAATGACTGCGACTACGCCCCGTTTCGGAAAGCCAATTTTCTGACTCCAGCTGTTTAAAGTCTAGGACTTAGCTAAATCCCGAGCTCGGAAACCGGCCCTAAATGTGTTGTCATTTTAGAAATGAAAAAATATTCATGCACTACGTCCTTGAATTTGTGATAGGTTGGCTCATTAACAAGACCCATAGACTCATAATATAGAACTGATAGTTATAATTTGTCATCATAATTCTTATATGCTCATTAGCAAGATCCGGAGCTCGGAAACCGGCCCTAGATCCGTCCGGTGGAGACGAGGGGGATAGAAAAAACTTTTTTCTTTTCAAGTTGCAAAATGTTGGCATGTTAAATTATATCTATACAAGTTTGAAAAGAAGATACGTTTTTTAGATTTCTTCATAAATTAAACTCCTGTATCAATGAATATCTGCACTGCCAAGCAGCCCTATAGTAACGGCTAACATCTTCCCAGTCACTGCCATACAGGTACCTCTTCAGCTCCTCTCTTGACAGCAAGCCTCTCCACAGGTATGCGCACCGTATCTCGTGTAGTATGGAACATCTGGTGACGAAATGAGTCACATCCTCTTCTTCCTTCCAGTTGCACAGGGATCACAGCTTCACTGGCTGATTGAACGTGTATCTGTTCAACTGGATCAGCTCTGTTCGCGCCTTGAAGAGCCACTTGATTAGCGCGAAGTCTTCCTGCTCATTGATGTCATCCTTGCAATGAAGGGAGCTGTGCTCACTTCTTAGCATTTCCATCTTGCTATCCATTATAAACCTCTCCTTTAGCGCACCCGTACACCAGTTAGTCAAGACAAGACAAGACATGATCAGACACGTTTAGTGACAATACTTCACATTGTTGCTTATGACGCTACTCACACTGATTAGTCATTGCAATTAGACAAGTCTTCTTAAGCAACTATGTAAAGTATTGTGACTAAACGTGTCTGATCATGTCTTGTCTTGTCTTGACTAACTGGTGTGTGCCTAGCCTTATTCTCATCAATATGCTGCTCATAGTGATATTCTGCGAGGCTATTTCCAAAGCATTGTTGCCGTACTGCCTTTCAAGCAAATTCCAGTCATAGTCAACGAAAATCCCTCTCCGTGTGACCGCCTCTAACAAGTAGGATATCTATCAATGGGCAGTTTCAATAGTGGTAGATATCCAGTCTTCAAGAGTAGGGTATAGTCTGGTGCCCACACAGGGAAGCTAAGTACTTTTTTAATGAAGAGTCGTACCTTTTCTACATCTTCATATATTCTAGCACCCCACAATTAAGCACCATAACAGAGTATGGATCTAGTTACCGCATCAGTCTTGCTATGATTTTAGTTTGAGGTGCAATTCTATATTATGGGAGCACCCCTTCTATATGGGCCCAACCCTTCTATAGTGAGGTCCACGTTGTAATGGCAGTATTTGATTAACATTGGTGTTGCTATCCTTGTCTATCATTCGACAAAGCAGATGGTGATATCGTTTTCAAGCTCTACAACGGTGCCAGGTCGTTTTCTAACAATAGAGATATTATTAATTTGAAAAAATATTTGATCTCAATCATGAAAATGTATTATTTGAGAAATATAGTATTAGCCTACCTTGAGGAATAAAATAGAATTGATCATTTTATGATATTACGGTATCAGCTATCCTCTATTATAGAATACGTGGCAATACGTATTATATTATGTGGAATATAGTGGCAACGTAGAGAATCGGCAACTCTGCTCCCCTATCTTTCTCGACTGCCATTATAACGTGAACCTCACTATAAATGTTTACCGGACCACAGTGCGGTCTAGAAGCAACTATCTAAATCTACTATTAAAATGTTTACAAAATTTCAAACTGTAAACTTCTAAGAAGTATTGTAATTTCTATCTTCTGATTTCAATTGCGAGCAGAAATTGGTGTCTATTTTTGATTCATTTTTAATTATTGTTCCTTGTTCCCCATTAAATGGAATTAAATATTCACTATTAATGTTTAATTATTGTTCCTTATTCCCCAATGCTATTTCTGTTTTCCATTGTTATTAATGTGGCAATTTATTTTAATTTTCAACCAAGATTAGCAAACTAATGGTGATGGAGGAGGTGTCATTAAAAACTTGAAGTTTGTCTTTATCAGTTTCAAATAATCAGGACGAGTCTCTTAGATTTTTCAAAATAAATCTCTCAGATTGATCAGGGAAAAATTTACGCAAAATATTTTTGGCATTCCTGCTTCCACTATAATGATTGTTTTCAATAACTAATTGATTGCTGGGTTACAGGAGATGCAACCACTACAGCACCCGGTAATAGTGGTGCCAGGGGCCGAGTTCAATGACCTCTGTGCGCTGGTGACCTTCATGTACAGCGGGGAGGTCAACATCTACCAGCATCAGCTGAGCAGTCTGCTCACAATGGCCGACACCCTCCACATCAGGGGCCTCGCCGAGTTTACTGCCAATGTGAGTCCCACTTATCAGTGAACTTGTCCGGTACAGTAAAAATGGTAATGATACACTGTCAGTGAAAATAACATTCAAAGTTGACTGATAAAACTTGAAAGACTGAAATGAAGATTTTCAGACTAGAGTATAAAAATATTTTTTAATTTTATGTTGCCTATTTAATTATCTCAGATTGTATAATTATAGCTTTGAAACAGGCTTGTGCCCAAAACTGTCTTATACAGTGTCCAACAAAAGGTGTGACAACTGAAAACCATATATTCTACATTAAATTTGCAACAAAAAATATCTAGTAAGGTTTGTCTCTTTTCTGTATAGGGCTACTTGTAATATAAATAGAAAAAAATAAAAATATCAGTACCCTTTTTTGAATTATTTTATCAAATGTTTCAACATTGATACCATTTTCAAGTGATATCATTTTATAATATCACAAGTAATATCATTTTATAATATCACTTGAAAATGGCATCAATGTTGAAACATGTTGTGATAAAATAATTCAAAAAAGGGTACTGAGATTTTTTTTTCTAGTAAGGTTTTCTTATATCGATCGACCTTAGTTTTCAAGATATATCGATTTTTCGATATTTTTTAAATCGTCAATAACTAGAAAACTATTAGTCAGAATCTGGTTCTAAGGATACGGTTGGAAAGAGTAAGAAATTTTCCAAAAGATTCGTATAATTTGTTTCTTTGTTTGACGTTTTTAAACTTTTTATGAGTGCTCAAAGTTAAAAAACGTACATTCGTCGAGTTCAATGCCGTCGTGTGAACGCTCATGATAATTTCAAAAATGTCAAACAGAGGAACAAATTTCATGAATATTATTGGAAATTTTCTCCTCTTCCCAACTACAATATATACTTTGAATTAGGTTTCTACTGTTTTTCAAAAATATCGAGAAATCTATATTATATCGAGAACTATGGTAGATTTAAGAAAATGTTACTGGACATTTTTTGTTGCAGATTTCATTTAGATCGATGGTCTTCGACTGTTTGTGGGACACCGTTTATACTAATGCAAACTAGATGAAACTAATAAAAAAGACATTGTGAAAAATATGAAATACTCACTGACTGTAGCTTACTTTCGAATCACGTGTTATTTATTGTCAAAAATATTATTCCTGTAATTTCTAATAATTCTTACTGAATTATTCCTGTGATTTATTTTGTATTATTATTTTTGCTTATTAACCTCACCCCCCCCCCATTTCTACTATTCTTAGCACCTTAGTCGTGTCCAACCTCTAACCAGCACAAAATGCTATATATTGCCATTTTATAGTTGCCAGTTCAAATCTACCCCAATGATAGCGCATACCTTTGGTAGCAACAAAATTTTCAGTACGAATGCAGAAACCTGTATCAACTTTTGACCGGATCTTTGTTGATAAAATGCCAACCTATTTTCATTTATAAACTTACTCGTTTATTAGTAATATTTGTTATAAAAATGAGAGGATACAAAACAGGCTTAAAAATACTGCCTGCCTTAAAAGATGCAGTTAACTGCCCATAAATGCTTCAATCTCAAATTAAAAACCACCAACAGTCCAGTGATCTGGTATGCATCATGAGACTAAATTACTTTTACTCCCCTGGTATTTGAATTTAATTCATTACAGTTCCATCAGGGCCCTATTGCATGAGAAAATACAAACTAATCATATAAGTAGTAAGCTGATTATCACAGTAGGAAATTACAAAGCTATTAGCTTGTATTTTCTCATGCAACAGGGCCCTGATTGATTTATTCCATTACTTTATTTTTCAATTTCCTTTTTGACAGCCGAGCTTCCTGAACAGCAGCGTCGGAGATCAGCGCAAATCGTCAGCTGCTGAGCCAGCAAACAATCAGCCGCGCAGTAAGCGAGCCAAAATGATGACGTCAGCAACAGAAGATCTCCTCCTCTTCCCGGCTGCCACCACCAAGCCACCCTCCTCCTCCTCCTCCTCACTGCTCCTCCATCACTCTAGCCATCATCACAAACCAAAGACACATAAGCCGGCTGTCAAGCCTGATCCTGAGGTCAGTTACTATTATACGTGGTAGGTCCAGAAAGTAAGTTCCGTTTGGTAATAAAATTTAATTGTGTACAGATACAGAAAAGTTATTTATTGCACAAAATTCTACAACTCTTAAACTACTTTTCCACATAACTACCGAAATTTTGCAGACATTTGTCATAGCGTGGCACCAGCTTTTGTATGCCTTCTTCATAGAAATTTGCCGCCTGTGTCTTCAACCAGTTGGAAACAGTTTCTTTCAGCTTGTCGAAATTTCAGTTTTCCGGCAACAATTTCATGCATTAGTGATCGTGAAATTTGGGGAAATTCCATAGCGAGAGCACTTTCTTTCACTAATTGTAAACCTTCGGTTTTCATGGATCTTGTCATCAATCGCGTGAACCAGTTCTGTAACCAAAGATGGACGCCCACTTCGTTCTTCATCAAGCACATCACTACGTCCGTCATTGAACTGACAGGCCCATCTTCTCACCATTGAATCACTCATCGCACTTTGTCCATAAACATCGCAAATTTGCCGATAAATTTCACTTGGGTTCACTTTCCTTGCATTCAGAAAACGAATCACAGACCTGATTTCACAAGCGGCGGGAGTTTCAATCAACACCGACATTGTAAACAAGCACAACAAAACGTACGTGGCTGACGGTGACAGTGATCTCCAAATGGCGCACGTTCCTTCTCCTTGATACAGAGCGTCTACCGCGAATGTGCGGAACTGTGATCGCAGCGCTGTAGCGGATATAAATTGAAACGGAACTTACTTTCTGGACGTGCTATTGTAGAATACTACGTCCAAATTACCTATACTCTTGTAATTTACTCAGTGACAAAACATAACCTATATTCTGGGAGTATTTGTTACAAAATTTGGGAATGGCACAGTTTGGGGCTGAGCCTGTTTACCCTTTCCCAACCATTCATAAGATTGGTATATTTTCAATGTAATGTAAATAAATTCTCTGAATGAGACAAGTTCAGACTTGGGAAAATATCCGAGTGCCCGAGTATTCAGTGTTGCCAAATTGTGCAACATTTTTGGTGCGCACATAAAACTGTTTGTAAAGCTTTTTATTGGCCCAACTTCTTTTTGGGAATGAACCGTAGAAAATTCAACGCCCATCCTTAAATCTTGATATTTAATTAGAAATATACAGTATAAAATTAATCCTATTGATTCTTATAGTGTTTAGGAATCCACTCGAACTGTATGTAGATTTATGGTGTTCTATAGAAGGACCGAATATTCATTCAAGTTCAAATTTTTTATTTATGTAGTGGAATGACAAACATTTGATTCTATGTTTTCTATATGTGCTTAGTATGGCCATGGAGAAAATATAGCACGAGAAGATATCAAGTTAAAATGTTTAATAAAAGTAGTGGAATGACAAAGATATTTATTATTTGATTCTATGTTTATGTATGGCCATAGAAAAAATATAGCATAAGAAGATATCCTTGGTAGAGGTTTTTATGTTCCGAATTTCAATCCGATTTTTTTTTTTCAACTCAAGCTGATTTTCTGTCGACTACTGTCTAAGATTACTGGTTTTGCCGGGTGAGAGTGTAAGAACGGAACAGTATGAGAGACTACCAGCGTCACATAGCTTCAGGAAAAAACTATTAGGACTATCGGCTTGATTTGACAGTGAAATTTGGAACATAAACGCTTTATGACATGGGATATGTTAACTTTTCTTTATGGTATGGCTTTCTTCTTCTTATTCCAGCCGCGCAGTAAGCGAGCCAAAATGATGACGTCAGCAACAGAAGATCTCCTCCTCTTCCCGGCTGCCACCACCAAGCCACCCTCCTCCTCCTCCTCCTCACTGCTCCTCCATCACTCTAGCCATCATCACAAACCAAAGACACATAAGCCGGCTGTCAAGCCTGATCCTGAGGTTAGTTACTATTATACGTGGTAGGTCCAGAAAGTAAGTTCCGTTTGGTAATAAAATTTAATTGTGTACAGATACAGAAAAGTTATTTATTGCACAAAATTCTACAACTCTTAAACTACTTTTCCACATAACTACCGAAATTTTGCAGACATTTGTCATAGCGTGGCACCAGCTTTTGTATGCCTTCTTCATAGAAATTTGCCGCCTGTGTCTTCAACCAGTTGGAAACAGTTTCTTTCAGCTTGTCGAAATTTCAGTTTTCCGGCAACAATTTCATGCATTAGTGATCGTGAAATTTGGGGAAATTCCATAGCGAGAGCACTTTCTTTCACTAATTGTAAACCTTCGGTTTTCATGGATCTTGTCATCAATCGCGTGAACCAGTTCTGTAACCAAAGATGGACGCCCACTTCGTTCTTCATCAAGCACATCACTACGTCCGTCATTGAACTGACAGGCCCATCTTCTCACCATTGAATCACTCATCGCACTTTGTCCATAAACATCGCAAATTTGCCGATAAATTTCACTTGGGTTCACTTTCCTTGCATTCAGAAAACGAATCACAGACCTGATTTCACAAGCGGCGGGAGTTTCAATCAACACCGACATTGTAAACAAGCACAACAAAACGTACGTGGCTGACGGTGACAGTGATCTCCAAATGGCGCACGTTCCTTCTCCTTGATACAGAGCGTCTACCGCGAATGTGCGGAACTGTGATCGCAGCGCTGTAGCGGATATAAATTGAAACGGAACTTACTTTCTGGACGTGCTATTGTAGAATACTACGTCCAAATTACCTATACTCTTGTAATTTACTCAGTGACAAAACATAACCTATATTCTGGGAGTATTTGTTACAAAATTTGGGAATGGCACAGTTTGGGGCTGAGCCTGTTTACCCTTTCCCAACCATTCATAAGATTGGTATATTTTCAATGTAATGTAAATAAATTCTCTGAATGAGACAAGTTCAGACTTGGGAAAATATCCGAGTGCCCGAGTATTCAGTGTTGCCAAATTGTGCAACATTTTTGGTGCGCACATAAAACTGTTTGTCAAGTTTTTTTTTGCCCAACTTCATTTTGGGAATGAACCGTAGAAAATTCAAAGCCCATCCTTTAATCTTAATTTTTAATTAGAAATATACAGTATAAAATTAATCCTATTGATTCTTATAGTGTTTAGGAATCCACTCGAACTGTATGTAGATTTATGGTGTTCTATAGAAGGACCGAATATTGAAGTCAAGTTCAAATTTTTTATTTATGTAGTGGAATGACAAACATTTGATTCTATGTTTTCTATATGTGCTTAGTATGGCCATGGAGAAAATATAGCACGAGAAGATATCAAGTTAAAATGTTTAATAAAAGTAGTGGAATGACAAAGATATTTATTATTTGATTCTATGCTTTTTATGAGCTTAGTATGGCCATAGAAAAAATATAACATAAGAAGATATCCTTGGAGATTTTTATGTTTCGAATTTCAAGCCGATTTTTTTTTTTGAGCACAAGGTGATTACTGTCGACTACTGTCTAAGATTACTGGTTTTGCCGGGTGAGAGTGTAAGAACGGAACAGTATGAGAGACTACCAGCGTCACATAGCTTCAGGAAAAAACTATTAGGACTATCGACTTGATTTGACAGTGAAATTTGGAACATAAACGCTTTATGACATGGGATATCTCCTTATGTTAACTTTTCTCTATGGTATGGCTTTCTTCTTCTTATTCTTTCTCTCTGCCCCGCTTGTGCCTCACAGGTTTCTGTATGTTTTTATACAAATTCTAGACAAAATTACCAAACTTTCGAAGTTTTCCATATTTTTTAAAACTGTTTCTAATGTTTTGTAGATCATCGCCTCATACTGGGACACGTTCGGTCAGCATATGGCCGAAGATTTGAGCCAAAGAGTGAACAGTAGTGGTGGCGGTAGCGGATTGGTGGGAGTTGACGAAGGTCTCCTGCTGTCGTCTGCTGATCTGCTGATGAGTCAGCAGGAAAAGCAGCATCAGCAGGTCAAACAGGAGCAACAGGAACAGGATGGGGCTTCCCCCACCACACCCCCCGGCCCTCCCAGTACTACACCACCCGATAACAACAACACATACACACAGCCCACTGATCTCACCCAAGGTAGTAACTTAACTATAAAGATAATATTATAATTTATTTTATAATTAATTAAACGTAATTTTTATAATGAATGAATTTAATTTGATATGATTGGTTGCTCCTCTGCATGAAAGAATTATTCAAAATAGACGCAACTGGTGCAGTCATTTGGATAGAATGCCACCTGGGAGAATGCCCCTTGAAATCCAAAACTATAGACCTACTGGAAAGAGAGATGTAGGGAGGCCAAGAAAGAGATGGTACCGGAACAGGTTAATTAATAAACCTAATCCCTGAAGTGAAGATGAAGATGATGAATTTGATATGATCATTTATTTGGATACTATGAATTCATCAAAATAAAAAGTTATGTTGTGGCCTAGTGCAAGAACTACCTATGTCCAAATACCAAGTTCGTCACAAATCAGCTTTTAAGTTCAGCTTGTATTTTCGAACTACGGCATTTCGATACAGAAATGCGAGTGCTAGTAGTGCAGAAGTCGACATTGGTAGTTCTGGCACGGAGTATGAATGGCAATCTAAAAACCTACGTCTTCATTGGTAGTTTTAGCACTGAAAGTGGAATAACTAAATCATGACAATGGTAGTAAAAATTTTATAACTTTTTATTGATCTGAGATAGGACATTGGAACTTCTGGAACTGAAAATAATCGATATTAGTGATGTATTAAACTCATTTTGAAAAAATTGACATTGGTAGGTTTTGCACCAGGTCACAGGTATTTCATATTATTTGTGTATTATGTTTTTTGGAAAATAAATTTGAATTTGAGTTTCTCTGGAGTAGTGAGAGATACTGTGAGATTCAATTATCGGTCAGTGGATTTCAAAAAGTGAAAATTCACGTTATAAAGTCAGCTCCTAATTAGCATTGGTTTTCTATCCTTGTCTGTCATTAGACAAAGAAGATAGCTCTAGCCTTTTACTACACCGCACCGTTACCGAATTGTGGGCTGTGAAGAAATATAAAGAGGTATCAGAATATTTAATTTCGATCGTGAAATCATTGAACGTTGTATCAAATTATGAGATTAATAAATAAATGTTTATTTCCCCCCCCCCCAAAAAAAAAAACTAAAACTACTACAACAATTGAGGAATTTGGTGGAAAAGGGCACTAAGAACTTCAGGCCCTTTTCCCGTCATAGTGCTTAATGGATTCGCCGCCATTTTCTCTATATGTCCATATTTCTCTTATGATTTTTCTGGAAGATGCGACGACAATTTTAAGAAGGCAGTGTCAAGCGTTTGAACGTTAACAGATTCATCTTTGACAGTGTTTTTCTCTAAACATGGTTTTTGCACTTGGGCCCTTCTTTCATCAAACTCCTCAATTACAGAAAATATTAGATAGTTTAAAATTACATACAATAGTTAGTTTCAGAAATTTCTTATAGTGTCTCTTCTACGTGTTTCGTGTTTTCTGTGTGGAAATTGACCTACTCCACTATGGTGTACCATGTTCGAGAGTAGTTTTAAAAACCTAGAGATATATTGGAGAATTTAATATATTATAATTGATCATTATTGACAAGAATTTAACAATGAATATTATACAGGGATAATCAGAGCTATCTACTATAGAAAACGGGGGAAAAGAGAAAATTGGCAACTATGCTCTCCCATATTTTTCACTGACTTTCTAACTTGAATTTCACCATAACAATTATTGTGAGATTCACGTTTTAGTCAGTGGATTTCATAGGAGAGCGTACTTGTCACGTTTTTTATCTCACATCATTCTGCAGCAGACTGTAGTACTTCACAACAGCCATCTATCATTATTTTTATTATTTAAAGAATATTTTATTACATCTATTATAGTAAACAGATGTGATTCAAGGCTTTGCAGTAGGGTTTTGAAAACTTTTCACTGGTGACTAACCAATTTTTTGATATCAGATACTATAAAGTTATCAAATAAAAAAGTTTCTCATGATATTTAATCATTATTATTACTTTTTGAGATATGAGTGATGGAAGTTTGAATCATTGAAACAGTTTATTTCAAATTTTGTAGCAGATAACTTCTGGGTATTGTTAATGAAATAATATAGTTTGTTCTGAGTATATAAATTTTTGGGAAAGAAATTGTCATAAAAATACTGAAAATAACTCGAGTTGAGCTACTAATTGAAAAATAGTTTGTTTTTAAAAAATTATGATATTTATCAAATAAATATTTCATTTGCTTGTGCAAGGATAGAAGTACTGAACGATTCTAATTTTCGAACAGTTTTGTTACTCGTCGCCAGCACACAAACTAATAAGGTTTTGCTGGTAACGTCAATTAATTTTAAGAAATTTATTCGTTATGTATTTTTTCCACTTTTAAGTGATTTTTTTAGTGTATTATGAGTCAAAATAAATTTGATTTGATTTTGATTTGTGCACAGGTAACAGTATGGAACCAAAGCTACGCGGCTCTCAAAACTCTGGACCAGGAGCAGGTGGCGGCTCCAAGCTGTACGCCACCTGCTTTGTGTGCGGCAAACAGCTGAGCAACCAGTACAATCTGCGCGTGCACATGGAAACGCATCAGAACGCGCACTACGCATGCACCGTGTGCAGCCACGTGTCCAGGTCGCGTGATGCGCTCAGGAAACACGTGTCCTATCGCCATCCGCAGACTGCGGGAGGGGGAGGTGATGCGGCGAACACCAATACAAGCGCAGGTAACAGGAGTAGGCAAGCGGCGACGGCTGCGTTGCAACAGCAGCCTTGACCTTTCAAGGTGACCTCTTCATTTCCAGTTGCATGCTCCTGGTATCTCAAGGTGAAGGATAGTGTTCAGATCACCTCTTCCTTTATGATTCTGTGCTCCTGATACCTAAAGTATTTATTAGGTACCTCCAGTTTCATGGTTCTGCTCCTGGTACCTTAAGGTAGAGGAGACCACCTCTTCCTTTATGATTCTGAGCTCCTGATAACTAAAATACTTATTGGGTACCTCCAGTTTCATGCTCCTGGTACCTGAAGGTGAAGGATATTGTTCAGACCACTTCTTCCTTTATGATTCTATGCTCCTGATACCGAAGTACTTTGTGTCAAAGTATCTTTTTCAGTTTCATGGTCCTGGTACTTAGAGTACTATTGGTACCAAAGGGGATACAGGAAGTTTTGATATCATCTCTTCCTCTCTGATTCTATGCTTCTTATACCTAAAACTGCTTTGTGTTAAAAGTATCAGGTACCTCATATTTTCCAGTTTCATGGTCCTGGCGCCTAAAGTACTATTGTGCCAAAGTAGATGCAGGCAATGTTGATACTGGCAATGTTGAAACCACCTCTTCCTTTCTGATTCTATGCTCCTGATACCTAAAACTGCTTTGTGTTGAAAGTATCAGGTACCTCATATTTTCCAGTTTCATGGTCCTGGTACCTAAAGTACTATTGTACCAAAGTTCTGATACCTAAAGTACTATTATGCCAAAGGGGATTCAGGCAGTATTAATACCATCTCTTCCTTTCTTATTCTCTGCTCCTGATACATAAGTAATTTGTGTTAAAGGAATTATAGGTACAGGTGGTCCTGATCTTTTTCAGTCCTGTTACTTAGGCCTGCTATTGGCCTATTATCCAATAGACCTACTATTGTGCCAAATGTTATAAAAGGAAGTGTTGATACCACCTCTTCCTCACTAATTCTGAGCTCCTTTTAACCAAAGTATAACTTTGTTTAATAGAAGTATAGTTAGTGTTTGTACCAACTCCTCTTCAGTTTTAGGTCATGATATCTGAGGCACTTTTGTCTCAAATGTATTGATCAAAGAGTATTGATACCTATAACTTTCCAGGATGCATAGAGTACTTTTGTGCCAAAGAGAAAACGGTTAGTTTTGATACCTCTTCCCTACCAGTTTCTTGCTCCTGGTACCTAAAGGATATTTGTGCCAAACGTAACCTCCTCATTGCCAGCTGCATGCTCCAAATACTTGAAGTACTTTTGTACTTCAAAGGGTATACCAATAGTCTTGATAATTCTTCCTTTCAATTTCATGCTCTTGATTCTTCCTTGCACATATTTTGTTCAGCTTTTCCTGCACTATCGAATGTGTAATATTTGATGAACCAGGCCCCTGTTTTACACAGTAATCACAAAAATATTAAGTAACCTCCTACTCTTTTTAAACTCGTAACTCCTGGTAACTTGGCCAGTTTATGAATCAAGCTCCTGGTATGTAAAAGACTAGGACAAAACAGGTAGCAGGAGCAAAGAATGTTGTTTGTGATTACCTCCTCCCTTTCGATTCCTAGAACTTGGTGACATCATACTTCCTTTCAACTCCTGGTACTCGTGCACCTTTGTACGGTGCTTTCCCATTAGCCAAATTGTGTTATTGTTATTATCGAATCTAGTTGGTTAATTGTTGACGAATTTTAGTGGTACAAATACGTTGTTGGGCGGTCTGTGTTGGGGTAGATGATAGTGATGTGATAATGAATATCAAGTTGATTTGAGAGAAAATTATGTGATTATAATGATATCATTTCAATATTGAAAGTTCATTAAAATCGAAATGTTAAATACGGTATATTCATAAAATGAATTGAGACGATAAACGTTTGAGAGAAGACTGTGATCAAACTTCAAGCTAGTTATCTGGGATAATAGTTGGAAAATGATAACACAAACTCTTGAAAGAAAAAAGTGTATTCTATCCTAACACAGATTATAGAAACATAATTAGACAAGTGAGAGTATTTTGTTTTGAGGTTAGTTGTTGATTTTTCGTTTTATTCTATTATATTTATTGTACATAAACAAGAGTTATTATTTATTGTTGATCGGTCGGTTAGTGGAACTGTACCCCACTAAATATTTAGAGAAATTTCTATATTTTAGGAAATGTTGAGTACCTATGTACAATGATTGTTGTACCATCGTAGGGAAGAAGTTTAGTTGAATAGTTTTCATTTGTGACGGATTTGAGAAAGTTGAAATTTATAACAATTACTGTTACCACATTACATTTAAATATTACACATATCCCAGAACGTATTAATACATTTTGATACCTAAGATGTAATATAGCTACATAGATACAAAGATCGTTTATTCAAAAAACTTGAAGTTGCCATATAGTAATAATAGATGCAATGTTTGAAAATTGGCATTAAATCTTATAAATTATGAACTTTTCTTGATTGATTTGTAGGCTGTATGATAAGAACTTTACTTATACTACTTTACCTATACCCTACTTTATCTAAAATGTTACCATAATATACAGTAATTGTACTCCTGACATTTTTGAATATCATTGGAATAATATAGATTAAATTAAATTCAAAGCATCAATTTACAGGGAATAGCTCTTATTTTACATCACTATTCGAATGAGGACTAAGTTCTACTTTTCAATGAATTTTAGCTCTGCTTCACTGAACCACAAACCGTAGGTTATAGATTTTTATGGGGGTATTCACACATTGGTAACTCGTGCTAGTCTGCCTTTGTGTGAATTCTCCCATAAGAACTAATGCTTTTATCACGGTTTTTGTTTCTTACAAGTAGAATAGATGAAATTCATTGGAAATATGGATTCAGTGATAGTGTATGTCTGAAATGAAATGCTGTCCATTATCCTTACTGTGGAAAAACTTGGGAAAATGCTTCTTATAAAAATCGATTTGAGTAGTATTTTTTAAGTGAAGATTTGATGAATAAATGAGAAGTTTTGAATTATGATTATATCCTCTAATAATGGAGAAACATATTTTAAAACTTGGGAAAATGCTTGTTATAAAAATCGATTTGAGTAGTAATTCTGAAGGAAAGATTTGATGAATGAGGAGTTTTTAATTATGATTATATCCTCTAATAATGGAGAAACATTTACATGAAGTTGACGTGCAAACTAGGTTGATTTGATAATTTATTCTTCTTAATTCTATTCTAAGAGTTTTGATACTGAATTTTAGGAAGTGTCATGAAATCTCATGATTTGAAAAATGGTTCTGTATTGATACAATTTTTTCTTCATTTATTATGCGATATAATGATGATCTGTGCCATTTACCTGAAAATTTCCATTAGAAGAAATTAAAAACGAATTAGGGATACTTATCTTGAGCTTTATTTTAATATATTTAACTATATTTTCTTTAATATTATTGGATATTTAGACGGCTCTAGATGCAACGGTAAGTCCGAAGGTCTTAGGAAAACCTCAACGTTTGTATGGAAAATCATCACAAGTTTCTCCAGATTGAGTTTTTCTTGAGGCGGGCTTAGACTTGACCGTTGCGTGTGGATTCGGCTTGAAACTTATATTTTAGTGCTGTCAAAATACTATAATATTCATTGTGCCTTACAAAAATGATAGAACCGACGTCTTTCACGTTTGAAAAGTCTTAATAAATCTTGACTTGAGATGAATTTTTCAAAAATATTTCATAAAAATAATTTATTTTCAAATTGTAGTTCGTAACTGAAAAAAATGAATTTTTCAAAATGTTATAGTTTTTTTCTTAGAAACTAAAAAACAAATATTAACCACACATTAATTCCCTCGTCTTTGCATCAGTTAAAACGTATTCACTATCAATAATTATGATTGTTAAATCTCGTTAAATAATGAATTATTTATGGATTGTTGAATTCTAGCTCACTTCATTAGAGAAATATAATAATATGTTATTTAAAAGACACTTGTAAACCATACTGCACCATTATTTATAGATGATTATAAACTATTTATTATTTATAGACTAATATATAGAGATATTATCTATGGAGTTGTTATAACGAATTTTGTGGTTCAAAATGGTTAATGGGAAAGTTCCTATATATAGAACGATAGTAGAATGATATTCAAGTAGGTAATAATATTGTTACCTAAACATAATATTAAATAATTATATAAAATGATATGATATCACATTAGAGTTGAACTAGTCTTATTAACCGGTTAGTTACCTTACAATTCCATATTAAATCATGATGTGCCTTCAAAATATTTTTGGTTAATTAGAAATGGATTAGTAAGTTCTGTGGCATTCGTTATAGATAACTTATTGTTAGTTATATTCTGTTCGTTACGAAAATTAGTTAAAAGTATAATATCAATTTTAAAAGTCAAAGCTCATTATTGTCAATTCACATCACAGTATAGTAGACACTTCAAATTATATACTTCAAAAATTCATAAAGTATAAGTATAGAACGGTTTATTAAATAATTATATCCAGTTATCTTTGTTTTTGTGGTTTCCGTATTCAAATCTTTTGGCCTGGGTTCGATTCCTGATCAAGTCTGCCATTTTTGTGTTTTTTAAATCATCCTATTGTACAATAAGCTTCACGCCTTTGTATGTTTCTCACAAAATTGGTGATTATGTTCTAGTATTTTCAAATCCGAGCAAATCTCCAAATCAAGGAATTTAGGTCGGTATGCACCATTTCAGTTTTAACGGAGATTAAACTGAGATTGATCATCTGTTGTTTTAAATCGGGAATGTAACACATTAAAATGAAGGTGACCTTAGCCTAACCTTTACCTACAAGTAAACCCAGTTTAGCGTTGAAAGTAGATGGTGCCTATGGGCCTAAGTTCTTGAAATGATGTGAAACCTTTTGATCTCATAGAAACCATATTTTGACTCGACAATAATTAAAATGTTTGTTTGGTGTGATTTGATTTTGAAAAAAATGTGGAGGAATTTTTATTTTTCTATAACTCATCAAATATGAAAATAAAGTTTAAATTGGATGGAAGTGTTCCTAGAGAGATTGAAAAATTTACTACAAAGAAATGTCCATAAAATAAAGTGATTTATTCTGAGATCTTGTACTCTAGAAAATATTTTGACACGAGTCTTAGACCCTGTGCTATTCAAATTCATACTGATATTATTATGATTTTATGCATGTATTCATAATATTATCATAGAGAAACAATAGCGTAAGCTATTCTAATAGCGTAAGTTATTCTGCAATAACATTCTAATATCATGAAAAAATTCAAAAATCAATCACATTGATATTTTAATATCCTCAACAAAAATAATTATTTTATACACTTCAGATTATCCATTCACTATTGTTGTAAATATGATTTATTATTAATTCATAAAATGTAGTATCTTTTGGATTATTATTTAATCATCTTTGAAAATTGTAGATTTAAATCGTTAAAGCCATTTATTTACTATGCTGTAGAGCCAAATTTTCAAGTTACACCAGTCATAGAATAAAATGTAATTAAATGCATAGCAATAAAATGTTTTGTTAGTCATTTAGAGAATATTCACACCAAATTATATTAATTTAAACACAGTATATTAGATAATGTATTCAATTTAAAAGTATAAAGTTATAAGGGTTAGAGGTGAAGCATTACATTCTGTTACCAAAGTATATATTATATTGTACTTAATGTAGTTTTTCTGCACTTCAAATATATTTTTGAATAAATAATATTTATTCATACGGTTATTATGTAGTTGGAATCCGTAATAATTTGTTTTATTTTATAATAGTTTGATAATACTCTCAAGCAATACCAAATTCTCTGAAGCTTCACCTAAGCGTACCTAATATGCATCACACTATAGCTCTGTTTAATGATTATTTTTGAGAATCCAATTGGTGGATTGTTTACATGAGTATTTCAAGTCTATCAATGTGTGAAGACTCACATATGAACCAACGGGTTCTGTTCAGATGTACCGTACATAAATTCATTGGAAAGCGTGGATTTTCTCAAATTGCAGTGCTTTAACAAGTTGATAAGTTCTCACCATTATTGTATAACGTGATGCTGTTATAAATAGAAATATATCCACTTGAAATTGTAAAAAAGAAAGTATACTGAATATTACAATTCATAGAGTCTTAGGTAGAAAAATCTATTTTAATCATTATAAGTTTGGAAATTGTATATTCTCAAGTACTATAGTTATGTGGCAATAATGTTGTAGTTGAAGCTTTAAAACTAGTCTGGAAAAGAGCACTTAGTATTAGACTATTTATTGTCTTCAAAACTTAGAAATAATTGTTATTCCAACACTACTGTATAATAAAACGTCTTCCTAAAAATGTTATACAATGTAAACTATACTACTGTATTTGAAATATACCGATTGTATACTTCAAGTAAACAACTATGTAGATTCAGTAACTTGTAAAGTTTTCAAATAAAATAAAGTATAATCTTAATTTAATTTAAAATATTTTTGAAAATTGAAAATAGTTTGATTATTTTTGATTGATAAAATTTGTTTACATTTTCAATATGGCGTTTTTTGACGATGTGCCTTATCAACTTGCGAAAAATATACACAATAAGATAACTGTGAATGTATGATCTTCTAAAGGTGCGTACAGATATACGCGCCGCGAACATGAGCAATTCACTTTTAATCAGCTGACTATATCTGTATTTTTACAGAAACGGTAAGATACAGATATAAAAATCTTGGCATCAGCTGATTAAAAGTGAATTGCTCATGTTCGCGGCGCGTAAATCTGTACGCACCTTAAGATATCTTATATTTCTAAATATACAACTTAGTGATCTCTCATTTTCCCTTTGTATTAGTTGGTAGAAATGTATGGTACTTTTACATTGATAGATTACAAAGTATTTTGAGTCTATTGTAATGATGATTCTTACCGTATTGAGAATATTATGAAATAACAGAAGAAATTATACTGATGTACAATATCATCATATCTCTATGTAATACATTTATATATTAACCTTGGGACGGAAGTATATGACTAAAATTTCAACATTATCTTATAAGTTATATTGGCTACTAAAGGTTCAAATTGCCTTATAAAAATTATACAGATTAAATGAAATATTTTTAGAATCTATACTGATTTACTAATGCAAGTGTTATATACTGTACAGTACCTTTAATGTTTGTTCAGTATTGGAATAAATTGCTCATAAATAAAATTGAACCAAATATTCTAAAATAAGATAAGTGAAGTTAATTGAAACCAAATTTAAAAATATTGTGATACAGTATAACAATTCATTTTAAACTTTACTCAAATTTAGCATGGAATTTTGAGTGTCTGGAAATGTTTTTTTCATAATTTAAGTATACATAGTATTCACAAATATTCTGAATAATAGGCGGGAATCTGTGAAGATTGAAACTAGAAATTGTTGTTGAAAATATTAGAAACGCCAGTATTTTATGAAAAAAATATCTGAAGGCAACAAGATAATCTGTTTTATGCTATTAATTATTAGAATAACTCTTGAAAGGCATTATCAATTTTTCAGTTAAATATTTCTGCACTATTAACATTGGTTGTATTGTATTGTTAAGTGATAGTGTTTCGAGAACTTTATTATAATTTCCCCATTAATTCATCATAATAATTTGATCGGTTTCTTGAGAAATATCGTCTTAATTTGAAGGAAATGTACTAATTCTGTTTCTAATTCCCTACATTCCATTATAGCAATTGTAAATAACACGAATATGACTCATAACTGAGTATAAACTAGTTATTTTGTTTGAAATAATAGATTTTAGTTAGAAGTGAATTCTATTCTAGAATCAAAGCCTCCATTGTTTTAAACAAACATATTGTTGTTGAATCCTTGATTATTTAACATGGAAATAAATAATTATGAACTATTTGTGTTCAGTATGTCTAGTAACTGAAGAAGTTCAATCTGTTGATGAAAAGAAATAACTCGAATATTCTCAAATCTATTATTTATTATCTAAGTTTTAAACAGTTGGAAATTTATTTTTTGAAAACTTTTAAATATTCAAAATTGCTTTCATGCTAAATTCTATTGTTTTGGTGCTTTCTCTGAACCTGATTATTTTTTGTACCTTGGGATTGTTTTTAGTGATTGATGATTTTTTCAAGATTTTCACCCTCAGTGAGATTCGAATCATGAATAATATTTTTCTCAAAATGGTGGAAGAATATGTTGTGTTTTCCAGTGGTATACCTTGTTTTTCTGCGATTTTCTGTTTAGTTCTACCTTTTACTTTTTGATGACTGGCACTAATACAGGGACAATTTGCTGCCGAGTCGTTGTTATTGTTGATTATTGTAATTATCTATTGACTGTTGATTAAAATAAAGTTTATAAACACAAAAATAGTTGTTCAAGTTATTCTCAAGTTCACGAGTTTGAATAATGCCACCTTGTTTAATGCTCTATTAAGTACAAATGGTACTTGGCTCATGGTTGCTCCAACTGGTATAATTCAAATTGATATAGCTTGCTGCAACTTAGTATTAATGATGAGCTGTCGTCTATTTATTGAAATTTAGTCGTCACACCAATAGAAAGTCCTTGGATAGCCCACAAATCAGGGACGATTACGTGGTGTGTCGGCCACATCTAGTTTGGCATAATGCTGTGATTTCCACTCGAAAAAATTAATGCTGAACTCTCGACTGTACAAAACTACAATACTGTTAGCCTTTCTTGCAACTATTTCAAAGTGACTCAACAGGCAACAATAAATCCGAAGTCCTGACATCTAAAGGATGAACCTACAGAGTGAGTTCTCCGTACAAAATTTTCCTTGAGGTCGGCCGTGGGAACTATCATAGCGTTGCGTATGAAGCGCAATACTCTGTATCAATTTCTTCATCATGATTAATTCTCTGAAATTACTAAACGCAGAAGAGCGGTGAAGGTAGCTTCAAGAGTGAGAGTGTGGAACACTCTCATACAAATGAATGTGTATGGATGAAAACTTAGTAGAGCTTAAAAATTAAAATCCTATCCTTTCAACATTTATTTTTACACTAATGTTTTGAACTTTCACACTGGAGGTTTGAAGTGTCACACCGTAAAAATAAAAAAAACAAGTGTTGAAAGAGTACTTTGATTTTAATTATGTACATAGAAGTACTCGTAAACAAGAAAGAGAACAAACTGAAGTGGTATGCTTTGAACGATTTAAATATAGCCTATACATTATTTTCAACACTCTCTTGAATACTTGCGAAGTCATTGCCAAGAATGGGATTTCCAGATAGGCAGTGTCAAAAAAACTTCTGTCACTTAAATTTAGAAAAAGTGAGGCCACTCATGTTGTGGAGGTGCTAGATACGCAAAAAGAGGCTTCTCCCTCAACGAGTATAGAAGTGGCCTTTCAACGAGTTTGTTCTTCACAATATTGTTTACAACCTAGAGTCCGGGTTGCCTTGTATTTCCTCGGGAAGACTGTTAAAGAATTTTATAGTCTGTGTTGGGAAACTGTTGTAAGTTCCTGCAGCGTATGGTCGGGTCCTTGCCACCCTGGAATCCTACCTAACAGACAGAAGGCAGATCCTTTCGCTGGAGGGAGTTAACTCAGGTCCTCTACAGGTTAATCATGGGGTGCCACAAGGATCAGTGATTGACCCCTCCTTTTTCTGATTATGATCAATGACCTTGGTTTGCTGGGAGGCATCCTACTGTTTGCTGACGACACCACAATCTTTGCCAGAGGGAGAACATCAGTGTTGGCGCAGAGGGAGGCTGCAGATATTTTTGGACTAGCCAAACAGTGGTTCACCAATAATAAGCTGAGTCTAAATGAAGACAAGACACAAGAGACTACCTGTAGCCTCAGTACAAACCAGCTCATCAATCACACTGAGGTCAAGCTACTAGGATTTAAGCTGGATTCAAGACTCACTGGGGTAGCCACACCAACAAGCTTTGTCTGAAGCTATCCAGGGTAATATTTCTACTCAGACGTCTAAAGCCTCTTATTTCAAGGAAGCATCTTGTTGAAGCCTACTCTGCCTTGTTCCACAGCCATATTATTTATGGACTGCAGATGTGGGGACATGCGCCCAGATGTAATGATGTGCTTCTTCAACAGAAAAAGGCATTAAGAATTTTGGACTCAGCAGGATACCTTGATCACTGTCGGCCGATCTTCATCAGACTGGGTATCTATACGGTGTTCAACCAGTATATTCTGCTCTCCTTGCTACACATAAAAAGTAATTATCAATCAATGACAAGAAGAGCCGATAAGCATTCGTATAATACCAGAGGGAAAGCTAAAATTGATGTACCCTTCTGCAGATTGAACAAGAAAAGAGACTGTTTCCCTGTACTGGCACAGAAGATTTTCAACGCGCTGCCAGACATGGTGAGGGATCTGGATGACAGAAGTTTTGGTGTAAGGATTAGAGCCTGGCTGCATGGGATGCCATTCTACTCTGTGGCTGAATACTTTGAGGCCGACAAGTCTTTAATTTGATTCAAGTGATTTAGAATCCGACCGACCATCTCGATCCATTTTTAAGCTTTAAAAACGTTAATGTTTGACAAGTTTTGTAAATTTTTTTACAATCAACGACGACCAAATTAGGTCTGAATATAAAAAGACGCCTTCCATCCAGGAAGCTGGTCAATGACGAAGGACAGAAGTATGAAGTAAGCCAGTCTGTTGTGTAATATCTCCAATGTGGCAGCAAGTCTGTTATTGTAAGCACATATATCACCTCTTCTTTATAGCTATTCCTGGGTTTTCTTTGTTTTCATCAGTGAGCACAGTACATACTGGCTGTACACAGTGAGGATTCCAAGTCTCCTGAAGAGAGGCCAAAGCTCTCAAGCTTGAACTACCTTTACCTTCTTGATTTTTCAGTTTTGTGTGTATATATTTCTTAAATTCATGACGCAAACTATCCAGCTCTGCTGGCATTGGTGAAGAAGGAGGTAGGTAATTCCGGTAATACCACTCTACCGTACTATGATTTGACCTAAAAAAATATTTAATCAAGACTGGTTAGATAATGAAAAACCTTTTTAGAAAACAAACAATAAATATTTATTTGAACATACAACAATCATTGATGCATTTTTATCAGTAAGGTAATCATCAAGAGCCCTCGGCTCTTTTACTGTCAATAATTTTACAAAAGTTCCTAAGCATTAAGACATTGTCCATGGCTACACAATGCTCCTGAGACCACTGCAGAAGAGTTCCAACTGCTTTCAAGGCTTCATCACAGGTAACACTCAAATCATCATTTGGTTCCTCTTTGATTCGAAGTTCTGGATTATCGGCAATTTCAACTCGACAATGTTCGTCAGGGAGTAGAACGAAATTGTGGAATTCGTCGCCATCGACAGTTCTCAAGCAATTGACAAATTCGTTGGAATCTTTCGGGGGTATGAGTCGAATGCCAAACCTCTTCTTAAACCTATCCAACCAGCCATCGCTGGCACGGAAACCTTGTTTTTGTGTAATATTATGAAACATTTGTTTCGCTTTTGTTTTTAGTATCTCGCCTGAAATTTGTTGGTTGTTCTCGATTTGTTGCTGGTACCATGTGTACAACGCCCATTCCAGGTCAGGATAGTGTCCGGTCCTTAGGGTTTTACGCTGGCTACCAGGTGTCAAAGAAATTGATTTCATGTGCAGTTTTAAACGATTCTTACTCTTCAATATATCGTGGATTGTAGCACGTCCTATGCCGTAGAGTTTGCTTAGTGAGATGGCTGTTTCTCCTCGTTCGTATCTTTCAACTATGTCGTATTTATCAGTTAGAAGAAGAGTGGTGTGTTTGCGTTTTTTTCTCTGCTCAAATGTCATATTGAGACAGTCGTATCACATTAACTTGAACATAGACGATAGTGGCATTTAAATTTCACTACTTGAGTTATTATCTATTACAGCTCCAACTCAATAAGCATATTACTTAAAAAATTCATTCAGCTCAGTATCCACAACATAAACGATGAACTAACCTCCAAATCAATGCTTGAACTGTTCTTAGATTTCAGTTTTTCATGCAGATTTTTTGACTTGGATTTAAAATGACAGTATAAAGATCTATCCACCTTTAAAGTCCCTCTTGAAATTTTTCACTTATTAATAAGAAATAAATTTTTATTAATAAGAATTAAAATTGATAAAAAGCAATATTATTATTTTAAAAATGACATTTGCCTTAAAGTCGTCTGCTATTAATTGACCAAATAGAAAACAGCTGATAAAGACAAAGCAGCTGAAAAAGTATTCTCGATATCATGTGGATATCGATACACAACACGGACAACAGTGTTTAGTATCGAAGTTTTGGCTTCGATTTTGTGTTTCGTCGACTCTCGAAGTTTTTAGACGCTTCATCTGAAAATTGGAAGCCATCCATAATCATAACCTGTGCATTCTCTTCTCAGTTTGTTTATGAATTTTTGAATATTTGCAAACTTCTATTCATATTATTCACAAATTTTGAACAATGAATATGTGCTCATAGATATTCTTGAATGTCAACGAATTGTCTTATCTAAATTGGACTAGTAGGTAGTGATTTGCAATTTCGTCAAAGGTTCGTTGTATTGATCCATGTTTCCAGAGTTTGCCCCAGTTTTCCAGGAATTACAGATCGCATCTCCCGCAACTTGGGTAATATTTTGAAAAAATATTCAAACCATGGCTGGGGTACTACAAAATTTTTGGAGAATCACATCTTGATAATGTACCTTCTAAACTTTGAATTTTACTTCTAGGCTCTGAATTTATTCATTGTTTTGTCATTAGTGTTGAGGGTAATTCATTCTTGTAAAATATAGCTACAAAATTAGAAAATATGCTAGTTTAGATATATTTGAAAAAGTTCTGAGCAATTTTTAAAGTTAAAAATGTCAAATTTTGATGATATCCGCGTCCAAGACGCACTAGACATGTTTTCCTACCGTCGCAGAAACGATTTGGCTGTAGAAGAATTTAATGAACTGTCGTTAGAGAACGAATCCAAATTCCTACGCGTATGTGACCGTGATGAACTTGACATTATTGAAAAAGTCACCAAGCATGTGATTAGAGATATGGACAAATACGGGGTGTGTGTTATAGACGAGTTTTTAGGCAAAGTCAGAGGTGCGG
The DNA here is from genome assembly GCF_014356525.2 of Nilaparvata lugens. Taxonomy (NCBI): domain Eukaryota; kingdom Metazoa; phylum Arthropoda; class Insecta; order Hemiptera; family Delphacidae; genus Nilaparvata; species Nilaparvata lugens. The sequence goes on along the minus strand of NC_052507.1, from coordinate 10,924,053 downwards.
CGGTTTTGGCAGAGGTGATAGGCATGTATCAGAAAGGTAACTTTGAAGACGGAAGACTGGTCAGTGGCAGTGACAAAGCTGATTCCAAGTTGAAGACCATACGCGGTGATCAGATATCCTGGATTGATGGCAGTGAGAATAATTGCAAAAATATTGGCATGCTGATTAATATGGTGGATTCTATCATCATGAGAGCCAATAGCCTTGCTGATAACGGAGTCATGGGCAATTACAACATTGTTGGACGAACCAAAGTGAGTACAACTTTCTATTTCATTTAGTAGTCCATTTTAATGAAGGCGTTGTCTCCATGGACGCACTGATATCTTTCACTCATTCAATTACCTATAATATCACTAGGTATATCTGCTAATTTTCGTTTTCACTCATACCGAATGTCGGCCGGCACTCAGTATTGTCTTCTGGTTAGGTGAGAATCAGCTGTTGGTGGAGAATTGTCCTCTGGCTTATTCTCACTCATCAACAGCTGGTTCTCAACCAATTGGAGGGAAATTCTAAATGTCTACCGACAATCGGTAAGTGTGAAAACGGCAATTCAAGATAGATGAGTGACCTATTGAGGAGCTGACTCAGCTGAATATCATTTCGGAGTTGCAATTTTATCTCGGGTGGTTAGTAACCCAATAAAATGATAGATCACTCGTATTTTATCGTCAATAGTCCTATTAACCACGCTCAAGCCTGTTGATTTTAGCGCCTCATTCTCCAAAAATGAATTAATCTTGTTCATTACTCTGTTGAAGTTGAAAGTCTGACTTAGAGGGTCAAGCCACATAAAAGGGTTTTCTCAGGCGGTTTTGCACTAGCGGCGGATGAGTCGGCGAGGCAGGAAGCTCTCCAATTAGCTGATTGGGTTGGCGTTCAGGAATCAGCAGTATGCATATATACTGTTTGTGCAAGTGCACGCATGGTCATGCAGGAAGCTCTCCGATAGGCTGATTATCAGCTGATTGGGTTGGTGTTCAGGAATCAGCTGATAATCAGCCAATGGGAGAGCTTCCTGCCCTGCCGACACGTCAGCTGATTCCCGTACGCCAACAAACCAATCAGCTGTTAATCAGCCAATCGCAGAGCTTCCTGCCCTGCTGGCTCGTCCGCCACCAGTGGACTCTTCATGTGGCTTTGGCCTTATTGTATTGACTTTTAAGAGGTTGCTATTCATATGATCTCTAGATTTCTGCATGGATATGCAAATGTGATATGTGTTAACGGAATAAAAAATGTTCTACAGTGAACGTTGAATTGCAAATCAATAGTAAGTAATATTGAGTCTCAGTGTTGCTGGCAACAAGCGAGCTCTACGAGTACTTCACTTATCTAATACAATGGATCATTGATACAGTATATTCCCCTTTATAGTACATTTTTTTTGAAATCCATTGAAACGTCCTTATACAGTGGAACCTCGTTAAAGCATACCCCGATTTAGTACAGACATCGTAATAGCTCATTTTTTGAGCGGTCCCTTGAGATGTACTTTATCAAGTTATTCCAATCTGGTCCAAAATGTGGGTTTCAAAATTTTTAGGGACACATCAAAACCTTCCAGCAGCAAAACAAATTCATAGCCAGTCAAAAATGATATAAGAAAATTGAAGCTGACCAATCTTAAACTCAAAAAGTACAAAAATTCAGTGTTTCACGTTATGAAGTCTGTGGAAATTATATGAAGACATTGTTACATTTCCTCTTCCATAGACTAGTAGTTCTCTTAGTAGACTAGATAGCTATGATTATAGTACCCCGGTAAATTTGATCTGATATTAGTTGTTGATTCCTGTTAGTATAATGACAAATTCAATCTAAGAATGATATTTTATTCGTCAAGAATTTTTTTTTCATAAGGAATTTGGCAATGGACAGGAGTTGGAAGAGGATAGAGATATCTGCTTTGTCGAGTGACAGATGAAAGTAGGAAACCAATTTTAATCAAGTGTTGATGACTTTATAACATGAATCTTACTATACAGTATAACATCGATGAAGTCCATCTCAAGAGACAGCTCAAAAAATGTACTTTAGAGGCCTATGCTAAATTAGGAGTTTTACTTTATTGAGGTTCTACTGTATAGGGATGTTCCAAGGGACTGTAAAAAAGCACTATAACGGGGTGTACTATATAGAGGTTCAACTCTAGTAGCTAGTTGTAGGGCCTGATGAGAGATGGTCCAAGTGTGACGGAGTCCTGTTTTGTCTTTGCTATGGTAGTCGCCCTCTGGTCTCAACAGAGTGTGAACTCCTACAAGCTCTTTCATCCTCTCACACAAAGAAGGAGCACAATAGAGGACAAGTTTACTAACACCACGAGGAAACTCGAGGCCCTCTTCTGAATACATTATTTTGTGTCTTACCTCAAAGAGTTATCTATTTGAACGAATAGACGTGTTTGACTGCTGGGTCAAACACAAGGATCCTATATGTCCTATATATTAACCTTGGGTCAAACACACCCCAACACTAGTGTGGTTCACTTGATAAAATCAATAAAAATAATAGGACGGCATAGTTGCCACTTCTCTTTTTCACTACATTCTAGAATAGATAACTGTGATTCAAGTTATTCCGGTGTATTTGATATAATATTGATTTTTGATTCTTATTTTATTATTATTATTATTATTAATTTGTCTAGTGAAACTGTATAATTTGAGCATAGCTCTAACAGTGTATGACACGTCAATTAATAATTAAACTACATCTAGTTTTCCCAGTCCTGAGATCACAGCAATTTCAAAAAAGAACGTAATACTTATTAATTATGATAAATTCTATCTAAAATATATATTCTATTCCTTGAGGAAATATATATTTCATGATCCATCAATAAATTTTTATAATAAATTGAGGTTAAATGCTCTGGTACGGTAGTCTATTAAATTTTTCCATAGCCAACAAACGATTCGGTAACGGTGCGGGGCTAGAAAAGGATGGAGCTATCTGCTTTGTCTGATGACATAAAAGGATAGCAAAACAATGTCAATCAGTTGCTGATTTCATAACGTGAATCTCACTATATTAAATAGTCTATTTTGAATTTTGGGTCTGATTTGATTATAAAAAGTTCGTGGGAAATTTGCACTGATTTTTTCTGAGGGTGAAGTCCAAGTTTGAGAGGCTTCTGCATGGTTAATAGAAGGACCATAATGAGTGGACCTACAGCTAAATTATGTAATCTCCTAACTACCGGGAAAATAATTTATTAAATAAAAATAATGCTATTAAGTGGAGTTGGCTCAATTCACTTAGTTACCTGTCCAATGGCAGTAGAAAGCATATAATGGTTAATAGAAGGACAATAATGAGTGGTCCCACAGCTATATTATGTAATCTCCTAACTACCGGGAAGATAATTTATTAAATAAAAATTATGCTATTAAGTGAAGTTGGATCAATTCACTTAGTTACCTGTCCAATGGCAGTAGAAAGCATATTATAAATCTTTGAAATCTTTGGGAGAAGAGCAGTTTCTGGCTGAGCTTCTGATCTCTCTTAGTCATAGCTGCATGATTTTTTATTATATTAATAAATACATATTGAATGAGTAACTTTTATAGCTATTATATTAATCTATAAAGATAACATCGCAACCATAGAGCCAACCGCTTCCCTAAAATACGTTGAGGGTCTCCTTACCAACCAGAGTGTAGACTAATTGAAATTATTCATAACAACAATTGTAGAATCAATACTAATATCATCAAACGACGTGGGTCTCCAATCAATGCTGCACAGATTAGCCCCACTTTTTAATGAATTTTAAAATTATTATTATTAAACGACAATCCAAATAAAATTCTGTAATTCACCCCGAAGACTTCTGATACTGTAAATATTAGCAACAAGGTAAACAGCTAGATTGCTGTTTAATCTAGCTGTTGTCAGTAGCAGAAGTCTTCGGGGGGAATTACAGCATTTAATTTGGATTTTCGTTTAATAATAATAATTAATTCATTAGCATTTGAATAATTGCAATATCTCATTGATTTCCATCTGTAGAATTTAAAAATATTATGCCATTATCACCTTATTCACCTTGTGGAATGAAATAAATAAATTACCGCTGTCTCGCTGTTGACTAGTTGATGCTGGATATGCTGTGTCATCTTGACTTGGCCGCTTGTCCTCTAGTCCTGAAGGAACTCCTCAACAGAGTACAGGGGCTTGGATGGACCCTCGCCCATTCTTCTCCTGAAGTCAGTGTCTCCCAATCTGTTCATCTCTTCTGGCAAAAGGTTAAAAATTTTCAGTGCCAACACTGGTAACCAGCCCTGGGTCCTGGATCTGGATTGATTGTGTCAGAAAGTGGACCTGACTTGGTCCTTGTCGTAGAGTTGACATATAAACTATGTCAATAATATGCACTTATTTACGTTTGTAAACTTAGTCAAACATATACAAATATAGAACATTTAAGAATAGTAATTTTTCAACTTTTTCAAGATGGCCTTGCCTGTAGGCATCACATTAATTATCACTCTATGTTAGCTGATGTTTTTAGTGTCCTCAAAGTATTCCTCCACTGAATAGAATGGAGACTATTAACCAGTTCTTGATTTTTGTTCTGAAGCTCCTGTCGTCCAAGTTCTTCACACTGTCTGGTAAGGCGTTGTAAATCCTCAGGGCTAGTATTGGAAAACAATCCTTCTTCTTACTCAACCTGCAGAAAGGGATGTCTATTTTCGCTTTTCCTCTGGTGTTTTGAATACAGCCTGAATCTTGGGATGTTCAAGTTATCCGCTATCATTGTATGATATTGATGGGCAGCATTTCTTTGCTCATACTTCTCTGTATTTCCCTTTACATGTGCCAGTGAATCCAATACATACAAGCAGAGATAAGAGACGATCCACACACCTGTTTGAGATCTTAAAAGGACCATCAAAAATGACCAATTCAATCTCTCATCTAGATTGTCGTGTAGAAACATGTATTAATAATGTTGTTGACCTAAATAGAATATTCTGCGATGATACTACTGGAATTTCATCCGATTGAGGTGAACACCAACTCAATGTGTGAGATTACGTTATTTGAGGTCACTCCTGGTTTCCAGGAGAAGTTAGAAACTTCTTTACTGATTACTAACTTCTCTATGATACTAGATAGTTTATAACATGTTCAAAGCTGAGAACAGTGGTATCCAGTGATTAATCTTTCCTCGCAGATGACTATATTCTTACAGCCTTTTTTTACAGCTGCTATATTTTCTTAGTCTCGGCTGCATGGCTCCATAGTAGAAGTCCATAGCTTATGTGGCTATGGTACAGTGAGTGGTAGACTGTTTTCTGCTAGGAAAGATGACCATTGTTTCTTATTTGAGTGTTTATGTGTTGGTAGACAGAAGAAATGAGTGATCACTTGCATTCGAATCATTGGTCGCGTTCGCATGAACTAAATGTATCTATACTTCGAGTAGTCCTCAGTGCTTTACCTAGAATTTTTTTCAAATTTGAAGTGTCACCTTATCTGTCATGAACATCTTTAGAGCATGTACCTGGTTGATGCAAACATCATGTAATTTGGTACATTATAACTTTTACAGTGACTGTAATTATTTCTGAAAAAATATTTGCTTACATATAAATTGTTACCGTATGGGCACGTTAAATAGTCGGAACTGGCTAAAATATGAGAGTTGTGAGGTCCATTGGAGGCTAGAATTATATATTGAGGTGGGTGGGGCCTTCCCGCAAGGTGTGGTAATTACCAGCATCAAAAATTTACAAATTTACTTTTTATTTAAATGTATAGGTTGGGCATAATCTGGTTCCTACATTATGGAGAAATATTACATCTTCAAACAAACCAATGTACAAATTAGGCACTAATAACCTTCGGGTTTGGTAAGACCCTTAATTGTTTGAATTGAGAATTTAAAAATGTTATTTGATTTGAATAAAAGTTACAATCCCCCCCCCATTACCTATAAGTAAAATCATTCAAGCCTTGTTTATCCACTAGTAATTGTCTCATATAATTAATGTACATTTAGGTCTTCTAAGAAACTCTTATTCAATAAAATGCATTATTAAAAAAACAATAATTTTAGATATTGTAAGACCCTTCATTGATCATTCAAGTTTCAAAATGTATTAATATATCCTTCTAAGGCCGGTTACAGAGCTCAACCGACCGTCAGTGCGTATGTACCATCCTGACCGTACGCATCGATGAATCAGTTTTACCAATACCTACTACTACATCTACTACTAGAAGTAATAGTAGGTATTGGTTTTACACATACTATATGACCATACGCATATGCATAAGTTTTTCTGACTTACAAAATGGACGCCTTTACAGATTGTTTAATTGCAGCTTATTATTTTCGTAATCGAAAGATTAAAAGACGTAGATATCAAGTTCACCCGATGGTCGCCCAAAGAATTATTATTATTTTTCAAAGGGGAATTTAGTACCATTATATATACATCATTGCTTGGGGTGAAGATACATTTTTCAACTACCTCAGAATCTCCATCAGAAGTTTTGATGAGTTATTTCGAGCTTGTATCACCATTTGGAATACTTGCAGTCACTTTAAGCTACGGATCAAATAAATGTAGATAATATAATAATAATATATGATTTTTTCAATAAAAAATTTAGAAATGCATAGAAAAATTCTGAATTCAAATATGACAGAATTAATTGAATTCATTCATTATGCTATTCAATTCAATATCAGCTGATTGTCGGGCAGAGGCAAAGACCTTAAAGAGATATAGACCCACAATGCCTTTGCCTTCCCAATGATAACTCTTACTTGACATCGACCGATGGTATTCGTACGCTGTATAAAACGCATGGTCCTGACCGTGCGCGTGCGTGCCGTCAGTCCTGCTCTGTACGGATACATGGAATCTCTATGGAAAAGACAAGCGCGACTGACGTACGCACTGACGGTCGGTCGAGCTCTGTAACCGGCCTAAGATTCATTTTTTTATGATAAACCATATTTCTAGGACTCTACAACTGATTCTATACAACTATATAAATTAATATAATAGTAGTAGTGAAAGAAAGAAAAAGTAGATCAACTCGATTAGTGGAGAGAATAAATGTAATAAATTCAAATTTACCCTTGAGGAGAGACTACATGAAATTCATAAAACATTCAATAATAATAATTATTATTTCATTAGCATTTGAATAATTGCATTATCTCAGTAATTTCCATCTGTAAACATTCAACTATCTTGCTGGAAATGCAGAGTCCTGCAAACTCGTCAAATACTATTTCCATTTTCAATACCTTCGCACTAAAAATGAATCACTTACTTGTTACTTGTCTTGTCTTCTCCGCAGTCTGGTGACCGCGGAATCGTCAGATATCTTCCCTTCGATGGGGTTTCGCGTCAGTCTTGGTCCCCAGTTCGTCCTGTATAGTGACTAGGTATGCCCCTGCACATATTCAGTTGTGGTGTATAGTGAGGTCCACGTTATAATGACAGTATTTGATCAACTTTGGTTTTGCTATCCTTGTCTATCATTCGACAAACCCGGTGGTACTATCCTTTTCTAGGTCCACAACGATGCCAAGTATGCTTTTGACAGTGTATAAATATAATTAAATTATGCAGAGAATCGGCATCGCTATTTTTCTATCTTTATTCACTGTCATTATAATGTGGACTTCACTATAGTACGGTCTCTCTTATCAGACAGCGCTTGAGTGCCTTGGCAAAGAGAGTGTCATCCTCAATAGTCTTCAGTGTATCCGGCAGTTTGTTGTAGAAGAAGATTCCTGCATAAGATAGAGAGTTTTTAAATTTAGTGAGACGGTGCATTGGAAGGTCCTATGTCCTTGTGACTATGTCTGTCACCTCTCAGTGTAGGTTTTGTCTTCTTTGCTAAGATTGTTGTCTCCAGAATGTGGAAATCACTGTGAGTAGTTTGTGTTGAACAGCAACTTACAGTCTTCCATTGTGCTCACTTTTAGTATTGTTCACAGCGTTTTTTTTTTGTGAATCATGAAAAAGTATATCCTCTTATATTACTGCTCCACAATTTCTCTTATGTCTACTTTTTAAATGAAGTTCCTTCTCTTTTATTCCCATAAACTTGGAGCATTCATTTTATTTTGCTTCATTTTTTTATTTGTGTCAGCTTTTTATCTCTCTATCTTGTTAACTTATCAATTCCTCTAAACTACTATAATTCTCATGACCATGCATTAGAAATTGGGGGAAGACAGTACTTTCTGAATTTTTCATAACAGCATAAAATTTCATCTGTGAACATACTTTGAATAATAAGTACTGGGATGCAAAACAAAGCTTGAGAATTGGAAATTGATTCTAAAAATTTAAATAGGTTCTGAACCCAATCTGGGAAAATTCATCAATGTGATAACGTACACATTTTGTTTTAAAAATAGGTGTTTTGAAGGGTTCTAAGCATCCAAGGTCCTTTATTGTTGTCTCAATAATATATATTTCAAAGTTAGAGATCACAAGTCAATTATAATGAAATTTTTTCGATTTTGTATCACGGCGCTCTGAAAGTCACTGCTTCACTTCTAAAACAATTTGTATTTCCCGGCTTAAGATGACGTACGGTCTAGTTTCTTCTTTCTCCGCCAGGTGCTAGAATCGTTTATCGATTTCTCAAACTGTGAGCTGATATATAAATTATAATAATTGAAATATTTCAATTAGAAGTTGTTATTTTTAAATCCCTATGTATATTTTATTGAAATTTTCATATAAAATTTATTTTCCAACTATATTTTATAACAAGGTCGTTTCCTGTTCTTGAGGTGACAAAACTTTGAGGTTATCTTTTCTAATCAAAGATGTACTTTGATGTTTTCAATTAGTATGTTTACGGTTTTAATAGCAACTATAATAGAAATCTACGTGACATTTGGAACATACTAGAAGTGTTGCATAATATTTTAGTATTTGGTGGCATACGTCCTGCATTTTCACAAAATTAGGTTGGCTGTGAGTTGAGTAGATTAATGTCTGCGGCCTTGCAGTTCCTTGTAGGCTAGCAAGCAATTCAGTAAATGGCATAGCTAATGTTTTTGCGTAAAAATGGACAATAGTGCAGTTTGTGAATGGTGTAGAAAACGTGAGAATCTCCTACGCTGTTCAAGATGTCGAAGTGTCCATTATTGTTCCAAGGACCATCAGTGTCAGGACTGGGAAAATCATAAAAGGTTATGTCGAAAACTGTCTAAGAATAAACCTAACGAAAATAGTAAAGGTGGCAGTATAGATATTGCAAATCAAAAATCATCGTTAAAAACGGATAATCAGAATGTATCTAAGGGAACAGGTAGTAAACGTTCAAACAAAAAGTCCCAACCAGACCGAACGACTAGTCCGATCACTTTTGAAGGCAGTTCTGAGAATGACATCAAGAATGCTTGTGTTGAAACCTTGAATCCATCGCTAGATTTTGGAGAAATGCCATCTAGCTCAAAAACAACAGATTCTGACACGTTACTAAAGTCTGAGTGGAAGGATTTCTCTGAAATTAGGTTAGACAACGGTGTTCCTTTTCAACATAGTTATGACAGTGTACAGCAGAACACGATTGATAAGGTGTACAAGCATGTGGTGAAAGATATGGACACATATGGTGTATGTGTCGTGGACGGGTTCTTGGGTGCCGAAAGAGGTTCGGCCGTGTTAGACGAAGTGTTGGACATGTATCGCAAAGGGCTGTTTAGGGACGGGCAATTAGTTAGCAATAGGGTGAATGCTGATTTGAAAACGATTAGAGGCGATCAAATCATGTGGGTCGACGGCAAAGAGGCGGCCTGCAAGAACATTGGCATTCTGATTGGTATTTTGGATGCAATTGTGATGAAGGCCAATCGGCTAGCCGATAATGGGAAAATGGGCGAGTTTAATATCAATGGACGAACTAAGGTTGGTTGCAATTCATTTGTTAGATTACCTTACTTTTGTTTACATAAATTTACTTTGGTCTAATTTTAGGTTAGTTTTTTGTTGATGTTCAACTTTCATATTATTGAGGTTAGTTTACTGTTTTTAGTTAGGCTTATTTCATTCATTATTATTGCTCAAATATGGGCCCTACTAGGCAAAAATTCAACATTTTTGCCGCAAAGTTTCTTAATCTTGAATACACAGGAGATAATCCTTATAAATCATGTTGACTCCTGCAGCCTCAGGACTTCTGCGAAGACAGATAAAGTAAAAAGTAGAGTAAGTAAAAAGTAAAAATAGTATTTATGTTGATGTTGGCGTATAGCTAGTTGTCGATTCTATGATTTTAAGGTTAGGTTATAACATACGGGGAACAGAGTGTCAGTCAGTGAAACGTTTAAATTTTTTATTAAGTGCCTAATTTTATATGATGATTATCTTTTATTATTCATTGGTCAAAAGTACCTAATCCCTTTTGTTCATACTACCTACACGTTTCGAAGTTGTGTCGAACAGAAGGCCTTCTATTGAAAATATGCTAAATGCTGGAAAGCCGAGTAGCTCGTAAAGTCGGTCGTGTTTATTCCGTCAAATCATAATACAAAGCAAAAACGAGAAGGAAAATTCAGCTCGTATTGTCGCAAAGTTTATCCTGGCCTCACTCGTCTCACTCGTCTATTCTGTATGATCCTTAGGGCCAAGCCATACGAAGCGTTTTTCAAGCGGCGTTTTTTAGACTAGGCAGGGCAAGAAGCTCTCTGATTTGGTTCTCTCCGATTATCAGCTGATTCGCTAGCCCCAACCTAATCAGCTGATAATTAGTCAATTGGAGAGCTTCCTGCCCTGCCGAATCTAAAAAGGCTTCTTAAGGCTCGGCTTTCAGGGCTCAACTAAGAGTCCTGAGGGCGTCTTAGACGCGCTGATTCTTTTCTCCGTTTCGGATGGGTTAAACTTCAGGTAAATTCTCTTATGGGATAAGCTATACGACCGTAATAAACCACTACCTCCGTAAACAAGGCCATAGTGCATTCTGGTGACATCAGCACAGGTAGGGCTCCTACACCAATGAAAATTTGTTGATTTCAGCTGATCTATAACAGCTAGTGTTTTTATTGGTATAGTAGCCCTACCTGTGCTGACGTTACCATCAACCACCTGTCATGCACTATGGCTTTGTTTACGGAGGTAGTGAATAAACGCTTCCCAAATGAGATAATGCATTCTAAAGACGCGCGAAGTGAATTCAGAGTGCGTCTAAGATGCCCATATAATTTATTTATTGATATTAAATACATTACATGAAAAAATACAACTCGAAGAAGTTTACAGCTAAACGCCAAAACAAACCTCATTTACATCAAAAGTTTGACAAAAATGTTTTATAAATAATATTGAGAACTTGATATTAGAAAGCAAAACAAAACTAGACAAAGAAAACAGAAAAAAGATGTTTAGAGTTGCTGTAATTGTGGTCTTATACTGCTTAATAAACCTATAATCTTGTTTGTAGAGTTTAATAACTTTCTCCTGTATTAGAAAACCCATTGTCATGAAGTAGCCTAGTTTTTAAATATAACAATATTAGTTTTAAAATTTTTCCAAAAAAATGAAAGCACTAGATCATTAGTCTTAATTTGTTTACAAGAAATTACGGAAGTTTACATTACTGATACGACCAATTTGTTTGCATGCCGGAAGTATTATCTAGATAATCATTTAAAGTCCAATAGAAATTCTCCTCTGTTGAGTAAAACCTTATTGACAAAACTGGCGGAAGAAACAACGGAACATTGAAGCGATAGATGAAATTCTCTGATTTCATAATGTTGTAAACAGTGACTGACTGATGAGTTATTGTATTGATAAAGCTGCAATATATCAATAATATTAAATAGTTGAGCTCTTCAGTTTGTTTTTATTGTTAGATGATGTCAACTTTTCTTTTGCTTTTTCTTATTATTGTTGTTATTCTCATTGAGAAATTAAATATCAACTCAATAATCATATCAGAGACTGATAGTAACTTCTCCGCTCTGGTGTAGAGATTGGGTCCGTGGTCGCGTTGATAAGCTATCGATGGAGAGTCAAGATACATGCGCCGAATACTCTCTTTGTAATGAAACTAAGATAATGTGATTCACAGTTCTCAGTATAATTGATGATATTATTTGTTTGTTTTTATCTGTAATCTCTGTCGAATTTCCTTTTCTAATAAGCTATCCACTTCAACTACTGTCTATATCTATAGTGAGTCCACGTTCTTATATGGCAGTGTTTGATTAGCAATACTATTGCTATCCTTGTCTATCTGCGCCTAATACTCTCTTTGTAACGAAACTTAGATCCTGTGATTCACAGTTATCAGTATAATATTGATAATATTATTTGTTTGTTTTTTTTTGTCTGTAGTCTCTGACGAATTTCCTTTTCCACTTCAAATACTGTCTATATCTATAGTGTGATCCACGTTATAATGGCAGTGTTTGATTAGCAATGGTATTGCTATCCTTGTCTATCATTCAACAAAGCGGATAGTGATCTCTCTTTCTCGCTTTGCTCTGTTGCCAGAACGTCTTTTAACAATGTAGAATTAATAATAAATTAACAAAATAATTCATTTTAATCATGAAAATTCATTATGAAATTATTGAAAAATATAATTTCTTGCTTAATGAAATATAATTGATTATTTTAAACGAGAATGAACCGTTAATATTACATCAATAAACTTGTATCAGCTACCGTCTATAGATTGCATTGACAAGAGAGAGGATCGGCAACGTTTTTCTCCTATCTTTCTCCACTGCCATTATAACGTGGACCTCACTATAAGTATAGAGAAACAATAGTAGTAGTAGATATCCCATGGTATAGGGCGTTTATGTCGCAACTTTTACTGTTATCTCAAGCCAATAGTCCACGTAGTTCTTTCCCGTGAAGCTTTATGACGCTGGTAGTCTCTCATATTGTGCCGTTCATACACTCTTACCCGGTTAAAACAGTAAAAATCGACAGTAATCGGCTTGAGATAACAGTAAAACTTACGACATAAACGCCCTTTACCATGGGATATTTACTTACGTTATTGTTTCTCTATGCTATAAGTTACATATATTCTACTACAATAATTTTTTCTGCTTCCTTCCCTATTGCAATTTTTACTGTATCACTTGTGCTCAATACCTTTACAAATTGTTCTAATTCCTTGCTTTATCTTCACTTTATCAGTGAAACTATGACACAATTTCAACCTCATGAATTGTAATATATTTTCATCCGTTTATCACACTTTATCTCCAATTTTAAAAATAAAAATTGTGTTTCAGGCAATGGTGGCATGTTACCCTGGCGATGGCTCACATTATGTGAAACACGTGGACAATCCAAACAAAGATGGCCGCTGCATTACAGCCATCTATTACCTAAACAGAGACTGGGATGTCGAGGTAAGACAAATAATGAAAGCATATATTCCAAAAGCTCAGTACTATCTATTGGATAATACTGGGTAAAGTTGCATCAAAATAATGAAATGAATAATATTTCCAAAGTTTAGTATTGTCGGATTATATTGTTCAAAGTGGAACCAAGCAAGAGAAAATTTGATCCAGAATCTAAGCTTTTTCTCTCCAATGAATTTCTGCTCTGCTGATGCTGAACAGAAGAATAATAATACCATTGCCTCAAATTGTATTTTTTCTTTAGGGTTACTTTTGAATATAAATTTATAGTGAGGTCCACGTTATAATGGCAGTGGAGAAAGATAGCAGAACAACGTTGCCGATCCTCTGTCTTGTCAATTCCTTCTATAGACGGTAGCTGATACAGGCTTATTGATTTAATATTAACTGATCATTCTCATTTTAAATAAATCAATTACATTTTATCAAGTAAGAAATTATATTTTTCAATAATTTCATAATGAATTTTCATGATTAAAATGAAATATTTTGTTAATTTATTATTAATTACTCTACATTGTTAAAAGACGTTCTGGCAACAGAGCAAAGCGAGAAAGAGATAGCGCTATCCGCTTTGTTGAATAATAGACAAGGATAGCAATACATTTGCTAATCAAAAACTGCCATTATAACGTGGACCTCACTATAGGGAACCCTTTCTAAAAATTCAGTTATCAAGTCTTGATTATGGTATCATTATAACCGAAACATGTTGTGACTAAATAGTTTTTAGAAAGGGTACTTAGATTTCCATTTTTATTTATACCATTGCCTCTTTTGGGAGTTTTCACACCTTGACAGATTCCAAATGTGTGGATACTATCATAAGAAATAATGGTATTCTCATTTTGCTAATATTTATTAGTCTATTATTAATCCATATGAATTCATATGTTCCGGATTCATGTAACATTATGTTGTCCTATTGTTTGAGAAAAAGCTTGCCCTTCAATTATAATACGTGAAGAGTGAAGTGTCTATAGTTCATCTTTGTCTGTGTCACAAATTAAAAACTTCATATTTTTTCAGCATAAGTACAAAAATTGAATCAATTACAAAATCAAATTATGTGTGAAGAAACATCTCGTGTGCGGGTTGGATTTTCTAATATCGAATCGTAATGAACTGTCAATGAAAAAAATTAGGAAAATTTTATTTGAAAACTTGGAAGAAAAAGAGAGATAGACATACTGCACCAGTGAGTTATAGGTGGAGAAAAAGGGAGATAGATATACTGCACCATTGAGTTATAGGTGGAGAAAAAGAGAGATAGATATACTGCACTATTGAGTTGTAGATGGAAGAGAGAGAATGTTGAACTTGATTTTATTGAAAAATGTGTTGATCTTGATTTTCTCTCCTATTCAACTATTGTGAGATCATGTTATGAAATCAGTGAAAATCATAGGACGGCATAGTTGCTCATTTTCTTTCTCCACCGCCTTCTATATTAGATAGCTGTCAAGTAGTACAACCAGCTATGCTTCTACAGCTGTGCTTCTAGAATTAAGTTTGTTTTTCTGTTCTTTTTCAAAATTATCTCTTTAATATATTAATCTTCTCTATTCAAGTGATAATAATGTGAAATATCTGTTCTATTTTTTGTTTTGAAGCATCTAAATTTGAAAATTTACTTTGTGAACATATTAGTGGTCTGAAAATTTTGTGAAGTGAAGAGCTACAAGACTTAACCTATTTCGGACAATGTGTAACCATATCTAAATTGGGGAGAGGAATAGCACAAGGTTACCTTATTTTTCCTCTCCCTATCATTTTTATGATGTATACTTATTATATCAATCAATAAAGAATAAAGAATAAAGTAGTAGAACTAGTATAGTATAGTAGATCAAGTAATCCCTAGTTTATTCTTGTTAATAATGAACAATTATACTTGTAATAATATTGCATTCACCAAGAAAATATATCGTTTTATGATTCAATAATTAATTTTCATAATTGAGATTGCGAATAAGTATCCTGTTTGTATTGTAATGGGGTAATTATTATTGGTAATTGGGGTATATTAGGTATGGTATTGAGCTGGTAATTTAGGGTTGTAAGAATGATCAACTAATTCAAAGTTGACTTGATAAAATTAGCTAGACAATATGGTAATGAGCTGGTATTATAATAACAATTTATAATGGGGAAATCGCTTGGCTTGCGAGAGGTTAAATTGATCTAACTCTATAACTCATGAGTAAAGGAACTATAATTTAAAAGAATAATAGATAATAATTATATTGAAGATAATATAAAACAGATAATATATTGGAGAACTAAATAATCGATTTAATTTAATTGAAAACTCAAAGTTAAAGTGGAAACTAAAATAAAATATTAATAATACCTTTTAAATAAACAATAGAATAATAATTACAGGATTTACCTTCAATAAAAAAACCTATGAATAATATATATCAATAAAATTGATGATATAAGTAACTTACTGAACCAGAAAAATGGTGTCTCGGAACAGAGGGGTAGAGCCGAGCCCGATTATCTGCTGTAGATAGTTTCAGGTCCCGTCCTCGTAACCGACTGCCAAGAGGCATACATTTTCAGTCCAATTTTACTTGTCATGAATTTTCACCGTCATCGACACTTTTAATTTTTAAACAATGGATGCTCTCGGATTGTAAAAATTCATGTCAAATAATCGGCTACATTACAGTATTTTTCATAGCCTATAAACGATTTAGCAACGATGCGGGGTTGGAAAAGGATTGTACTATAGTGAGGTCCACATTGAAACGGCAGTGGAGAAAGAAAGAAGAACAACGTTGCCGATCCTCGTGTCTTGTCAATGCCTTCTATGGAGGGTAACTGATACCGGTTTATTTATGTAATATTAACTGTTCATTCTCGTTTAAAATAATCAATTATATTTTATCAATCAAGAAATTATAATTTTCCTACAGTTACGTTGAAAAGTGGCCATTGCTGCACTGATTACAGAACGCAAAGAATCACTTTTCCGCTCTAGTGCGGGAAAAATTTTTCTGCACTCCAGATTTGCAACATGGCAACGCAAAATAGTTAGTAAGTTATATGGATCACCAGTGCAGCAAAATCAAAATGAAGTTGGTAACAGTGACTGCTGTGGCTGCTATAGTGAGCAGACGTGCAACGAAGCACAACGAGCAAATTATGACATTATATATTATAACCAAGGACAACATTTTTATTCAATTTGACAATAAATTAAGGTTTTTATCAATAATTAAATTACACAGAAAAACATTTGATGGATTCCAGGCAATTTTACCCATAATTACCCACTTCTCATATTCAATCTGTTGAATCTTGACAATTCCCCGGTCAATTGACTGTGGCGAAGAACTGAAACTGAACTGAACTGAACTGAAATGGTAACTGTATTAAAAACTTAATGTGAAATACGTGTGCAAAGTTTCGCCTACGGCTCGGGCGTAAACGTTTCTTTCGGTGCAGCAAACTGTCACTTTGCGCACTAGTTGCACAAATAACTATTTCAATGATTTCATAATCAAGATTAAATATTTTGTCAATTAATTATATTTCTACATTGTTGTAAAACAATCTGAAAAGAGAGTACTGTAAAGCGAGAAAGAGATAGCGCTATCCGCTCTGTTGAATGATAGACAAGGAAAGCAATACAATTGCTAATCAAACACTGCCATTATAACGTGGACCTCACTTTATCTGCTTTGTCTAATCACAGACAGCCGTAGCAAACCAATGTTAATCAGATGCTGACTTTATAACGTGAATCACGCCATTATAGTCGACTGTAATTTTACTCTTCCAATTTTGTTGTTGTAACAGGAAGATGGCGGCCTTTTGCGGATATTTCCTGACGGTTGGAAAGACCAGGTGGCCGACATTCAGCCGCTCTTCGACCGCATCCTGTTCTTCTGGTCCGACAGGAGAAATCCACACGAGGTGCAAGCTGCCTTCCGAACCAGGTAAACACTGTCATATTGCATTCATGTCGAATTTTTTTTCTCATACAGGACTGTGCAGCCTCAGCACAGCCGTCTCCAGCTTTTATATAAAGTAAGATTTACTTTCAACTGTCAGCATTGTGTGGGATAAATAGGAAGCATGCTAGTATGCTGACAATTCAAATAGAATTCCACCGGGTCGCCGCCAACCTATCCCCCCGACAACTAGTCTCCTCGCTATTTTGATCATAGGCGTCAGTAAATCCCCTGGCAAAATATACCATTGCCGTCAACTAGTCTCCCCGACAGTAAATCCCCTACTAGAACTAAGCTCACCGACAACTGATCCCCTATTGAACATTGAAGCAGCTTGAAGCTGACGAGGAAGTAGTACAATCACAGACACTGTTTCACACATTCTATGAATTCGATTATTAGAAGAAAAGCTCGTTGATGTTGTCACTTCTATCACTCCAAACATAAAAAATTAAAAATAAACTATTTCTCTTTCCGAATTCAACTTGTACATTATATCACTCAAAAGGGTATTTTGAACTTGCTTCACTCGCTTATTGTTTTGAAATGTGGCTCTCGTATAAGAACATAAAAATATGAAGCAATACCTAACCTGAACCTCATTATGAAGTTTGAACTATTGGTTCTTGGAAAATGTGATATAACTCTTAAAAAAACTATGAATGACTGGGAAAACCAGGCGCGATTTAAGGAAATCCATAGAGTAAGTGCATAAAATATTTATGTCAGTTTACTCGCGAAAACTCCGGCACTCAGAGCGTGTGAGGAGCTTGGTTGTCGGGTTCGTTGAGGACAACCAAACTCCTTGCACGCTAGCGTCAACTAGTCTCCCCGACAGTAAATCCCCTACTGGTTCAGAGGGAACTAGTTGTCGGGAACGTAGACGACAACTAAGCTCCTCGGACGCTGACGACAACCAAGCTCCCCGTCAGTAAAGCTCCTCTCTGAGGAGTTCAGTTGACGGCGTCAGTAAATCCCCTCAAAAGTGGTTTCAAAAGGAGCTTTACTGTCGGGGAGACTAGTTGGCGCGTTCCCATTCTACCTCAACCTGGATTCCCAGATATCAGAATCGGGGGAAGTGATCGATACAGTGGAAATATATTTTGGTTGGACTGCTCAGTATTCTCACTCAGTACGAGCGAGTATGAATAGACCCATTAGAACCTATGTGAATAATATTCTCACTGTACCAGTCACTTTCAGTGACGCTGATATGTGGAATAATGCTGCTTTAGATCGATACACTGGAAACAAAACCTCGGAAACGGAGTCTATGATCGTTGACTTGGGCTAGGCGCACACCAGTTGGTTAGTCAAGACAAGACATGATCAGTCATAATACTTCACATTGTTGCTTATGAAGCAACTCACACCGATTAGTCATTGCAATTAGAAATATCTTCATAAGCAACTATGTGAAGTATTGTGACTAATCGTGACTAGTCTTGTCTTGACTAATTGGTGTATGGCTACCCTTAAGCTAGGCGCACACCAGTTAGTCAAGATAAGACATGATCAGACACGTTAATCAGTGTGAGTTGCGTCATAAGCAACAATGTGAAGTATTGTGACTAAACGTGTCTGATCATGTTTTGTCTTGACTAACTGGTGTGCGCCTAGCCTTAGCGTTCTCGCTCAAGTAGAAAGTTTTGAGACAACACGATTCGGATTGCAGAAACAAAGTTCAGCCTTGGTTTAGGACGACAGTAGCTAAACTATGGGTAGCGCTGTACAACGGTCGGCAACACTGTGCCTACTGTTTATGAATTGATTCTATTGTTATTTCTTAGCTTATTGTTTATTGGTATTTTGTATTGATTAACTCAGCTATTAATATCATAGCCACCTCTAATACAAGGCCCTCGCCTACAATATTGCAACGTCGCAGTGTACGCCTGGAA
Organism: Nilaparvata lugens; assembly: GCF_014356525.2. NCBI lineage: Eukaryota > Metazoa > Arthropoda > Insecta > Hemiptera > Delphacidae > Nilaparvata > Nilaparvata lugens. Next base: position 10,904,800 of record NC_052507.1, on the reverse strand, counting down.
TCTAAACATGATTGGTGAAAAAGATTTAAAAAAATACTAGCTGTTCTTTTTCACCAATCATGTACTAGATCATTGTTTCTCTATGATCATAGTCACCTCTGTATTAGAGGTGGCTTTGATTAGATTCTATGCCTATACTGCGAGGTTGCAATATCGTAGGCCAGGGTCTTGTATTAGAGATGGCTATGTTTATATTAAGCTATTGTTGCAGATACACTTGTGGTGTATTATTATTTTTTCACTTTTTTGCTGAGGGTGATACCCACATGAGCTCTGGGCTTGTACTTGTGTGATGAGGCGGATGATAATGAAATATGAATGGACCTACAGTTTTAGGTGTGTTCCGAACCACCGGGAAGCGATTTTACAACATATAAATCATATTCAGAGGGCTTAGCTCAAGCGGTCACCCTTCCAACGGGAGTATCAGGCTCATGATTCTTAACTTATCTAAGCGATAGCTTATCAGCACGACCACTGAGTAAAACCGGTCCCCATTTATTATTGATTCATACAATTTAATATAAAGGGACTTTGATGGCAACTCCCAAATAGAATTTTTCTCGGAGTGTCTTCTCATAGAATAATTATTTCTTGTAGTAATGTTGTGTTTGTAATGAATGCTTATTGAGAAATAAAATTATTATTATTATAAAAATTATTATTATTATTATAAAATGGCGGATAATGACTAAAAATCCATGTTTTTCACCGTTTTCTCGAAAACGGCTCTAACGATTTTCTTCAAATTCATACCATGAATAGATAGATTCATAAGCACTATCAACTGGCATGAGTCTCATTTCTGGGAAAATTCCATGAGCTCCGTAATATTCTTGAGAAAAATGGCGGATAATGACTAAAAACCATGTTTTTCACGGTTTTCTCGAAAACGGCTCTAACGATTTTCTTCAAATTTATATCATAGATAGCTATCTATAAGCCTTATCAACTGGCATGAGTCTCATTTCTGGGAAAATTCCAGGAGCTCCGTAATATTCTTGAGAAAAATGGCGGATAATGACTAAAAACCATGTTTTTCACGATTTTCTCAAAAATAACTTGACCGATTTTTTTCAAATTCATACCCTGTATAGTTATTTATCAGCTCTATCAACTGGCATGAGTCTCCTTTCTGGGAAACCAATGGGGGTCCACCCCATCCTTGGGAAATGGACTTAGTAACCTCCTTCTCGTGCATGAGGTAGGTAGGTAGCGCAGCTCATAAAAAGAACACATAGTCGAGATATTTCATCTGTAGAACAGCTGTTTTGACGACTTTGAAGAAATGACGACTAAAAAAATCATCGAATTTCACAATTATTCTGACAAAGAAAAAGTACTTTGAAAACGATTTTATATACACATATACAGAAGTCTGATCGCAGTTTCAAATATGAGCAAGGAAAGTTGTGTGAGTGCGCCACACCAGATTTTTTTAAATGTGTTCAAATATATTACTTCCTTGCCCTATTACCATAGGTAAGGAAAGTATTGCTTTCCAAAAAAAATTAAGGTACCCTAATTTCATGTTTTCTATACGTTTCAAGGTCCCCTGAGTCCAAAAAATGATTTTTGGGTGTTGGTCTGTGTGTATGTATGTGTGTGTGTGTATGTGTGTGTGTGTGTGTGTATGTCTGTGAACACGATAACTCCATTCCTAATTAACCGATTGACTTGAAATTTTAAACTTAAGGTCCTTATACCATGAGGATCTGACAATAAGAAATTCAATAAAATCCTATTCAAGATGGCGGAAAAAAATGGCGGATAATTACTAAAAAACCATGTTTTTCACGTTTTTCTCGAAAACGGCTCTAACGATTTTCTTCAAATTTATACCATGGATAGCTATTTATAAGCCCTATCAACTGACATGAGTCTCATTTCTGGGGAAATTTCAGGAGCGCCGTAATATTCTTGAGAAAAATGGCGGATAATGACTAAAAATCCATGTTTTTCACGGTTTTCTCGAAAACGGCTCTAACGATTTTCTTCAAATCTATACCATGGATAGCTATTTATAAGCCTATCAACTGGCATGAGTCTCATTTCTGGGAAAATTTCAGGAGCTCCGTAATATTCTTGAGAAAAATGGCGGATAATGACTAAAAATCCATGTTTTTCACCGTTTTCTCGAAAACGGCTCTAACGATTTTCTTCAAATTCATACCATGAATAGATATTCATAAGCACTATCAACTGGCATGAGTCTCATTTCTGGGAAAATTCCATGAGCTCCGTAATATTCTTGAGAAAAATGGCGGATAATGACTAAAAATCCATGTTTTTCACGGTTTTCTCGAAAACGGCTCTAACGATTTTCTTCAAATCTATACCATGGATAGCTATTTATAAGCCCTATCAACTGGCATGAGTCTCATTTCTGGGAAAATTTCAGGAGCTCCGTAATATTCTTGAGAAAAATGGCGGATAATGACTAAAAATCCATGTTTTTCACCGTTTTCTCGAAAACGGCTCTAACGATTTTCTTCAAATTCATACCATGAATAGATAGATTCATAAGCACTATCAACTGGAATGAGTCTCATTTCTGGGAAAATTCCATGAGCTCCGTAATATTCTTGAGAAAAATGGCGGATAATGACTAAAAAACCATGTTTTTCACGGTTTTCTCGAAAACGGCTCCAACGATTTTCTTCAAATTTATATCATAGATAGCTATCTATAAGCCTTATCAACTGGCATGAGTCTCATTTCTGGGAAAATTTCAGGAGCTCCGTAATATTATTGAGAAAAATGGCGGATGATTACTAAAAAACCATGTTTTTCACGATTTTCTCAAAAATGACTTGACTGATTTATTTCAAATTCATACCCAGCATGCATAGTTATTTATCAGCTCTATCAACTGGGATGAGTCTTTTTCCTTGGAAACTAATGGGGTCCACCCCATCCTTGAGAAATGGACTTTGTAAACTCCTCGTGCATGAGGTAGGTAGGTAGAGCAGTTTATAAAAAGAACACATAGTCGAGATATTATTTTCATCTGTAAAACAGCTGTTTTGACGACAAAGGAAAAAGTATTCTGAAAACAATTATATATACACATATACAGTAGTCTGATCGTAGTTTCAAATATGTTGCCGCCAATCGTCATTGTGTTATTCCTCTCGTTTAAGAATGAGGCTCACAGTTTAATGAGCAAGGAAAGTTGTGTGAGTGTACCACACCAGATTTTTTGTAATGTACAACTATAACATTGAATCATCAAATAGCAGAAGTTAGCAATTAGCTTGTCTTGAGCTGGGTTTACACTAAAGTTATGAACAAAATGTTTATTACTTATTCCTTATAGATTTTATCAGATTGAACCTAACTTATCATTCACGTGTTGAACATATGTTCTTGTCAAGTTCCGTTCAATCTAATAGAATCTATAAGGATTAAGTTATTAACATTTTGTTAATAACTTTGGTGTAAACCTAGCTTAAATCCAATATCGTGAATACCCTTCAAGTTGCTTGATTCGCTGTAAAGTAGTAAAAGAGCAAAGTAGTCACCTTGCTACTAAAATAAGAGACTAAAGTGAGACTAAAATCAACTGAATTTAAACAATATGAGAAGCAACTCCAAGTCCTTTACTCTACGGTCGTCTGAGTCGCACGTCGACAACGTACTGAATTTGTTCAGCTTGTTAGCCGATTGTATTTATTCCATTATTTACGATACAGTAACACTAATTTAATAACATTGGTAAATAAAATAATAAGGTAGTCCCTGTGCTATTGTCTCTTATGAGGTAAACCATACGAGCGAAATAGATGCTCCCCATTAGAGGCCATGAATTCTGAAGACGCATGCGAAATAAATTCAGCTTGTCAGACGCCCTTATGCCATATAGTTGGGACCTAAGCGCCTGTATTGGAGATAGATAGGAAACTTCGACTATCTATATTTTCTGTACTATAGACATGTTCATGCCTCCTTTAAACCTTCTTAAATTGTAGGTTGAAGCAAACATCATACTTCTCTGATGTCAGAGCCTAGTGACTGAACAAAAATGTTGAATTTTGTGAAAATGTATAGACAACGTTGTAAACATGCTACGAGCCTTATGATTTTATTAAATAATAAATATCTTGAAATAATTCTTGAAGGAATTAAAGTTTTCTAATTAGAATAATACAACAGCTCAAAATATTATGGTTGAGAAGCGATCATCTAGCATGACGTGTAATATGCAAGTCTGTCTTGTGACTGTAACTACGTTTTTGACGTTGTCTATTGCTCATTTATGTTGGTGACAGTTGAATATTTATATATTTATGATGTCTCTTCTGACGTAATACATCCATTCATGTTTACTTTATTGGATAGTCTCATGTCATGTCTGTATCGATAGATGGTCAAAGGTACGAACCTACTAGATACATTACTACTTGGTAATGTTTGAACTTGCTTGGGAACGAAAAAGCCGGGGAACATGAAAAGTAAATTTTCTCAATATTTAAAATTAACATTTTCTTTCTCAGGGAGAAAATTCTATTTTTTCCTTGAATGTACAAATAACTATTGCATAATTATCTATTTACCTGAATGCATTCCTAAAATAAAACAATAATATGCATAATATGAAGTACCCACAAAGATGTTGAACACATAAATCTTACAGTAAATTGAATTATTTTCTTTTGTTACAGGAAAAATGAACATCCAATCGAGTGAAAATGGATTGTAAACGGAAGTGAGAGAAAGAGTGTGTGTGTGAGAGAGAGGATGTGAGCGTGTGTGAGTGGTAAAAGCGACGATAAAATAAATGAGCTGTGGTTTCAATGAATCGCAATAATTTCTATATATTTCAATCAATTATTTATGATTGAATGTTGTCTTGATCTGTTCTTTGCATTATATATTATGTAAATAAGAATCATGTTAATATAATATTTGTTATTATTGAATAATTGTGTAAATTCCTAATCTAGTATTATTTTATGTAAATCGAGAAGAAATTATAAATGTTCTATTCTTTATTCATGTTTTTCATTTAGTTGGCTCCCAAAATTATTCACAAAAATTATTTTGAATGTAATTGATTGCCCATCTATGAAAATTACACTATATAACTACGAATATGTATACATATTGAGTTGAATAATATTCTTGAAATTAATAATAACTGAAATACTTCAAATTACGCAACCGGCCTTGCCGTTATTGGTGAAGAGGAAGGTAATTTAGTCTGATTGCTAGCAATGAGCTGAGATTCTATGTAGTCACGGTCTCACGAGTTGATCCCTGGACCGATTACTCTTCCTCAGCATCAAGACGCTAATATGCATAGCAATAACATTTAGTCAACCAGCTGAGCTGCTGCCAGCTATTTGAGTCAACCCGCCTAGCAGGCCGTATTTTATAACTAGGAATACAATCAGGCTTGCGCAGTTGGCTTATTTCAATTTCCGCCCGTCCCTGCATCGAAAAATTAGAGATCAATTTATACTTACTTGATGTCTTCGTCCTTGACTGGAGGTACCAGACAGACTGTGTCAAAGGTTTTAAAATAGTGGCTCCTCAGTCAATGAATAAATTGGTTTGTTTATTAATGCCTGTCTGATGAGAGAGCAGAATCTTGTGCGAGGTTCATTTCTTACTTCAGTCTGTTGTAAAATCTTAGTGCAGCTGATGGAGAACTTCTCTGCGTGCTGGCCAACCGGCTGCGAGGAACTTCCAGATTGGTAGCATGGCGAGTGTTGTGGCTGTGAATTTCGTTTCTTCTCACCAACTTGCTGATTGTCCCTGATATAGATCAAGGAGGACAGGACATACTGACTGTATATGGTGAGAATTTTCAGTTCCTTGAAAAGTGGCCTTCAATGATCTCTTTGTCCTGCAAAAGAGATGATTCTGGTTGCCTTCTTTTGTAGTAGTAGCACATCGTGACAAGAAGGTGCGTGTCCCCACAGCAGTAGTTCATATCCAATGTGACTGTGAAACAGGGAATGGTAAGCTGATAACAGGTAGTCTCTGCAGACAATATGTCTCAGCTTCCTAAGCAGGTATATATCACCCTGGACAATCTCTTGCAGACCTCTGTCACATTGTGTGACCGTGATGATGTTCATGCTAGGCAAAGAGTGCATTCATTTAGACTGGTCTGTTTGGTGGTGCTGATACCTAAGAAATGAAGAGGATATGTTACGATAGTTATCTCTAGTGAACTGTGATATATTTGTGAGTTGAGCTCAGACTGTGAAACTGGTGAATGCTGCGGCAATTGAATATATTCTAAGCAGACATTTAAATCCCCTTCTTACCTCTGCTTGCACTCCTCCTCCTTTCTGATCGCCCTTCACTCAACTTCATTCGAATTCAGATCTTCAAAACATGTCCCAATCAAATGAATTACCCAATCCATCACAATCTTTTATCCATCCTGAATCATCTCCCAGCCATTTTCAATTGTAATCATTGTAGTTGAAAGCATTGTAATGACAAGGAAGTGTAATAGAATTGAATGTAGAACACACCCTTGACACAAAACTTGTAAGTTGAGAACTACGGTCTACTCAACCCATCACTATCAAGCTCAGAACTATGTAAAATAAACTCCTTAGCAAGATGTTGCTATTAATCAAAATAAAACCCATTTGTATTTCGACATGTAGAATTTGAATGTTGAAGAACATTATTATATGGTATATTATTGTATGCATATATTAATCATAATACATTTTTGTATGACTTGTAACTGGTATTAGTAATCACAAGTTTGATATTAGTTCTCAATGATATTTTTGGGCATTTTACGTTCTCTGTTGGTTTTAATGTAATTTAAGTTGTTTTGATTATCATATACACACGCCTATTACTGCAAGTATCTTATTGGTTTCGGTGAAAGTCTTCTCTTGTTCACACCAGCTTAAGCAAGTGTAAACCAAACCAAACAGAATCGAATCAGAAACAAACATGATAAATTTGAGCATCACCGACTCCAGTCTATTATTTTCCATGCACAATTATTCAAGAATAAATTGAAATAATGAGTACAGTGTTGAATAAAATTCAAACATCAATCTGACTTCAGCTAAATTATATGGTGACAGTTGAAAAGCTAGTGAATGGGGTGAAATTCCAGATAGCATTTTTGAAGTGAACCAACATTATGCAATACATTAGTCTTCTATTATGTTCAAAAATTCTGTTACAGCTACATTTTTGATAAAATACCCAGCAGCGATTTTTAAATAATGTTTTAATGATATTTCATAGGATAGTTATTCTCATGTTGATTTTTTGTAAAAAATATTATTTCAAAATATACATTACATACAAAACTGCCCTTCCACTTGAATTTAGCACTTTCGTTGCTGACTTGTTAGTCGGTGTTAATTGTTATTTACTTATCATCGAGCTGTTATATATAAAAATTATATCATTCCCATGGTAGCTCCATCGTAACCTGCTGTCTATTCAGAAGCCCAGGAACTTTACAGGCTCTGCTTCCACTGTTCCTCAGGGAAGAGACCAGAAAGTTTGTTCTATTGTCATTTAGCATCAGCTTGTTTGCTGCAAACCAGGTCCTGGCGACATTTAATTGGAGAACTGATCTTTCCGTCGCTTCTTCCACAGTTTTACCTCTAGCTATCAATGTGGTATCATCTGCAAAGAGTATAGAGCTCTCGTTGTTTGGAAAGTCATTCATAAGCAGGATGAAAAACAGGGCCATAAGTGCACTAGCAGTTGTACGACCACTTCTAAAACCATGTTGGGCCTGGTTGAGGAGGTTGTTTCTTACAAAGAAGTTTGTGATTTGCCGCTTCATCTAGGTTTCAATAACTTTGGACAATGTAGGTACTATGGAAATAGGTCTGAAGTTTGATGGAAGTTCTGTATTTCCCTTTTTATGAATTGGCAAGAGTCCTTGCTAGTTTCAATGTGTCAGGGAAAACTCCCAAACTGAAGCAATGATTGACTGCTGTAGTCATTTGCTCTGCGATGGGATCAATGGTGTATTTCAATAGAAATGTTGATAGGCCAATAATATGTCCTGAGTTTTTGAGATTTTCAGGCCCCTGACAATACATTTGACTCTATCTGTGGCTATTTCCTCCCATACATCCATCCTGTGCACCGTGTTAGTAACATTCTCCACTGGGTCAGTCCCTGCCACAGCCATACAGTATTAGTCAATACTTCCTTGACAGAACTCACAAAAAAGTTATTGAAAATGTCTGGACTAATATTAGATCTCACTCTTGGCTTTTTTGGACGATGCCTGTTAATGACCTCCCATTTTCAATGGTGCATGTATTAGGTATACACTCTTTTTGCTTGTCTCACCATTTGCCTGTACAGTTTGTTTTGTCTCAAATATTGTCCATAATGTACTTTTCCACTTTCTCCTCAGGGATCACTGCTGACTTGTAACAATGGTGTAGTAGAGTCACCAAGTTTTTTTGTTCAGCTAGATCTTTAGTAAACCATGATTTATCTCTTGGATAAGAATGAGAGCTACTTGTACCTCTTGGGTTTTTTCTTTTGGTTTTTGGAAAAACTGAACCATCTTGTTCTGACCAAATTTCTGTAGACACAGTAGCATCATATGGGCAGAAAATATCTGTAGATCTTTGCAGCGGTAGGCATAAACCGTTATTATAAATAGAAGGACGGCTATTTGCAGTCTTCCCACTCGGTCGGAGCCCGACCGACATAAAGTCCCTTTATGCAACTGCGGCCGACGACCGAGAAAGGATAACATTAATGCTTCTGAAAGTGATCACATATTGGCTGGCTGCAATTGTGGGAACACTCCTTTAAGAGCCAATGGTATTTTTCCTCAATCGTTGGCCGCATAATATTCTATTATGTTTTATGTAGTTAATTTGAGCTAATTCAACAAGAAGGAACCGGTGTTTCTTGCTGTGCTTGTCTGCAGTCACACTTGAACCAGTTATCGAGGAACTAGACTTTGCCACATTAAATTCGAGCAATTTTTAATGTGTATAGTAAAAACGAGACAGTAGTAAGATTTTTTATTGTTTTATGAAATTAATCCTATTATAAATACTGTTTAATCATGTTTGATACAATAAATTAGAGATATAAATCCAAACCACATTTTGATCATTTGTTTTAAAATTTAATTAAGCTTGGCCAGCTGTTTTCAGCTATAGCTGATTCGCGATTCCCGCCATAACCTTAAAATTATTGTAAAATCAATTTTTGCAATTTTGCGTCGTGTTGTGTTTTTGTGTAAAAGTAAAAAATTTGGTTTCAAGTTTTAACAAAGAAATAAATAGCTATTATAAAAATTTGAACAAAGGTATTTATGCTGTTACTCTCTAAAAAACAATAAAATTGCTCACGTCAATTCCTATGTTTCAGAATGTGAATTTAAAATAGATAATTGCTTATTCCACAATTCGGTACTGTACTTTTTTATTATGATTGATAATTTCCATTTTGATCTTTTAATATTTTAGATTTATTCCTTGATCTATCATACCTTAGATAATGTGAATATAGACCAAATATTCATTACCTATTTACATTATTTGCCTGCAGAGTCTAGTGTAGTGTAGTCTACAAATGAGATCACCATAATTTCAGTTAAATTATTCAATTAGTTTCTAGAAAGAAATCAATTAAGATGGATTTTTAAATATCAGTACACCTGTCCAATTCAGAAAATGTATGTAAAAACTTAGAAAGCTAAGTTTTTATGTTCTAGGGACCCAGCCTTTTCCGTATTGGGCATATACCTTCCTGCAAGTAGGCCTAATCAACTTGTCTTCCTGGAAAGCGCAAACTTCCATACTCTTCCAGTGACTTTTGGTGCTCCTCAGGAATCGGTGCTGGGGCCAACACTACACTTTTTTTCTTTCTAGACCTGTTATATGACCTTGACAGCCACGGTTCCTCGTTTGAGGATAAAGAGCTTGAGCGGTTTCTGGCTAATCGATTCCAGCTGAATGATGACAAGACCCAAAGGATCATCCGCAGCTTGTCACAAGATCTGCGTGATCCTCTGGATTTATTAAAGTTTTGTCTTGAACTGCAAACCCAGCTGGAGCAGTCATATACAGCAGGTAACCAGCAACTCTCCAGCATTTACTTTCTGCTACTCAAGATGAGGGATCTGATGACTGAGAGGTATCTTGTGTTGATTCAATTCAACTCTCCATCAATCCAAGACCATCTTGTGCTGGATAATTTCGTGATTAAAAACACTCAAGTCCACACTAATTACATATTATACTTAATCGAGATGGCATGCCAAATAGGTGGATAAAACTTCTGATCTCCTCATCACCCAATGAGTAGAGGGGAGGCTAAGCAGTTTATCTCGCAGTACTTCCTGAATGGTTCTCTTCCAATTCACGAATACTCTGGGGAAGTCTATCTGATATCTTTAGTGATGTATCACGCTCTCTTCCATTGCCACATCACCTTTCATTGTCCCTGTGGTATCACTCATCAGGGGCTGCTGATATCCTGAAGTTGCAAAAGAGGGCTCTGAGAGTTATAAAAGGCAGCGAGCATCTTCAATTTAATTCAATTTTTCTTCCGTCTGTGACCAGTGTATATACCGGATAGACATTGTCATTTAATAAAACCACCAAATTTAAAATACTTCAAATATTTAATTTTAAATAATTTCAAATATACTAGATGGCCGATCAAAAAGACTGACAAAGCTTACAATCTCCTCCTCATTCTCTCTGAGCACTTCTCATCCAGCTCCCGTACCTGAAGTGGAAGTCTATTGTAGATTTTTAATGCATGCATTGGGTAGCAAGTGTGCAACTTAGCCAATCTAGAGTAGGGAAGGTCAATGTTGTCTCGCCCTCCAGTTGAGTAGTTGTGAATCTGGCCTCTTGCTAGGAGTTTGTGAAGTTGGCCTTTCAGAAGCACAAGGGAACTCAGCACATAATGACTGAAGACAGTAAGAAGTAAGTATTCCCAGCTTACTGAACAGCGGGCGACAATACTCCAAGTAAGGTCATGATTTTATTATACGAACCACTTTATTTTCTAGAAGAATACTCAGACATCCACTTGCATGACCCCAAAGTGCAATCCCGTAGTTGATGTGGCTATGAAACTGACCATGGTAATGCAGTAACCAGGAAATTCTTTGGAAAATGACTTATTAATTTCCGTAACAGATATGGTACTTCGGAGAGTCGGTTACATATCAAATCGTTGTGTTGGTCCCATGTCAGTGATGAGTCTACCATGAATGCAAGGAGCTTAACTTCATGCCTTACTACCAAAAGGAGGCACCCAATGCCTCAGGGTGCACAAAACATTCTGTGTCTTCTCTCCATTCATACACATCAGTCTGCTGTAAATCATATGCTCGCCTCCTCCAATACAGACAACTGTGGATCTTTATCCTGTGCAATGAGAGTTGTGTCGTCAGCAAACAGCAGGGCTTTTCCATCCATAAAGGTCATTTATGTAAATGAGGAACAGCAGAGGGCCAAGAATTGATCCCTGTGGCACTCCATACTTGACCTATAGCTCCTGTGATTTGGCACCGTTTACTGTCACAACCTGCCTACGCCGCAAAAAGTATTCCTCCATTGTTATCATGGCTACTCCATATATCATGAGCTTCCCCAGCAAAATCTCATCAGATACGCAGTGAATCTTGCCCATTGCAAGCCCATTTATGCTCGCCTTGGTGTACTGACGGTCATGCCATTACATCCACCTATGTTTGGTGTATGTCAAGAGGATACTGTGTATTCTGGCTGCCCGTAGTGACACAATAACAGGCACCGTGTGCTGTTGGATGTCCCCAGGAGACGGCGCCATCAACTATGACGTCATCGATCTCACAAATGTGGGTAATTGATAAAGCAGAATGTATTGAAGGTACAGGGAATATAATTTCCAATTTAATTAGAACAATATAAAAACTTGTTTTTATATTGTTAATTTCCAATTTGTATTTTTAAATCTATTATTTCAATAATTTCAAAAAAAGGGTACTCTAATTATATTTCATAAATATTATACAGCCTTATTAGAACCTATTGAATGAATAACAAAAAAATGTAATGCTGTTTGTACAAAATTCATGGTCTTGGTTGTATCAGTTTTTTATGTTATTGTCATCACAAATTTTGTTTCAGTTTTTGTTTGCTTCAAAGATGAGGGGTGCGTTCATTGTATTTGAAGGAGGAGACAGATGCGGAAAGACTACCCAGTGCAAGAGAATTGTCGAGTATTTAAAAAGTACTGGAATATCTTGCGAATACATGAACTTTCCTGGTAAGCTTTCTACTTGAATAACCAACCGCTTTAGAAACCAGTTAATGTAATTTAATGAAGAATACTAGCACTCAAATGAAAGCTGCTCTGTTAAAAATCTAAGGTCCTTTGCACACTGGGCCACCATAGAAGCGCTTCCATGGAAGCGGCCACCATCAAAATTTGATAGCATTGCACACTACAGCCACCACTTGACTCATTACTCCAGTTCACTAGTTAACTCATGATCAGTTGAAGAATGGACGTGGAAGAAGCACTCTACCAACATCATAAAATATAATTGTCCTATGATTCATAAAGTTACTACCAATATGAATATTGGAAAAGTTTTTATTCAAAGTTACCAACGTTCCCAAAATGGGACATGCTTGATTATTAACTAATAAACACAAAGATGCCAACATCCCTAAAATGGGACAAGCAGAAATATCACCTTTAAACTCAAATTTGAAAAATGTATGATATGGATATTTTATGTTAAAAGACTGATGTTTTTTCGTTTGATTACACACGAAAATAGTGAAAAATGGTTATAATGAATAATGCTCGAGAAAAATGGTTATATAACTTGCCAAATAAATTTTGTTCATTTTACATAAGGCTATATTTTTCAATTTTATATTGGTCAGAGATTTACCAGCTCTCTCCAAGAATTTTTCTTTACATCCTAATCCGCATATAATTTTGAAGACATGTCCCATATAGCTGATCTGCTTTCAACTTCAAGAATGAACCTTTCTGTATCAAATTATCACGACGACTTCAACAGACAATTGTACTGAACTTGGTTTGAATTGAAACTGAACTTGAGATGATTTTGTGGTGGCTGGTAGCTGGTGGCTCTAGTGTGCAATGACAGATAATACTCAATGGTATGACGTGGTGGCGCGACAGTCTGGTGGCGACACAAAATCGGCGGCTCGAGCCACCACATTCCTGGAAGCTCGGCTGGTGGCTGGTGGCTCTAGTGTGCAGTGACAGATAAGAGACAATGCTACCACGTGGTGGCGCTTCCATGGTGGCCCAGTGTGCAAAGGGCCTAAGAGTTAGCACTGTACGTTTGAACCAATTTACATAGTTTCTCAAAACACTAATGAAACCTGCTTAAACAGGGATGTTAATTATTGTTCAGATACAAACTCGAGTACTTTGAGTGCTCCATATAAATGCTACAATTCCTGTTGTATCCACTCAATACTGTGCTCTGTATTATGTGCACTGTATTGTTATGTTTTGTGACAAGTTTATATATTGTGAATGTCATTGGAATGTAATTTGGTCGTTCAGGATGTTTTCAGTGACTATTCTATCTATTCCTCTTTCAAGGAGGGCAACAGCATTTTAATATGTAGGGAAGTCATAATTTTAGATAGCTAATGCCAATCTAAACGTCTGTAAAACCTATTTATTTATTTACCTACCTACTTAATTACCTACTTATTTACCTAATGATCGATTTAAAATCAATATTGAGATATTGATGATTGGCGTTTACCCCTAAACAAAGACAAAATCAGCTATGATTGTTTTTTGTTTCCATTTTCGCAGACAGAAGTTTGATAACTGGAAAAGCGATAAATGATTACCTGCTCAAGAAAACAGAACTACCGGACAAGGCAGTACACATGCTGTTTTCCGCAAATAGATGGGAGCTGGAGTAAGTGTCATTTTTTCACAATTTAAAAATATATTTTGATACTTTATGGACCGGTTTCTAGGACACATCCATTGCATCATTAGATTTATATGTTTAATGGTTCATTAGATTTAGGTGTCCTAGAAACCTGAAGCATCTAAATTTAAAAATCTACTTTGTGAAAATAATTGAGGACTGGAAATTTTGTGAAGTGAGTATCTACGAGACTTAACTTATTTCAGACTATGTGTAACCTTATCTAAATTTTGAAGAGAAATAGCACAAGGTTACCGTATTTTTTCTCTCCCTATCATTTTGATGATGTACTTATTGTATGAATCAATAATAATAATAAACCGGGCCGAAGATAACGTTTGTTACGAATCATAGCACCGCAGCGGATCTTTGATTCGTTAAAAATTTATCTCAAGTCTTCAAAATCTAAAATAAAAATACTAATACTTAATTAAATCCTCCAATAGAATTAAGGATTAAGAGGAGGTGATGTTGTAGTAAAATTATAAAAATTTGGGTTACAGTGTAGGTGATATTAGAAAATGTGGTAAATTGATATTGTGGTACATCAAGTCATTTAAAAACGACAATACCTTAAATTAAATAAAACGACTTGGGATCTGTCACAACTTCTTATTAAATAATTGATATATTAGTTTCGGTAGCTACTAACTAACATACTACTTGGGAACACAATAAGCTTCGGTTGACGTGTGGGGTTCTTTGAATCTTTGGATCCTTGAATCCTCCGTCCCTTCAAAAACAATAAACAATTCGGTAGCTACACAATTCTATCAATATTGACAGATAGGATATAGATAGAGATAGTTTCTGGTGTAACAAACGGACATAGTTTTTATAATTCTTATTATGTCTATATAATTAAATCATCTCGGTGACACACACTTCTTTTAAAGTGAAATTATAATGAATTATATCAGTCAAATAAATGAGACAATTTCAAGTCCTTTAATGCAAGTTCATTCATTCATTCATTCATTCATTCATTCATTGTATAAAAACACTATAATCATAATACAATTATGACATTGGAGGAAAAACTAGGCTGAGCCTGTACTATTTCTCTCCAAAAATTTTGATAAAATGTTAATGTTGTCCAAAAGTTAAGGTTATGTAATCACACACTGCTTTGTCACTAGATTTTGAAGTTACTCTTTCTATTTATCTGAAGATAATCAATTTCAATTTTATAAACTCAGTATTCTAAGGCTTATTTTTGTTTCAGGCCGAAAATAAGAAACCTAATCTACAATGGTACCAGTCTCATTGTTGACAGGTACTCATTCTCCGGTGTAGCTTTCTCGGCTGCTAAAAAGGTAAACAGTTGATAAATCAAAACAGATAATTAAATGAATTATTAATTAGTTACTCAATTAATGAATTAGTTACTTGAGCTTAGGCCCCAACTATTCGGGTGGAGTAGATGCGAAGGAATTGTTTCGGCAACAGGATTTTGACAATTTTGTCAACAGGATTCATAGTCTCTAATGGTGAACACTATGAACAAAAAGAACGGAGTTCCGCTTTTATAGTTTTTCCTACGAGGCTATGCTTTCTGTAACGAGAAAAAAGCGCAACAGAAACGCGACTGAAATTCCGTCGCGTCTATTCCATTCGTATAGTTGGGGCTTTATAGTAATTTTTAAATACTTT
Source organism: Nilaparvata lugens (assembly GCF_014356525.2). NCBI lineage: Eukaryota > Metazoa > Arthropoda > Insecta > Hemiptera > Delphacidae > Nilaparvata > Nilaparvata lugens. Next base: position 10,889,229 of record NC_052507.1, on the reverse strand, counting down.
CCAAGGGCCGTTTGCACAGTCAAATCTTAAACTAAATTTAATCAGCTGGTGGCTTAAACTCAAAATGTAACACATTATCACAAACGAGACTTGATACGGATTTAATCCAGGTTAAAATGAAATTTAGTTTAAAATGTCACTGGGCAAACGGCCCTTAGTAGTTTACTGTTACTGGATGCCCTTATTGAAGTATTGAGAGAATCATTTTAGGTGAATTTGTCAAATACATTTTCAAAGGGCTTGTAATATTATTTCATGACTTCATGGTAAAGTTTAATAAATCTATCAAGTTTTCATTAGCTGCATCATAAAAATGTTACTTATGTACATTTATTTTAAACATTACAATAAGTTGTGTATTTGTTCATCGGAAAGTAGCAACGGACATGTGAAACATTACGTTAGTGGCCAGCCTAAGGTTGAAACCTGTTTCAGATAAACCATCACAATAAAAAATCATGAGAAAAGTTATTTCAAGTAATTTGGTAATTTGATTAACCTCGTAAATCAGAATAATTACTTATTCTGAAAAATAAGCAACCTAAAAACACCTCGTTCAATCAATATAATATGCATTTTTAAAAAGTTTTTTCATTTCCTGAAAAGTTCACTTTTGCTGGATTACGAGGCTTCACTTCTAAGCCATCGCGAGATGTTGAAAGGGCATGGTTGTTGATGTTGAAAGGTCAGATCGTGGAACATTGTAGTTGAAATATTTATAACAATAATTCATATAATAATGATCATCCATGATTCACTTTTTGATTCAAGATACACAATTATTCATTAATATAATATGAAGAGCATGTTTGTTGATGTTGAAAGGGCATGGACTTGGAATGGTGTAAACTGCCCGAGGTGGGTCTGCCGAAACCCGATCTGGTGTGTCTGTTCAAATCGCGAGTCGATTTGGCGAGTCAGCGTAACGGGTGGGGGGAGGAACGCTACGAGGTCACAGACTTCCAGGAGAGGGTCAGCGACAACTTCCAACTACTCCACGATTCCTCCTATTGGCAGGTAACTTGACGCTTCTTTTATAGATCCTATAGTAAAAGTGGCACCTGTTTAACATTGTTTTGCTATCCTTGTCTGTCATTAAGGCCAGTCCAGGCGCTCAAGTTTACGGTCAGTCTTCCACTCAAGCAAAAGACGGATCGTTCGGTACAAGCAAAAGAAGGATGTAAAATTGCGTCCGCACGCATCCATCTTTTGTCGGTCCGTTTTCCTATTTTTGCACTCACAAGCTCAGTTATCCCATATATACGGTTGATAAGTAATAATTATATCGTATTTTTTGCTGATTCAACTGGATAATGCTATATTTCTTTTCTAATCATGTTATTTTAAGTATTAACAACATAATGACAGATAATAATATTACTGCTATTACGGCTTTGTTTACATGCCATATCTTGAGACAGTGATTGTAAACGGATTGAAATTTTGTAGATAGTATTATTAATATCAATAATATAGTAGGCTACATCTTATTATTTTATTTATTTATATTTTTTACAAAGAAACACTGATTGGGAGAGAAAAACTAAGGATACTCCTTGTACTATTTCTCTCCCAAATTTAGATAACATTTTAAAAGTCCAAAATAGGGTTATGATTTCACTTCACTAAAATTTAGTCCATTTTCACTCAAAAACAACGAAAACTAAGATTTTTAAATTTTGACGGTTGAAAACAGAATAAAAAACAAAAATATCACACTCAAATCACCATTAATTGGAAAATTTTTGAGTAATTTTACAAAATTTAGAGCCAGAAAAAACACAACATCATGGTAGTATAATCAAGATTATGAAGATATTATTATCATGATAGTACATCATAATATCAACATCAAATTCTGGGAGTATCATGAGAGTCAAGAAATAAAAAAGGGTCAAGTGACGTTATATCCAATCGAGTAAAAACTTGCTTATTTTCAAGTATTCGCTAAGCATTTTATTGATTTGAGGGCGCTGAATCCCATTCTGAAATCATATAATTTCTCTATCTCCATTTTTACGCGATTTAGGTTTTGGTGGAAGGCAAAAGACGGACGGTCGGCTGGAAAACGTTTCCCGGCCGATACATTTTAAGCTTGATGACTTAAGTTTGATGACCCATCCGTTTTACCGTCCACACGCAATGACTTCCATGTTCCGACTATTGCTTGAGCAAAAGACTGATGGTAAACTTGAGCGTCTGCACCGGCCTTTAGACAAAGCACACAGCTCCATCACAACTTATTATTAAGTCATAAATCTGCACCTGATTTACACTGGTCTGATAACATTGTCTGTATTAATGTTCATGAAATAATTAGTCATCTTACGATTATTACTGTAATATTATACTGAGATCCTCGCTATAAAATAGCAGTGGAGAAAGTACAGCGTTGCCGATTCTCTGCCTTGCCACTGCCTTCTGTAGATGACAGCTGATACAGGTATATCTGATATGATATTAAGTGTTCATTCTTGTTTAAAATGATCAATTTTATGTTATTCGCCAAGAAAATTAATTTTTTAATGATAGAATAATAAATTTTTGTAATTGAGATTAAATTTTGTTAATTATATTTCTACATTGTAAAAAACCGATTTGGAAACGTTGCAGAGCTAGATAAGGATAGCGCTATCTGCTTTGTCGAATGATAGACAAGGATAGCAATACCAATGTTGATCAAATACTGCCATTATAACGTGGACCTTACTCTATAGTGAGGTCCACGTTATAATGGTAGTGGAGAAAGATAGGAGAAAAACGATGCCGATCCTCTGTCTTGTCAATGCCTTCTATAGACGGTAGCTGATACAGGTTTATTGATGTAATATTAACTGTCCATTCTCGTTTAGAAAGTATATTTTTCAATAATTTCATAATGAATTTTCATAATAAAGATGGAATATTTTTCAATTAATCATTAATTCTACATTGTTGGAAGACGATCTGGCAACAGAACAAATCGAGAAAGAGATAGCGCTATCCGCTTTGTTGAATGATAGACAAGGACCGCAATAACATTGCTAATCAAACACTGCCATTATAACGTGAACCTCACTAAAGTCACGTATTTGTGATTATTGTGTAGTATTTCATTTATTTGTAGTATTTGAATCATTAGTTTTTGTGTAGTTTTTGAATCGATTCAGTTTTGTCATTATTAATATTCTATTTATTGACTTTTCAAGGAGATCGATGCAGTTGGAAGCATAGAAGAAGTGACTGAATCTTTGAAGCCGCTAATACTGCAAACCCTGGAAAAAGCCAAAACCCAAGAATTGAAGAATCTCTGGTGAATTTCAAAATGCAGCATTACCATTGGTGCAGATAAACTATCAACAATCTTCTAAAGTGCAATTATTGACAATTTTACTAACATTAGTTTAAGAAAACCTTTCGACTAGAATAGTATCCTTTTTTCTATTGCTTATTGATTATATATTTGAGGCTAGTAAATATCCATTTTGTAAGAATGTTGAATAATTGAACTCAGCCAATTAAATTGGTAAAAATTGAGTTTCTATTTAATATTAAAGTATATTATTATTTAAATATTTTTAATTTTAATTATTCGTTAAGACTTGGAATATTACTACTTTTTGCAGAAGCTTGTAACTTTTTCAATTCATTTTCAATGTCGTAACTTAGAATGTTTTTCTATAGTCTCACAATATTTGAAATGGATTGTTTTCAATTGAATAGTGTCAATTTCAATTGAAAAATCAGTCTACGAATGAATTGGAACTCTATTTTTTACCTTTTATTTGAAGAACTTGCAAAAAACTAACCACTATTATTATTCAAGAATGAGATATAATGAAAACTATTATGGTACAGTATTATTAATAATAGTGGGTTCAATAGGGTTTTAAACTGTTCTATTGTTGACATTTTTATAATATGTTGGTGTAACGTTGGGAAAGAATCATTAAACTTATTATATTCAAATCATTTTCAGTCATTTTTCTGAAAAACAAATAATCACCCACAGTGAAGTCAACGTTATAATTACAGTGGTGAAATATAGGAAAGCAACGTTGCCGATCTTCTGTCTTTTCAATACCTTCTATGAAGGGTAACTGATACCGGTTTATTGATGTAATGTTAACTGTTCATTCTCGTTTAAATTAATCAATTATGTTTTATCAAGCAAGAAATTATATTTTTCAATGATTAAATATAAATTATCATAATTGAGATCAAATATTTTGTTAATTAATTATATTTCTACATTGTTAAAAAACAATTTGGCAACAGAGCAAAGCGAGAAAGAGAAAGCTCTATCCGCTTTGTTGAATGATGGACAAGGATAGCAATACAATTTCTAATCAAACACTGCCATTATAACGTAGACCTCACTATAGTTTTAATTTTTAATTACTTATAGTGAAGTTCACTTTATAATAGAATAATTTGATTACCGTAACATTGGTGTTGTTGATCAATATCCTTGTTTATCATTTGACAAAGCAGATGCTAGTGCTATCCCTTTCTAGTTCCGCAATGTTGCCAAATCGTATTTTAACAACGTGCGAATATAATTAATTATAGAATATTCAATCTCTATTAAAAAAAATATCATTTAATCATTAAAAATATATTTTCTTAGAAAGTAGAATATAATATTAACACATTTTAACAAGAAAGGACAATGTTAATGATAATATTACCGTAGGGTAAACCAGCCCATGTTGGGACACTTCAAATTGTGGGAAATTAGTGAGTGTTAGGTTGGCAACAACTGCGATGTTTTATCAGCTGTTTATAGCCTTAATTTCAGATGTAGCACCGGTCGTTACAAAGACCTTAAAAATGACCTTATCTCTTTAAGGTCTTTGGGTCGTTATTAATAAAAAATTAAAAACATGTTTTTGTAACCTCAACGTTTTTTTTTTGAGAAGAGGAATTTTAATTTTTACTTTAAACATTTACCATTTAATGTAAGTCTTACAGCTAATATGCATTCTGTATTATTTTATGAATATTTTGACATATAGAACATTATTGTACTCTTATTTTTAATCCAGTTATTCCGTCTAAAACAAAGCCATGACCATCTGCCCACCTTGGGACAGCCCACATTGGGACACTGAACACATGATATATGCTCATATTATAACAATGAGCATTGCATCTGAATCTCATTTTACTCAATGTAGGCTACATATAAATAAAATAAATTATAAATAAATATGATATATGATTATAGCCTGTAATGTAGCTTCAGAGGTAGCCATTACAAACACACTTTGTGCAAATGACTTTTGGTAATACTGTAGTTTTTACTAAAAAAAAATCAAATAATGTATTTATACTATCAATAATTATAATAAAATGTTATAAATTAACAAAAATAATGAATTGCTTATTTTCAATTCAATATCCCAACCTGGGCAAGGGATGTCCCATCGTGGGCCGATCTTAAGCCCAGGTTGGGACACTCCCCAAAAAATTGTTTTTGCAATAAAAATCAATTGACAATCAATGCAGTTGCCATCCTCAAGGATGAAAGTGTAAGCAAATACAATAAATATAAAATTAAAAAATGAAGATTTTTTTATTTTTGTCCAAGTTATAGCTGTTTGAATTTTGGTGTCCCAACGTGGGCTGGTTTACCCTACATCAGATGGTACTGGAATCAGCCTTCCTCTAGAAGGCAGTGGCAGGGCAGAAAATCGGCAACACTATCTCCTATCTTTCTCCACTGCCATTATAACTTAAGGCCTTTCTATAGATAGAAAGCGTAGAGATAAAAAACACCTCCACGACTTGAGGTGACAGAGCACAACAGTGCATTGTATCAAATTTCCTTGTAAAAATTTGATACTGTATCATTAGTGCAGCTCTCTCTGTATTCGTGTTTCTATCAGTATCGACCATCGATGCTTTGACATCGATGACATGAAAATTTGTAAATTTTTTATCAGTGTCAAAACTTGAAAATATTAAATATATTTTTCAAATGAATAGTGTTGTATATACAGTATTCATATTATACCTACTATTTGATAGGCAATATAATATCCATTAATAATATCAATTTGTTTTTTGTAAACATCGATTTCAAAATATCGATGTTAACTTCACATTATTTTGGGTGCTTCCTTCTTGGATTGTCAACTGACAGATAAATCAAAGAACATAAAAAGTGAGGTTATTTATGTTTTCGTAATGTAACTAAACATCTTATCATATTCAGTTTTTTTGTTACTCATTCTATTCTATAATCTTGTTTTCTCATAAATGACAATTAATTACAAAACTGTATACTTGACAGTTTCATTTTATGTCATGCGTAGGCTATTCATTTCTTCAATTCTCAGCTCTTGTTTTTTGTCTATCATTTCAATGTTTATAACTTTGTGCCAAAAATAGATTGGATCCAATGACAAATAATACAATTTTGAAGAGAATGACTGTTTTTACAAACGTCTTTCTTTCTCATTGAGCGAATTTGATTTGTATTTTTGGTAAGTCCACATTATTTAAATTTATTTTCAAAGTAAAATAAGTTTATGCTAAGAACTTGTTTTCGTATGAACTAGTTATTAGACACTTTTACTTTTTTTGTCTTATTTTTTAAATCATGTCCAGTTTTCAAATAAGATGATATTGCAGCTGAATAGGCCTACTAACTCATTTCCATGTTTCAATCTATCTCGTTATTCTATATATTCTTGGACTTTGAATATTTTTAGAATATGTAATTTCAAAGTTTTTACTTATAAATTTATTTTTAAATGCCAAGCAATATCATAATCAACCTATAATCAACAGGTTTAATTGAATCTATACTACGCGGTGTAGCTCTTATTATTAAACCATGATTAAGAATGATGAACTATAACTTGATGACCGGCTGAATGCACATAGTTTACTGCTGTATCGTAAATCTTTTTCATTGACTTTACCCATTTTAAATTTACCAATCTAGAAAACTAAAAAGCTGGCTCATTTTTATTTAGAATTATTTTTATTAGGCTCTTCATTAAAAAGTAATCATAATTATACTGTAAAGCAAAATTTTACCGGTAGCTTTTTGTTGATGGGAAGTCCCTTACAAGATACACATAACACATAGCTGGAATATCATTTAAGCCATCACAGAGGGACTTATTCGGACTTGTTTCAACTATTTTTAGCCAAGACAGACAGTCCAACGTGTTTATCCAATAACACGGGAGTGCCTGGTTAAAAACTTTTTATTACAATGAGTTAAAACTCACTAGCCCTTGGGTCAGGTCTACCGTAAAATACAACCAGCCCACACTCAAGATCGTGCCATCTACAAACAGCAAGACCCTCCCATTGAACCACCCCATTCAAAGGTATCATTTTGTTGTTTCTCGCATATAACTCAAAAACTATGCATCTTACAAAAATGACTATTCTATACAAAATTGAAGCTTACATAAGGCTTGCACAGGTTTTTTCTAAACCTATATCTTTCATAGATTTCAAGGTATCCGTTCTTGAAGGTGTGACATTTTTGAAAAAAAAACTCGTTTGCCTCTAATTCTCTTATATCTTTTTAAAAATTGATGAAAAAAATCTGGACTGATATTAAGCTTATAGAGAATTGAATTCTCTCCAATTTTATGTATAATTTTACATTTCTACGCATTTCCCTAAGACTGTTGCAGCAGCTTTAGTGTTGAGTGTGAAATTTTCAGTTTTGCAACAATAGACCAATCATTGACAAAGGAATTAGGAGGGAATGTTTTAAACTTAATTTTCCATGTTATATTATGCTGTTTTATGTTATCTGACATTGTTTTTTATTGTACCGTAGCCTATCTGAGTTACTTCATCTATGTAAATGTATATCACTTTCCTTTGTACCTGACCGACGTGACGAGATCCATGTATATGTTATATATTTGTTGATCTATAAAATGTATTCTATTCTATTCGACTCTGCAGCTTTGTTTGGACCAGATTTGTGGTAAACATATAAAAAGTCTCAATCCCTACCCCTTGTGCTTAAGGGATGAGGGTGGTTTGAGAGTTGCATTTTTTGTTAAACGCTTATATCTTGGTTCAATAGCTTCTTGATTATATTCTTATAGCTTCAATGTGGGGTGCGAAATTGTTAAGTCTGCAACAAGTGTCAACTTGCAATTCCATACCTTTAACAGACAATCTAGACATTTTTTCTATGTTCACCTCCTTACTAATCCCAATAATTGAGCTAAAACGTTCGTGACATTCCCCTCTAATTTCATCTTCAATTGAACAATTTTTGCAAAATTGAAAATTTCAACCCCCCCCCCCCCCAAATTGAAGCTGCTATAACAATGAGAGGAAAACATGGGAAAGTGAAATAATAAATCAGTTTAAAGAGAATATCACGCTCTTCAAACCCACGAAAGCATTAATTTAATTTTACGATGCATTCTTGGAGAGTTATAAGCCCCTCGAAAGAGCAAAAATTTGATGAAAACCAGCTTTTTCACAATTTCACACTCAAAATCTTGTGGGGGAGGGGCAAAATAATTCAAATGACTACTAACGGACGAAATATTCCTAAATTTCGGGGGGGGGGTGCGTCCCTGTTATTAAGGGAGCCTGCTTATATGGAAATATACAGAGTGATTCATAATTATGGTAAAATATTTCAATACGTGATAGTAGAGGTAAAAATAAGAAAAAAGTTCATATAAACATATATCCATAAACGCTTCATTAGCGAGCTATACAGGGTGAAAGATTTCGCCCGGATTTCAGTTCCTCTGGTGAAATACACCGATGCTGAATTGTTTGGCGACTAGTTTTTGAGAAACTTATGCTGGATTCATATGGAAAATATCTGAAAAATTGAATAAATCTAGTCTGGAAGCTGTAGTGTGAGTAGTTTTTGAGAAAAAAGTTGAAATATGCAAAAAATCAAAGTAGAAAAACACAGACTTCTACGTTTGATGCCCAATAACTTTCTTTAATGGCCAGTAAACAAATAATTCCTCTCAATAAAAATTGTAGAGAATTAATTCTGGAAAGAATGATGTAAGCTGTGTAAACTAAATTCAAATAAAAGTTGGATAAAATGTATTCTTATGTAGTACATTACACCACAAAAATTTGCTGTTTTATGAGGAGAGAACTAATAACTCATAAGTTGTAGCTGATTGCAAATAAAATATTCGGTTTTTATGAAAAGTTTTTCTTTATATGAAAGTAGCATATCTAAATGACATTAAACTTATACCAAAAGACTAGTAGGTCATGCCATTAAGCCTGGGAGGAAGCTCGAACAGAAGTAGATGATCTCCTACGATTCCTGCCCAAATGTTTAGGTACTGAAAACTGATGTTGTGGAAGATTAGGATTGATGGCATGAGGATTCTCAGCTGCCCAAATATGTTGGTTGTGGACGTTAACGATAGCTGTTTTTATTGATTACTATTCAATAGTATATAGAACTATAGAAATATTATATAAATATAGAACTACATTTCATGCAGATTAGATAGTAAGCCTGCAGTAAAATACTGATAGTGAAGTCATGTTTGATTAGACTAATTGGTTTTAATTATCAATGTGAAATTCATGCTGCCTTAGCTTCATTGTTGGTTGAACAATAGAAATAAATCCATTGTTCAGTTATATTTTCATCCATTTCAACTTGATGTTTCAGCAGTTAACTTATTTGACAGTAAGTTACTACAATTGAAAGTAATTTGATTATATAATCTACACAGTTATCATTGTGCAAATTGAATAATTTGGGTCAGAATAAAGGTCAGTGCAAAGATAAATGGGTTCAGTTATATGATGACTGAAGATTTAAAGCTGCTCTGAATTTAGATAAGATTGGCTATTTATGAATACATTGTTATCATCGATTACCGCTATATTATAACTATATTTTCAGTTTACTTATATGATGCTTGAAAAATTTGCTCTGAATATAGATAAGATTGTCTATGAATACAGTGTAGAACGATAAATGTTATCATTGATCACTGGTGTCTATAGCTTCAGTTTAAGTCTATAGATTACCATGTGAGAGAAGAGTGGCTCTATGTGTTGTGAATTTTTTTTATTGAGTGACAATCAGTGAGTTGTTGCTTGAAGGACAAGTTGAAAATTGTAGGCTCGCTTTTCTCTGTTTCAGTGTTGATTAGGAAAAGCTCGCGTTGAAAATGGCGATCAATTATAAATTGCTGCCTGTCAAGGCACATTTTTTCTTCTTTATGGCTGGTGAGTGATAAAATGAACATAAACAATAAATAAATAGAAAGATTATACTGTTGCAATTGAGTGAAACAACTACTTATTTGTTGAAAAAAATTAGAAACTAGATCGGTGGCTCCCATTTTATCAATCTCTAGTAACTTTGAACTAAAAAAAATTGAGAAACTGGTTTCGGCTTTTAAATCATCAATCAACAATCTCTTGTAAATATAAATCTAAGACATCATGAATATAAATGTATATGTAGTAATAAGCCGTATGATTGGTAATTGGACCAATTATTATTCTTGCCCTTTTATTCGATATGTATGCCATCTCTATAGTGAGGTCCACGTTATAATGGCAGTGTTTGATTGGTAATGGTATTGCTATCCTTGTCTATCATTCAACAAAGCGGATAGCGCTATATCTTTCTCGCTTTGCTCTGTTGCCAGATCGTCTATCAACAATGTAGAATTAATGATTAATTGACAAAATATTTCATCTTAAATATGAAAATTCAAAAATTCATCTTAATTATGAAATTATTGAAAAATATAATTTCTTGCTCAATAAATAATATAATTGATTATTTTAAATGAGAATGAACAGTTAATATTACATCAATAAACCTGTATCAGCTATCGTCCATAGAAGGCATTGACAAGAGAGAGGATCGGCAACGTTGATCTCCTATCTTTCTCCTCTGCCATTATAACGTGGATCTCACTATAGTACGACACGGAAAGTAGATTATTATGTATAGCAATCAGCTTCTCAAATTATTATCAACTCCGAGTGTCGGTTGCACAAAAGCCGGTTAATTTTTTATTAACTCCACAAAAACCAATCAGAGAAGCAGCCTTTTCAAAAAAGCCTTCTCTGATTGGTTCACGTGAAATTAATCAGGGTTTAAATTTAACCGGCTTTTGTGCAACCGGGCCTGAACCATTAACGTTGGAGAATAAACAAAACGTCTGAATATTATAGAAAAATAATATGATAAGTATTATTATGATAGTAATATATAAACTCAGTAGTAAGCATTACATTAATAAAGTCAATCTTCAATGTTGTTTTCCATCACGAACTGCTTATTATTAAATCACTTTTTGCTATTAGAAAAAACTACTAACAGTCAGATTTGACTGATAGTGGTTTTTACTTTCCTTGCCCTATTACCATAGGTAAGGAAAGTATTGCTTTCCCAAAAATTAGGGTACCCTTATTTCAAGTTTTCTATACGTTTCAAGGTCCCCTGAGTCCAAAAACATGATTTTGGGTATTGGTCTGTGTGTGTATGTCTGTGAACACGATAACTCCATTCCTAATTGACCGATTGACTTGAAATTTTGAACTTAAGGTCCTTAAACGATGAGGATCTGACAATAAGAAATTCAATAAAATTCAATTCAAGATGGCGGAAAAAATGGCGGATAATTACGATTTTCTTTAAATTTATACCATGAAGTTATTTATGAGCCCTATCAACTGACATGAGTCTCATTTCTGGGAAAATTGCAGGAGCTCCGTAATATTCTTGAGAAAAATGGCGGATATGGACTAAAAAACCATGTTTTCCAAGGTTTTCTCGAAAACGGCTCTAACGATTTTCTTCAAATTTATACCATGGATAGCTATTTATAAGCCCTATCAACTGACATGAGTCTCATTTCTGGGAAAATTGCAGGAGCTCCGTAATATTCTTAAGAAAAATGGCGGATAATTACTAAAAAAAATATGTTTTTTACGGTTTTCTCAAAAATGAGTTGACCGATTTTTTTTAAATTCATACTCTGTATATTTATCTGCTCTATTAACTGGCATGAGTCTTTTTCCTGGGAAACTGATGGGGGTTCCACCCCATCCTTGAGAAATGGACTGTGTAACCTCCTTCTCGTGCATGAGGTAGGTAGGTGAGCAGTTTATAAAAAAACACATAGTCGAGATATTTCATGTGTAGAACAGCTGTTTTGACGACTTTTTAAAAAATCATCGAATATCACAATAATTTACATAAAGGAAAAGTATACTCTGCAAACAATATTATAATATACACATAATATGTGTATTATACAGTATATAACTGTATATTATACAGAAGTCTGATCGTAGTTTCAAATATGTTGCCGCCAATCGTCATTATGTTATTCCCCTAAATTATTCTCGTTTAAGAATGATGCTTATAGTTCAATGAGCAAGGAAAGTTGTGTGAGTGTACCACACCAGATTTTATTTCTAATAGCAAAAAGTGATTTATTAAGTTAGTAGCACTGATAGGAAAACATTGTTGGCACTTTTCCGTTTCCACCGCCTTCTATAGTATAATTATAGCTTTGATTCCGTTCTTACCTGTGTATCTTATCTAATGTGATCAAACAACGATTACAACAATCGTTGGAACTTGAACAAATATAGGCTATTTTGTATTCATCTAAAAAATATATTGATATTTCATCATTTATCAACAAATTTACATAACTGTGTATCTTATCTAATATGAATTGTTGATTCTCTCAAACAACTAATACAACAATATTGTTGGAACTCAAAGAAATACATTATACTTTTTTATTCATCATGAAAATATATTGTTTCATTTCATCATTATTAAAAAAATTACATAAGTGGGATTAGTATTTTGGTAGTTCATTATGCATCTTCATAGCCTAAAACAATTTGGCAACTTTGCGGAGTTTGAAAAGTACAGAGCTATCTGCTTTGTCTAAAGTTAGACAAAGCATAATCATTCGGACATCATTTTGAAAGGAGATTTAAAAGATCATTTTGTCTAATGATGACAAGGATAGCATACTAATTTTAATTAAATGCTGACCTTATAACGTGAATAGATAGATAGATAGATAATTTAGCAGCCACTGACCTTCTCTCAAAGGGGTCAATCCCCCTGACACTGACCTTCTCTCATAATGACTTGTCAATCATATAAATTATACAACTTAAATTTTACATTTATAAAACTGATTGTTAAATATATACTCTCGGAAGTCTACGAAAAATCACCTTGAACTAAAGCAACTGAAAAACTCCTGAATCGAATAAAAAAGTCCTTCCAGTTCTGTCTTCAAACTGAACTCTCAGTTTTTCAAGTGTTCAACAGGTTAAATGTGTTGGCAATGCATTGAATAGATGAATTCCTACGCTGGTTACCTCTTTCGCATAAAAAGCTGTACGATGTGATTCATCCCTGAGTACATGTGTGTGTATTGTCTCATAGGAGTGTATCATAAAACCCTTCTTAAACATCGATTCATTTATTTTTTTAATAAGACAAAAAATCTTAAGCTGCGTTTACACCAAAGTTATTAACAAAATGTTAATTTTCCCGTCCTTATAGATTCTATTAGATTGAACGGAACTTGACAAACACATATGTGCATCATGTGTATGATAAGTTATGTTCAATCTAATAGAATCTATAAGGACAAATAAATAAACATTTTGTTAATAACTTTGGTGTAAGCGCAGCTTCACTACTGTAATCGTATTCAATATCGGGGCACCGAGCTTCGCTCGTTATTTTTATTCATTGATAAACAAAACACAATTCTCTAAAATGATACTGTTTATATTTTACAGCTGGCTATACGTTAGCTTATGAATTTCGGGGATGCGATATTTTGATTTTTCCACATACTCACTCGCTCACTCACTTTTTTACTATCCACAGCTGTTTCAGCCAAGGATGAATTATCCTTTTAATGTCATTCAGCGAGTTTTCCCAAGGATAAGATCTAGTGCAATCGAATCTTTATATCATAAACTACTATGTTCCAAATTTCGTGAAAATCGTTAGAGCCGTTTTCGAGATCCGTTAAACATAAATAACCAGATATAACTTATAAATACAGAAATTACTCGCTTAATATAATAGGATATTCATACTAAACTTGAAATACTGTATTTATTTTAAAATGAACTACTGTATTTAGATTAAAGTTAAACATGAAAACAAATTTATTGATCCTTAATGATAGTTACAAAGTTTGAAACTTGGAGTATAAAATACATAAAGTGGATCCGAATGTGATATTTTGCAGGCATGGGTCCTGTCCTGCCATTTCTTCCAGTTTTCGGCAAACAGCTGGGCATTTCTGAAGTGGTGATGGGCATAATCACGTCGATTCTGCCGATCATGTTTCTGCTTGCGAAACCGGTGTTCGGCTATGCGTTCGACCTGTTTCGCGGCGCGCGCAAGGCGCTCTTTCTCGCCTTGCTCATGAGCACTACTGTCTTCTTTGTCCTGCTCACTAGTCTGCCGCTGCCAGCCGAAAGTGAAACCAGGTGCAACGGATATCTCGTCTGCCAGAATCAGGTGAGTGAGAATCGGATGAAGTTAAAACTGATTTGAAAGTATCTGAAAGTAGTTGAAAGTATCAACTGAGTTGATGATTCACTTCCAACTTGAGTTGGAAGTATTAGGCTCAACTCACACTTACGCGACTCTAGTCGAGAAGAGACTGCGACTCTAGTCTCTTCTCGACACAGCATGTGTTTTCAAATGGTGATACTCAGACCAGTCGACTCTAGTTTCCGCGACTTCGCGACTGTGAGACTGAGTCGAGCGTCGACTTGACATGTTGGTCGAGCCTCCATGTGAGTTGCATAGTACCATGCATTTTTAATGAAAATGAGGTTATGTTTGATGAAAATGATGTTTCATTATTTTAGATAAGACAATAATAAGAATTATATAAGACAATATACTCATACGATAATAATTATTATAAAATTTGTTATATGCCAAGTAGTGACGAATTAGATGTTATATTAATTTTTAATAAAGTAAGCTTAGAAAATGGTGTTGAATGAAATTTTGAAATTTTCAAAAACCACAAATTTATTGATACTTAGAAAGACCGGTTTCGGTTATTACACCATTGTCAATCTCTGATAAACTCAGTTCTAAGTATCAATAAATATGTGGTTTTTGAAAATTTCTTAGTCTTTTTCATTCAATATGAATAATTACCACAATATCAACTTCTCAACTACCCAAAAACACTTAGAAAATGGAGTAGCATGGAACTGAAGTAGCGACAATGAGCAAGAAAATCGTAAGGTCGAGAGACTAGAGTCTCCTACGATTTTTGTCGAGCCAGTGTGAGTTGAGCCTTAATGTTATTTATAAAGAAAACTTACAGCTGACAGGGTTTTTTTGTTCGACGATAACTTTCGAATGATTTTATCCATCATCTTCAACACATATGCCCGGGTTCACCTAGCTCGGTCAAGACATTTGAACATGGTCAAATCAGAAACAGTTTACAACCAGTGCACTGGAACATATGATTTCTATGGCGATAGTAATGTTTCAAAGGATAATGTCTGATTATCGTTTCTAATGGGTGATTTTTTTGAGGTTAGGATTTTCATGCATTAGTATTTGCTCAGATTTTTTTGAGGTTATGATTTTCATGCATTAGTATTTGCTCAGTATGCTTTGACATTTCATCATGAATAGACTTACTAACGAGCAACGCTTGCAAATCATTGAATTTTATTACCAAAATCAGTGTTCGGTTCGAAATGTGTTTCGCGCTTTACGCCCGATTTATGGTCTACATAATCGACCAAGTGAGCAAACAATTAATGCGATTGTGACCAAGTTTCGCACTCAGTTTACTTTATTGGACATTAAACCAACCACACGAATGCGTACAGTGCGTACAGAAGAGAATATTGCGTCTGTTTCTGAGAGTGTTGCTGAAGACCGTGAAATGTCTATTCGTCGCCGTTCGCAGCAATTGGGTTTGTGCTATTCGACCACATGGAAGATTTTACGTAAAGATCTTGGTGTAAAACCGTATAAAATACAGCTCCTGCAAGAACTGAAGCCGAACGATCTGCCACAACGTCGAATTTTCAGTGAATGGGCCCTAGAAAAGTTGGCAGAAAATCCGCTTTTTTATCGACAAATTTTGTTCAGCGATGAGGCTCATTTCTGGTTGAATGGCTACGTAAATAAGCAAAATTGCCGCATTTGGAGTGAAGAGCAACCAGAAGCCGTTCAAGAACTGCCCATGCATCAGGAAAAAGGCACTGTTTGGTGTGGTTTGTACGCTGGTGGAATCATTGGACCGTATATTTTTCAAAGATGCTGTTGGACGCAACGTTACAGTGAATGGCGATCGCTATCGTTCGATGCTAACAAACTTTTTGTTGCCAAAAATGAACTTGGTTGACATGTGGTTTCAACAAGATGGCGCTACATGCCACACAGCTCGCGATTCTATGGCCATTTTGAGGGAAAACTTCGGAGAACAATTCATCTCAAGAAATGGACCGGTAAGTTGGCCACCAAGATCATGCGATTTGACGCCTTTAGACTATTTTTTGTGGGGCTACGTCAAGTCTAAAGTCTACAGAAATAAGCCAGTAACTATTCCAGCTTTGGAAGACAACATTTCCGAAGAAATTCGGGCTATTCCGGCCGAAATGCTCGAAAAAGTTGCCCAAAATTGGACTTTCCGAATGGACCACCTAAGACGCAGCCGCGGTCAACATTTAAATGAAATTATCTTCAAAAAGTAAATGTCATGTACCAATCTAACGTTTCAAATAAAGAACCGATGAGATTTTGCAAATTTTATGCGTTTTATTGTTTAAAAAAGTTCTCAAGCTCTTAAAAAATCACCCGTTATTTGCTTGGATTGTTTCAGACTTCCCTTTTGAACTTGACCACATGCCAGGATGTTTGCTCAGGTTCTGAGAACAGTTCGACTTGTGAGAACCTGTTCCCAGAATGCAAGCAATCGTGCAACTTCACCTGTTTACCAGTCTCACCGTCGGTGGATCATGGAGACAACACACAGTTCTACAAAGGCATGATATTCTGGTTGTACGTGATATTCATGAGTCTCGGGTCGATTGGCTTCAATGTAATTAACAGTATATCGGACACCATATGCTTTGACGTTCTCGGTAAGTAGGGTACAAATTCAGATTGAAAATTATTGTGAAGATTCGATTAATGAAGATTTATGATTCTTCTAACGTTTCCATATATCTAATATAAAAGTATTGTTTCAAGGTTTGATTAGGGATCCTATTTGAATCAAAGCTACTTTTCTGTGGTTTCAGAATTTTGATCCGCCATCTTGGATCCGACATTTTGAATTCAACGTCATTATTTTTTGACCGAATGCAGTTTTAACTCGGATTTTCTTTCGTCTGTCTGTATGTATGTATGTATGTAACGCATTTACGGCCAAACGCGTTGATAGAATTCTTTGAGATTTGACAGAAATATTCCTTTTTTAACAGCGCGTCGAAATTTTGCATTTTAAGGATAATATGAAAGGAAAAGGAATTTCCTCCATACTCCGATATCACTATTATATATCATCTACTCTGAAGATAGGATTAATCAGACTATAGAATCATTCATAATCAATCAGTTGACAAGTGGATTATTCATTGCATGCATTGCACAGATGTCTGGAGAAGCCGGTGAACAGGTGACACCAGTTACTTGTGGGTGAGAAAACTGTGTGAGGTCTACTGTTCACAGAACTACTAGCTATTGGAAGCTGGTTATGAGGATACATTATTTCGATACAGAATTTCAAGAGAAAATTAATGGTGAAACCCGCACATATCTCAAACCTTTCCAAATATATTCACATTATTTAAAGATACTAATAAATCAAACAAATATTAAATAAATTGGTCAATTGAAAATCTAAAAATAATCTAGACTACACTAATTGAACAAAACTTTAAACAGTAATTAATGATATGTCAGGCTGTTTATATACTCATTTATTGAATTTTTGTATGATTTATTGATATATTCAAATGTGAATTTCTTTGGGCCGGTTTGAGATGTCGATGTGCAGTTTTCACCATTAATTTTCTCTTGAGACTCTGTAACGAAATCATGTACCACATGACCACCTTCCTATTTGAAAAAATGACATTGGATTCAAAAAGTCTGTTCCAAGATGAAGCAAAATTTTGAAGCCACAGAAATTTAGTTTTTTTATTCCCCCAATCAAACCAATTTTCAAATTATCCTTGTAACAGAAATATCAAGCTGTTTCCTCACTCAGTATACTATCAGGTATAGTGATAGTAGAAAATATGCTAATAGTGGACATGTTAATAAAGAATTAGACCTAGTATTTTTCTATGGCAAGCCGTTTACTATTTCTTTACGGATTTATTATATCAGTATTTACAATAATTCTTATACTTGAGGAAAGGTCTGAAACTATTCCTCTTCAAATTTATTATACTCCAAATGTAGGCCATGTCATATGACTATATGACACTCTTTAAATCAACGATTTAAACATAGAAGAAAAACTATGTACAGGAGTGAGTTTCAAATATGTATTCCCAGATTTTTCACATTTAATCTCATCATCCAACCAGTACATTGTATAATGATAGTAGAAGAGGTCTTAATAATGAATGTTTCAAAAAGGAAAATGACTTATTATTCGTTGTACTATTCCTTCATTATTTCGTGCTGTACAACCTACAACTATTATATTTATGATATTATGTGCCTAGAAAAGCACAACAGCGTCATACCTAACACTGTTTCTATTTCAATTTATTATACTATAGTTCAAATGTAGGTTGTCATGTGTCACTCCTATCAACATTCAAAGCCGCGTTTAGACCCATCCTTATAGATTCTATTAGATTGAACATAACTTATCATACACATGATGAACATATGTGTTTGATAAGTTCCGTTCAATCAAATAGAATCTATAAGTATTGAGTGATTAACATTTTTCTATAATTTTGGTATAAACCCAGCTTTACACTTTAAAAGCAGAAACACATTTTTGTACTCTGTACAAAGGTGGTTTGAAATGTTTATTGTCATATAGTTGCTGTGTTATATAAGAAGGCATATTACGTCTGAATTACAGATGTCATGGATCTATCACCCCAAACTCGCTTAATAGGCTGGGTCGAAGGTGGCCGGGCGCCCTGTAGGCCGACTTGGCCTACAAAGAAGGCCAGGAGTGGGACTCACGTAGGTCACGAGGACTAATCAGTCTGAAGAGACTGCCAAGCATATCACACTGGATTGCGACAAGGATTACAACCAGGTGATGAATGGAATGTTAGTATAGGGAAAAACTCCTGGCTCTTGTAAAGGACTTAGGTATTGGTTTGCCTAACTAACATACTACTTGGGAACACAATAAGCTTCGGTTGACGTGTGGGGTTCTATGAACCTTTGGATCCTTGAATCCGTCCCTTCAAAAACAATAAACAATGGAGATGTTTCTTGAAGTGGCCATGTTCAGTTATCAGAGCAATTAACTGCTTGACCTGACTTCTACCCAACCTCACCAGCCAGCTAGTGAAGTAAGAGCTTGCGTCTGCTAGCAGCCTTTTGCCAAGTGCTTGGCCAGGGTGACCTTGCTATTGCTGGTGATGTATAGAGATTGTATAAATAAAGCCTTAAATTTTGTTTTGTTGTCAGGCGATGGCCAGGAAAAGAAGTACGGCAAACAGCGTGTGTGGGGCACAATCGGGTTCGGCATATTCGCTCTTCTGGGTGGTTATGCGGTCGATGTGTATTCTGGTGACAGCGGAATCAAGGACTACACTCCCGCCTTCTCCATTGCTCTTGTCTGCATGATCTGTGACGTCATCTGCTGTTTCACTTTGAAGGTAATTAACTTCCTATCTATTATTTCAATACACTTATCTGGCAGTATTTGAAAATGATTCACGTTTAATTTCAGTTATTTGTTTACATTCATAATAATTGACCGAGCGAAGTGAGGTCTAAGATACAAGTCGTCGATTTTACATTCCTCTTTATGTTTCGCATTTAGTTTCGGCGAAACGCGTTAATAGATTTTCATGAAATTTGACAGGTATGTTCCTTTTTAAATCGTGCGTCGATGTATATACATGGTTTTTGGAAATTTTGCATTTCAAGGATAATATGAAAGGAAAAGGAGCCTCCTTCATACGCCAATATTAGAGTAAAAATCAGACTATAGAATTATTCATCATAAATCAGCTGTCGAGTGGATTATAAATTGCATGAAATGACGCATGCGATTCAATATTTCAATGTAACTTGGTGAAAAAACAGCTGTATGAAATTATTAAAAAATATAATTTCTCGCTTGATAAAATATATTCGATTATTTTAAACAAGAATGAACAGTTGATATTGCATCAATAAACCTGTATCAGCTACCGTCTATAGAAGACATTGACAAGACATAGGATCGGCAACGTTGTTCCCCTTTCTTTCTCCACTGCCATTATAACGTGGACCTTACTATAGCAACTTTGCGATTTATCACAAACTATTCCAATGTAATTCATTTATTTATTCATTCAAATTATAATTTAGGTGTCTTTTATTACTGGAGCTACAGCAGCTGATATTCTGATTCAATATCACAAGGTAAGAGATGAATGTTTAAAAAATATCAGTAAGGAGTTCATGTCTCTCGAGGAATGGAAAAAACATCAATTAGGGTGGCCACTAATGATAGGACAAGTGTGTACATACACATGTCGTCATATATTGATTGATTCATACAATAAGTACATCATAAAAATGAGAGGGAGAAAAAAAATTAGGTAACTTTGCGCTATTGCTCACTCAAATTTAGAAAAGATTACACATAGTCCGAAATAGGTTAAGTCTTGTAGTTGATCACTTCACACAATTCTCAGTCCTTAATTATTTTCACAAAGTAGATTTTTAAATTTAGATGCTTCAAAACCAAACATAGAAGAAATATTTCACATTATTAAATTGTGTCATCACCGCGAAAGGCATCGAACAAAAGTTTTTGAGGTTAGGTTTTTGTAGCTTCGATATCTTTTCTCATTTGCTGCTCTATTTGAGGTTAAATTATTTTTATATAATTGTAAATTGTAATTTTTCATTCATTGTTACTGTTTGGAAGCTGCTTATTTTATGTTGGAAGCTGTTGTCAAACAGCTGTTGTTTGTTCGAAGCCTCTCGCTGATGACACAACATGCATGGCGAGCATGCGTGTACACACATGTTCAAGACAAATTCTCCTGGCCACCCTAAGGAGTACATATTCGTCTTTTACCCAATGGCACTGGAAACCAAATTTCAGCTTCAGTGGCAGTAGATACTTGTTACAAAGCTAGTGTTTAGTTGTGTTTTTTTTTTTAATTTCAGCTGCCGCCCCTGCCGCGATCAGAGAACATAGTGAAGGATATGGTGGAGTTATCCAAGCATCCTCACATAGCCGTCTTTCTCGCCTTCACTGTCCTCGTTGGTATCTGTGACAGCTTCATTATTTATTATCTATTTTGGTAACTTTATTCATTTAGTGTTGTATGGCTTTAGCATGCTTATTGCAACATCATCTTTGATTATTAACAACTGCTAACTAAAGTAGAAACTTATGTAGCTACTTAATGTGTTGTCATTTTAGAAATGAAAAAATATTCATGCATCACGTCCTTGAATTGGTGATAGTTTTCTCATTAGCCAGACCCATATAACATATTTTGGACTATGTTCAACCTAATCTAAATTTAGGAGAGGAATGGCACAAGGTTAACTTATTTTTCATCTCCCAATCATTTTAATGGTGTACTTTATATGATAAAGTACTACATTTTAATCATTACATGTACTTTAATTATATTGTAAGAATAAGTGAAGAAGAATAAAGAATAGTCCCTTAACATGGAACTGATAGTCATAATTTGTCATCATTCTTTATTACAATTAATAAATTAGCTAGTCTGGTCTTGTCTTTTATGATTATATTTAACAAATTAAATTATTAATTACTATTAATTGATTATTATTTTACTATTATTTAAGCATTTGAATAAATGCATTCTCTATTTAATTCCATTTGTATTTTATGCTTGGGTAATGGAAGAGGGATGATTATTTAGATTGAAATCTATTAACTAGTACAGATTTACAACTAACTATACGAGCAAACTAGTTCAGCATCTCTTAGAATTTTGACCAAAAAATAATAATTTGCAAGAAACTGAATTAACAAGTCATTATGCATGTTACAAACTAATTGTCTAACTGTAAGATCCCTTAGAACAAAAATAAAATAAGGAATACGGATCAAAATAGATTAGAAGAGGGCTTTAAAATTGTGAATTGCTAGAATAAAATATGGCTTTTTGTCTCGAGGAGGTTGATTATTTATTTATTTGAAAAGCATACATAAAAGACTCACATAAACTCCGTAAAGTCGTGCCTTATCTAGATACAATTTTATTAATTCTTACTATATATATAATTATATTTATATATATATATATATTATATATATATATATATATATATATATATATATAAAACTTGAAATATGAAGTATTGACAGCCATTTCTTCCGTTAAGGCTACGCCCAGTCCGTGGGCGGTCAGGCATTCCGAGCTTCATCCTAGTTGGAGACAAATTGTAGAAAAACAAGGTACTATCATAGAGAAACAATAGCGTAAGTAGATATCCCATGATATAGGGCGTTTATGTCGCAACTTTTACTGTTATCTTAAGCCGATTACTGTCGATTATTATTGATTTTTACTGTTTTGACCGGGTAAGAGTGTATGAACGGCACAATATGAGAGACTACCAGCGTCATAAAGCTTCACGGGAAAGAACTTCGTGGTCTATATGATAACAGTAAAAGTTGCAACATAAACGCCCTATACCATAGGATATCTACTTATGCTATTGTTTCTCTATGGTACTATCTAACAGACAGAAAGCTAGAGCCCATATTCTCAGTTCGTTTTTATTTATTCAATTATTCAGAATTACACAACTTACAGAAAAGTACCACAGACTTAAGCCCAAAACGGTTCCAATTCTAATTTATACAACAGTCCAAATGTAGCTAGGTTATGTGTTACTTCAACATTCTTCAAAATTCTTCGTTGTGTCGGATTTTAAATTTGTTGGTTTCAACTGAAAACATGCTTTTATAATATTTGTAGATTGTAGTATAACATTGAAATAAATATGTTCGATTATTAAACATTAATAATAATTATTAGTAAATAAATAGTAACTCATGACTTGGTCTTGTCCTCAGACCAATTAACGACCAATGCACAGGTACATTCACATTTTACCAGAAACAGGAACAACTTTATCGTTCAGCCTCACAGGCTAACTCTTTTTGAGAGAATATAAAATATAAATTTAAGAACATGACTTTCAAAAACGATCTTTATAAGTTCCTTGTTGAAAGAAATTTTTATAGTGTAAATGAATTTTTATGTAGGATAACAACATATATAGGCTATATCAATATTTTTATTATGTTAAATATTGAAGAGATTTTTTTTTGAACATAACAATGTTCAGTTGTATAGTAGTCCAGTCACTATATACATTGGTGCATGCAATTTATATTATTGTAGTTTTTTATATATAAATGATTTTTTAATATATTATTTGGGTACATAAGAGATGATGGTTGAAGCTGAAAATTTGGTGTTTTTCACAATACAAGGAGCATTGTTGTCAGGTGTACATGGAAATCTATATGAGATAGAGCGCTCTACCTGAACTCAGATTGTAGAGCACAAAAATACGCCCAGAGGGATTTTGAATTATGCATCTAAATGGTAACAATCGGAAGATATTGTTGATCAAAATCTACAATTCATCAAAAATTGATTTTCTCTTCAAATTTCACTCATTTTTGAAAAATCATAACTCAGTACCTATTGGAGATAGAGAGTTCCGAAGGATCTCATTTTATTCAGAATTTCATATTCTAAGAAAAAGGCGAGAGCAAATTTTTCTGTCCGATTACGAGATTTGGCAGAAATAGCTGAAAACTGGAAAATGAGCTGAAAATACGAGGTTTTTGGGCCACCCTGTATCTAGCACAAGGAAATTTTGCATGAAGAAATTGGTTCTGGACTTCTCTTATGTACCCAAATAATATATTAAAAAATCGGAACTACAATATGAATTGCAAGCACACCCCCTTTTTTATGTCTATATTGACTGGACTATAGTTGTGTTTCATATGTCTGTAGTGTATTGAACAAATAAAAAATATTCTATTCTATTCAGATATTGTTTAAAGCATAACATTTGATCAAGTCCAGTTCAAAATAATTATGTACAGTATTATTTTAGTAATTATTTAAATTTCTATTAGAATGGTCTTTAAATTACCATTTTCAAATTGAAATTTCCCAATTTGCTGTTTCAGGTTCCTTGAAGATTTGGCCATAGAGCACAACTACACGGAGAACATAAAACTGCTTGAAGGCATCACTATTGCCGCTGAGACATTGGGCGCCGAGGTCATATTCTTCATTTTCTCTGGTAATTTTAATGTTTGTTCAATTTTAACGTTGGAATATTTTATTTTTAAATCTATGAAGTTATCCTAACGTTACCGCTTCGTCTACTGTTCTATTATTCATAAAATATTACGCATAGGCCTGGTTTTCAGGACACTTGTTAGAAATAATAGATCATTAAATCTGCAGGTTGAATCGTCCATTTAATAGGTGTCTTAAGGTGCTTACAGATATACGCGCCTCGAACACACTCCGCACTCGCTCCGATCATGAACCTCACGCGAGGGTTCGCTTGAGGTCCGAAATATGTTCGAAGGATGATCGCTCAGCTCTTTTCTTATTGTTGACTTTGCTACAACCTAACCTCACAAATGTGAAACGTCCAATCCAGCTGATGGGGTCACAAAACTAAATAAAATATTCTTACCAGCGGATTGCTGGATAGCCTAATCATACATTATGTTTATATAATACATTTATAGTAAATATAATGATTATTGCATTTATTTTAATGTTTTATTATAAAAGGTAATGTCTGTCAATGTGTCGAAAGGTGAAAGGCTTGATTGGAGTTCAGCTTCTTTCTTCTAAATGCTAATATGCCGGTACCTATTATTATAAATGCTTTTATAACTGCTGTTATTATAATGCTGTTACATGAAAATTTTTAAAAAAAATCGAAAAAAAATTAATTCAGGCATATCTGGGTTTAATTTAATGATTAGTTATTAATTTTGATAATTCTATTTGCTAACACAAAGATCGTAACTATTAACAAACATTACAAACAAAAACGTTGACCGCGCATGCGCAACTATTGGTTAGTTCGCCCTATAGTGACGTCCAAGTTATAATGGCAATGTAGGAAGATAGGAGAAAAAGGTTGCCAGATCTCAGCCTTGCCACCCAAACAGCTGATACTGGTATATCTGATGAATTTAACTGTTCAGTATTGTTGAAAATAGTTAATCATATTTTATTTGTCAAGAAAATATATTTTTTAAATATGTAATAATAAATTTTCATGATTGAGATTAAATATGTTGTGAATTAGTTGAATTTCTACATTGTTGATAAACGATGTGGCAACATCGCAAAGCGTGAAAGAGATAGCGCCATCTGCTCTGTTGAATGATAGACAAGGATAGCAACACCATTGCAAATCACACGCTGCCATTATAACGTGGACATCACTATAGGAACTTGCCAAGCTCGAACTCTGTTACACGCTCTTCTCGCGTTCCACTCTTGCTCCACCTGCGATCTTCAATCGATCTGCTCGAGTGACGTTCGATTGCGGAGCAGAGCGAAAGTCTGTACGCACCTTTAGAAATCGGGCCTTATATGCTTACAATCTCTCAGCTTAATATTGAGTGCATATCACGAAGGAAAGGGGAAATTGTATTTTTTTTCTTTAGGGCTACTTTTGAATATAAATAAAAATATAAATCTGAGTACCCTTTTTAGAATATTTCGTCACGACATGTTTCGGCTTGAAAGGAGAAATATATGGCATATTTCTGCGGGTAATACATTATAGTTTTTGCTTGTGCTTAGGTGATTGATGAGATAATCAAACTTCCATGCCACCTTCGGGATTCGAACCTACGATCAGGCAGTGCTAGCAGACAGAACCAGGTCTGTCTAGCAGATTGTGATAGAACCTTCTAGCAGGTTGTGATATCTCAGGCCACTAGTGCAACCTGGCAAGGTTATTATAATAAGACCCAAGTGTAGATGTTGTTCTCATACCAGAGATACATGTGGCTTGGTAAAGAATTCTATTTAATTTATTCACAAATTATAAAAAATGGTGCAGAATTGATTGATTGATTGATTGATTGAGTACTTTATTTATGTAGATTACAATATATACTGGCTTATACACTTATATACAATAGCTTACAATACAGCAAAGTTATAGATGAATGGAGATAACATTCTATAATTTCAATAATTTTGCCCCATGAATACTCATTAATAAAATAAAAAGTGTATAAGCAGTGTAAAGGTTGATGAAAATTATGGAAACAGCTTAATATTTCTTTCACAAGGATAATTTGACAGTAGGTTTCATTGGGGAAACTATTCCAGTTGAAGAAAACTACTCAAAATTGTTGGTATGTCATTTTGAATCTAACTTCATTTTTTTTAATGAGAAGCTGGTCATATTATACATGATTTCGATACAGATTTTGAAGACAAAATGAATGGCGAAAACCGCACATCGATATCTCAAACCGTTTCGCCACTATTGTCTCTTTGTGCAAGGGGCTTAAGAATAGTATATCGATTATCACGATGTTCGAATGAGTTATTGTTTGGTTGTTGCAGGAAAAATTCTAGCACGCATAGGAATTTTTATGATTCATGAAACACCATGAAACACAATTTATCACTTTTCGCTATTAGAAAAAACGACTAGCAGTCAATTTTTTGCAATAAATGAATTAATCACTCACTGTGACAACGAGATCTTCCGGCAGGTCTGCCATCTTCATGGTTCCAAGAACCAATACATTTATTGTGAAAAAAATTGACTTACTCCTCAGCTCTACAGGTCTCTTCAACCCTCTCCCTCACATAGCCTCTCCATCTGTCTCGATCCTCGGCCTGCCTCCTCCAGTTACGAACTCCAAGCGTTCTTAGATCGCGTTCCACATCATCCGTCCACCTATTTCTTGGTCGACCTTTTCTTCTTCTGTTATATATTTTCTCCTTCCATATACATTTCACCACTCTTCCATCTCCCATTCTCAACATGTGTCCCATCCATCTTATTCTGCCAGCTTTTATCGACCGCACAATGTCTTCATTATTTAAGAACTCCTCTATTTCAAAATTTTTCTTCCACTCCAGAGACCATTCTCAAAAACAGGGCCCAAGATTCTTCTCATCACCTTTCTTTCAAAAACTCTCAGTCTTTGCATATCTCCAGCAGTAAGCACCCATGTTTCCGATCCACACCACAGGCTTCACCAATGCTTTGTATAGATGTAATTTTGTAGCTCTTGACAGCATTCGAGATTTGAATAACTTGATACTAGCATAGTATGCTCTGTTTCCTGCCATGATCCTGTTGTTAATCTCTGCTGAGACTTTCCCACTACTTGTCACAAGTGTTCCCAGATAGACGAATTCGTCTACCTGTTGAAATGTGTAGGGACCAATCTTCATGTATCTAGCATCTCTCCTACCTACTGCTGGTGACACTCAAAAAAATTGGCTCTATTCGTTTTTTCTAATAACAAAAATCTGGTGTGGCGCACTCACACAACTTTCCTTGCCGTTATGAAAATGTATCACGTGACGCTAGTGTTCCCGCGCATCTCAAGTCTACTATTCAAAGATTTGAGCCAGCTGGTGACAGGGCAATAACTCTGGATACACACGAGGTCTGCTATCTCTTCATAGTGAATCATTTAATAGAATCAACAGTTGCCAACAGTTTGCAATTGGATAATCACATTTTCTCGAATTTCGAGCTCATTTTTTATTTTAGGTGAAAATGTTACTGAACATTAATTGTAGAGATTCTCATGCTATTGGACTTGTGGCAGTTGATAGAGTTTATCGATGACTATTTTAGGTATGAATTTGATCAAAATCGTTGGAGGCGTTTTCGAGAAAATCACGAAAAACCCTGTTTTTGACAACATTTTCACAATTTTAGCCGCCATCTTGAATTGCATTTGATCGAAATTGTTCGTGTCGGATCCTTATAGTAAAAGGACCTTAAGTTCCAAATTTCAAGTCATTCCGTTAATTGGGAGATGAGATATCGTGTACACAGACGCACATACACTCATACACACACACACACACACACACACACACCACACACACACACACACACACACCACACACACACACACACCACACACACACACACATACAGACCAATACCCAAAAACCACTTTTTTGGACTCAGGGGACCTTGAAACGTATAGAAATTTAGAAATTGGGGTACCTTAATTTTTTCGGAAAGCAATACTTTCCTTACAAGTAAAAATGTGATTTAATAATAAGCAGTTCGTGATGGAAAACAACATTGAAGAACACAATAATTATTTTACTTTGTTTGCAGGCAAAATCCTGGCACGCATCGGCTATGGCTACTGCTTGAGCCTGTGCTTCTTCGCATACGGCATGCGTCTGGGTCTGCTGTCGTTGCTTAGCAACCCATGGTGGGTGATCCCCATCGAGCTGGCGATGCAGGGCCCCACCTACGCACTCACCTACACCACCATTGTCGCCTATGCCAGCGCCATTTCGCCGCCTGGCACGTCCGCCACCACACAGGGCATTGTTGCCGGTCTCGATGATGGCCTCGGTCAGTCACTCACTAGTATATTTCGCACCTTTGGTGAGGTCCACGTTATAATGACAGTATTTGATCAACTTTGATTTTGCTATTCTTGTCTATCATTCGACAAAGCCGGTGGTACTATCCTTTTCTAGGTCCACAACGATGCCAATTATGTTTTTGACAGTGTAGAAATATAATTAATTAATGAAAGAATCGGCATCGCTGTTCTTCTATCTTTATCCACTGCCATTATAACGTGGACCTCACTAAAGGGCGGGAAATGTGTGTTTGCCGGCTGGAGGCACTACATCCGTAAACAACTCCATAGTGCATTCTGGTGACGTCAGCACAGGTAGGGCCACTCACCACCTCCTACCTACACCAATAAAAACACTAATGCCCGGTTTAAGAGTCGTCACATAAAAACAGCCAGTTAACTCATTTACGAAGCCATAAATCCACTTTTCGTTTCACAGATGTCAAAGTAAACTATAGCTCCCATAAAACTAAAAACGCCCAATTACATGATTTTGTTGCATAGTCGTCAGATGCCCGGTTGCAGAGTCGTCACATAAAGTTAAAAACAGGCAGTTAACTCATTTACGAAGCCGTAAATCCACTTTCCGTTGCACAGATGTCAAAGTAAACTATAGCTCCCATAAAACTAAAAACGCCCAATTACATGATTTTGTTGCATAGTCGTCAGATGCCCGGTTGCAGAGTCGTCACACAAAGTTAAAAACAGGCAGTTAACTCATTTACGAAGCCGTAAATCCACTTTCCGTTGCACAGATGTCAAAGTAAACTATAGCTCCCATAAAACTAAAAACGCCCACATGATTTCGTTGCATAATGAGCTTATTTATGTCTCAATAGCTAAAAACGGTCAGTTAAGTTATGGGCCCGAAGTCGTGCTGTTAAATCCAATATCTACTCCCGCCAAATGCATTTTAGAGGTTGTGATAGCTTTTTTTGAAAGATGTTTACGAAAAACCATCTGCATTATAAGTGAATTATTTTTTTCTTTCCCTATGTTTTTCAAGTTGTTTATAACCTCCAAATCGCTAAATATGGTGAGAAATCTCGCCAAAAGCCAATAGTCACCATATTGTTTATCAATTTTATGTGAGGTCTGTTCACAGTGATGTTGATTGAAACTTTCCCCGACGCCAAGACATTGGTTAGATATAAGCATGTACGGAAAGAAGTGAATAGAGCTGCAGTGTGACTTATGTGTGATGCTAATTCGAGATATAGCTAAAAGGGCTTCGGCAAATGACTGTGCAACGACCTACCATTTATGTCAGTGATTTTAAACTATGTCTCACATAGCTATGTTTGATTTTATGTAACGACTCTGCAACCGGGCATAACTCACATTTGTTGATTTCAGCTGATCTATATCAGCTAGTGTTTTTGTTGGTGCAGGAGGTGGTGAGTAGCCCTACCTGTGCTGACGTCACCAGAATGCACTAAGGCTTTGTTTACGGAGGTAGTGCTCGAGGTAGCAGTTTTCAAGTTTGAGGTCAAATCAAATCGAGTCAAGACAAATTTGTAGAGTTTGAGAGTCCGAGTTGCAAACGCTATCTTTCGCCAAGCCACAAAAAAAAACAAAATGAAAATTGGATTAACTTATAACTATAGACAGACTGAACAAAATTACGAACTGGAAACTCAAATAAGAACTCGAACTGAAAACTTGACTTATTTTGACAAATAATTGGATACTTGAATTATTTTGACACATTGAAAACCTGTATTGAAAACTGGATTTTTTTGACACATTGATTCTAGTCTCCGCGACGTCATCATTTGAAAACACATGCTCTCGACTAGAGTCGAGTCTCTTCTCGACCTGAGTCTCGTAAGTGTCAGTTGATCCCAATGTACCACTATAGCATTGACTTGGCAAATAGCAGGTGTTAACTAATAGATCGTCTAAATCCAGCATCGTGAATAATATCTTAATGATTTATGATCTTCAGTGTTCATAATCATTATGATCTTAATGATTTTTGATCTTCAGTGTTCATAATCATTATGATCTTAATGATTTTTGATCTTCAGTGTTCATAATGATTATGATCTTAATGATTTATGATCTTCAGTGTTCATAATCATTATGATCTTAATGATTTTTGATCTTCAGTGTTCATAATCATTATGATCTTAATGATGTATGATCTTCAGTGTTTATAATCATTATGATCTTAATGATTTATGATCTTCAGTGTTTATAATCATTATGATCTTTATTCTTTATTGATTCATTCATACAATAAGTACATCATCGAAATGATAGGGACAGAAAATATAAGGTAACCTTGTGCTATTCCTCTCCTAAATTTAGATAAGGCTACACATAGTCTGAAATAGGTTAATTCTTATAGTTGTTCACTTCACAAAATTTTCAGTCCTCAAGTATTTTCACAAAGTAGATTTTCAAATTTAGATGCTTCAAAACTAAACATAGAAGAAATATTTCACATTTTTATAAGTGAAATAGGAAATATTCACATATTAAAAATATATTATGTTCTATTATTCTTAAAGTATTACGCTTGGACCTGGTTTCCAGGACACTTATTAGAAATAATGGATTATCAAATCTTCAGGTTTAATTGTCCATTTAGTAAGTGTCCTAGAAATTGGTCTTTATATGCTTGCAATCGCCCAACTCAATATTGAGGGCATATGACGAAGGAAAGGGGAAATATATTGCATATTTTGCGGGTTGCAGTGCAACTTGATAAGGTTATTATCATAAGACCTAAGTCTTGTAGCTGTTCACTTCACAAAATTTTCAGTCCTCAATTATTTTTACAAAATAGTATTTTTATAAATCTTAATGATTCTTAATTATTCCTGTAATATCTTGATGATTGTCTAGTGATATTTTGACACTTTTAACCTATTTTTGTCGGTTATAGGTTATGCGCTGGGCAGTCTAAGCGGTGGTTTCCTGTACAGGTGGCTAAAGGGCAACAACACTCTTCGTGTATACAGTGCACTGGCCTTCGTTTGCAGCCTGGCACACACTGTGCTCTACCTCATGTTCAGGCATCCTTCACAGGCGGCTACAACCAAACCTAAAGGTAGGCTAATCCCAGTTCAAACCATAGAGAAAAGATAGCATTAGATATCCCATGGTATACAGTGAGGTCCACGTTATAATGGCAGTGTACGATTGAAAATGGTTGCGTTCAAAGCCAGAGTAGAATCCCCGATCACACCCACCTTGGAATCTCATTTTTTCATGAGATACTACGCCGTTCTCATACTTTTTTCTCTCTTTTCTGCTTTGAATAGTATTGAATCATAATGTCAATATCTTTGAAACGGTTTGAGATATCGATATGCGGTTTCCGCCATTCATTTTTTCTTGAAATTCCTTATCGAAATCATGTATTTCATGACCACCTTCCCATTTAAAAATATTAAGTTGCATTCAATATGGCGGATCCAAGATGGTGGACCATATTTTCAAGTCATGGTAAAGTAGTATTTTCAATTTGAGTAGGATCCCCAATCACACACACCGTCAAATTACCTTTGTGTATGAGATATTAAGCCGTTCTCGGACTCTTCACCCACTCTGTATAGTAATCGACTTGAGTTAACAAAAATTCGTCTTAAAATTTGGAACATATACTACCTATACCATGGGATATCTTCTTTTGCCATCTTTTCATATATTTCATACCCACAGAAAGTTTTCAACCAGGTCGCTCCTGCATTCCTACTTAAAATGTAGTGAAAGTGATCGCTACAGTGAGAATATGATTCCCTTAAGCTCTAATGGGACCATTCATACCGTGTGTGTGTGGGAATAGACCAATCAGAACTCATGGAAATCACGGTATAGTTTCACTGTGCTAGTCACTTTTACTAATATATGGGAATTCAGCTTTATCGGATTGGCAGGTTATTGTTGGTCCCGACTGAAGTATGTAACCGTCGTAAAGTCCATTGAAGGATTAAAATATATATTATTCAAGCAAGGTGGGACCTTCCCGCACGGGGCTTCTCACTAACTAAAAGCGTAGAGAAAGAATAGCGTAAGTAGATATCCCATGGTATAAGGCGTTTATGTTGCAACTTTTACTGTTATCTCAAGACGATTACTGTCGATTTTTACTATTTTGACCAGGTCAGAGTGTATGAACGGCGCAATATG
Organism: Nilaparvata lugens; assembly: GCF_014356525.2. Lineage (NCBI taxonomy): Eukaryota > Metazoa > Arthropoda > Insecta > Hemiptera > Delphacidae > Nilaparvata > Nilaparvata lugens. The sequence goes on along the minus strand of NC_052507.1, from coordinate 10,856,266 downwards.
AGAGACTACCAGCGTCTTAAAGCATCATGGGAAAGAACTACGTGGACTATCGGCTTGAGATAACAATAAAAGTTGCGACATAAACGCCCTACACCATGGGATATCTACTTATGCTATTGTTTCTCTATGCTAAAAGGCATACGAATTTATTTTTTTAGGTTAGCCTTGCATTGTGTATCCATAGGAGGTCAAAGTTATAATGGCAGTGGAGTAAGATAGGAAAACAGCGTTGCCGATTCTCTGTTTTGCCACTGCCTTCTATAGAGGATAGCTGATACCGGTATATCTTATGTAATATTAACTGTTCATTCAACCCGGTATATGTGATTTATTCTGTAAAATAAATTGTTGATAATTATCAATTGTTGATATAGTAAACAATTTATATTATACAAGTCTTGAAACTTCATATTAGATCAGTTTTTCCATGTTTAATAAATACCAATGACATGGGTTACATGACATAGAAATAAATAAAATAAATACTGGATAACTTGAAGCACAGTTATGTACTATAGAAGGCAGTGGAAACAGAAAAACGGCAAAAATGCGTTTCTAGAATTTCTACTGACTTTATAACGTGATTCTCAATATAGTGTTAAATTATTCATTTATTGGGTAGAGCAAACAATACAATAGTCAGAAAAGAAAAACTGGCTATTGCCCAAAACTTCTTCTATTTCTCAATTTTGTCTCAAATCTTCCAATTGATTATCTAAATATTAACTGATATATTAATGTTGTTTTTCGTTTTACAGGGGTAGAAGTCGAGTATAAGAGTCCCGAGCTAGCCAAAGAAACTACTGTATCTGCATCTTGACAACTTATTTCGAAAATTAATCTGAATATAACGAACAACGGCGTGAGACTATATCCAACTTCCTTAGCTGGTTTACAAATCATTATTACATCTACATTATTATAGCTGCTTGATAAAGCAGCTCAATATCAGAGATGATATTTTACTGACAAATTATTAGATGGTATATTAAGGAATTATTCTTTCTATACAATTTTCGTGCAATATAACAGCTATTCCTATTCCTCCACCTTCCCTTACCACACATAACCTTGACATTAGAGTAAATTCCTACAGTCTAATGATGACATGATGACTTACAACAGGTCGAAACGATCGTCACTACCAATGTAAGTGCATTTTCACTCCATAAGTGTATTTATAATTCAAGTTTAATTTTAACAGTGGAAAAGTATGGATATGCAACCAGGGCCGGCTTGAGCAATCGCGGGCCCCAGGGCTGGACCTAATCCGGGCCCCTAGGTATGGTATGCATGAAGGCGTTTTGTTTGTGTGGGGTACTGGGGGTCTAGGGATACTCCCCAGTCCCTGAGAACAATGTTGAATTACAGATAAAATAACTCATTTTGGTGTAATCTAGACCTGTTTTCACTTATTAATTCATAAATTATCTTTTCAGGCTGTTTCATATTTAAGTGAACCACAAATTTAGGCACTCATTGAAGAAATACAAAATGGTTTTAATTGAAACCTTTTCGAAAAAAATTATACAATAGAAAATTCAAATTAAAGCATCACAGATACCGTATGTAAATGTTGAATTAATTGAATAGACAATGGTATTTAAAAAAGAAAAATACAACATGTTTTGATTGGAGAAATTGATTTATTAATCCATATACATAATTATTACATATAATTCACGTAGAGAAATTATGATTATACATAATTGATTTTTTTTACATTTTTCAAAGTAAACAACACTTTCCGTCAATTAAAGTCTTTAATCTCACCATGATTACAACAAAACTCCTCTTCTGGCTTTTCTTGACACAAATTTGTCAATTATTCTATCTACATTTGCTCATTTTACTAGGTCCATTTCCACTGCCAAAACACCTAGGCTTGACAACCTGTTTTGGCACATTGTTGAGCATAGAACGTTGTTTAATACTGAAAATGAACGTTCTGCACTGGCGACTGTGGCTGGAATTGTGGAAAAAATTCTCAAGGCAACAGTAAGATTTGGGAATAAAGATTCTAAATTGAAGAGTTTAATTTTAGTGAGAAGTTCAAAGGGTAAAAGTTTTTTTCCACCAAAGTTTGCTTCATATATTTGCTTCAGACTCACCAGTTCCTCAAGAAGATCGGTTCCCAGATCCTTTTGGTGTCATTGTACTAGTTCAGCAGATTTAGTTTCGATCAGGTCATCTGGCATTTCTTTGAATGACCACAAAACAGAAAAGTTACTACACAAATCGCTGACTGACTTGAAACACACTGTCATGTCCCCAATGACACTGTCCAAAATGACATTAAAAACTTTGTTCTTAAAAGTGGTCTTTGCATAAAGTTCATGTTCCGTATTGTCATCACACACCTCGTCATCCTCGTCAGCTGCTCTTTTTTGTTTCCTACTTCTTTTCTCTTCCTCTTCAAGTTGCTGCAGCCACCCTATGTTTTCAGCAACGACCAAAACTTCATTGAAGATTTTATCCCAACCATCATTCTGCAAAACTTTCAAATCTTCTATCAATTGACTTAGATTCTTTGACGCTACATCTAAGGTTTCACCACGGTTCTGTAAAACTCTGTTGACTGTGTCAATGGGTTTCAATATTTTGTACCAAACCGATGCAAGAAGAAGGCAGTTGAAGCTCTTGAAGTATTTCTTCAGTCCCCCTACGTCTCGACGACATTCTGCTGTCAAATTTAGTTTGATCACTTCCTCAAGTGCTTCTACTATTCCAGAAAGATGAGGTGCAACAGGTCTTACACTATCCACTCTTGCTGACCATCGTGTTTTTGACATGGAGTGAAGAGATCCGGGTATTCTATTTTTCAAAATATCCCACCTCTGGGGGCTTGAACTGAAAATGTTGAATAACTTTTGGACAGCCCCAAAAAAGTTATAGCCGCTGGACAGCACTCCGCTGCTTGTTCACCACAAAGGTTTAAGGAGTGACAAGTGCACACAGAGTAAACAGCTTTGCTGTTGGCTGATAATATGAAAGCCTGAGCTACTTTATAGGCACCTTTCAAGTTACTTCCATTGTCGTACCCTTGGCCTTTACAGTCTTCTATAGGGATTTCATAGCGTTTCAAAGTACTCAAGATAAGCTCAGCAATATCTTTGCCACTCTTTTTTGTGCAATCAGCAAAACATAGAGGTCGTTCTTGCACTTTGTAGGGTTCACTTTCTTCTTCGGTTTCATGCACGTATCTCAAAATAAATGCTGTCTGTTCAATGTAAGCTGAATCAGGTGATTCAAATGGAACAGAAACGGAACGATAGAACTATCCACGAAACCGCACAGAAAATTGACAGCGTGCAACAGACATAAGTAAACAAAGAAGCTAGACAGATACACTGCCGCTGGCCGCGATGACGGCTAGTGCAGTGTTGCCAATGCTGCATGCTGCTACCTCGCAGACTTGATAATACCCACCAGGCGGCCGGGCCGGACCTGCGGGCCACCACAGTACTAAAACCCCTCACCTTCAAATTTACCGTTTCTTTTCTTCTATTCTACAATAGAAGAAAAACTCAAGTTTTGCCCTACTGATTAATGCATTACACCCAACTTTATTTTTAGATAAGAAGTCTGTTAAAGGAAATATTGCCCAATCAAAAAGACCACTGATTTGTATTTTAAACCAGACCTAGGGCCCCGGATCGGGCCCCCTCCGGGGGCCCGGGCCCCGGGGCTGTGGCCCCCCCTACCCCTCCCTGTCACCGGCCCTGTATGCAACTGAGTAATAACAGCTATGTTATGATATAATTCTGTTATATGATTTGCAACTAAATACATTATAAAAATCATGTTTTTGGTCTCAGGGGACCTTGAAACGTATAGAAAACTTGTAATTAGGGTACCTTAATTTTTTTGGAAAGCAATAATTTCCTTACCTATGGTAATAGGACAAGGAAAGCATTGAAATCAGAATAGGCTATACAGGTATTTTACAGATAAATTACCGAATCTAATTATTGAGTATTTATTATATACTGGGTAAAATTTGGACTTCAGATTCTGATTGCAAATGCTATTGAATTATTAATAAGTTACATATTTCAGAATAGATTAAGTTTCATTAATCGCGAAATTGTTTTTCATTCACATTTTTGTATGAAAATGAAATAATACATTTTATTTGACTCTGAGTGAGTGATTCATGATATCTAAATATTGATAAGTCTAATATATTGTATGGATAAAGAACATTGGAAAAACAATGTCATATTTTTGTAATTTTTAGCAATTGATATTTAAGTCTCCATCATTATTAATATAAAGATGTGTATATCCTTTATAATGAGAAGATTAAAAAGTAATCTTCATTTAATAGTAGAAGTAAATTTAGAGGTTAAGCTTTGAGAATATATTTATTATTCCCAATTTTTTAAATTACTATTGATTAATATTATGTTTCATTTTGTAAAATATTGGTGTTCGGAAAAGTAGCTAAGTGTAAGATTTATATCAGCTATTAACGGTTTTTGTTCTTATGTTTGAAAGGAAAGAATTTATTGGGAACTTTGGAAAAACATCAATAACTAAGTGATTATTTTTACAAAACTAGAGGTGATAAAGAATAAGACTAAAACATAAATATAATAAAGAAAATATATAATTATTGTACATTTTATACATTATTTGTCTTATGAACTGTATGAAAATTGGAATATTCAGTTGTTAGTTAACCACTATTCCGTGATCCATATTTTTACATGTATTAAGCTCAACTATATACTTCACCCAGTAACTATAAAAGTTGTTAAAAATTGTGTAGGCTTATGAATGTTTATAAGACTTTTAATATAATACATAAGGTTTTTGGTAGCAGTTAGATTTAGTTATAAGTTTCTTTAGTTTGTTTAAGCTGGTTTTTTAAAAATATTATTCTATTTAATGTTATTCTGTTTGTTTTGTCCGCTTATTGAGAAATTCTAATCTAAAAATCTCTTGACCTCATGTCTGCAATTTTTTTGTCAGGATATTTGAATCGTATATTTTTATCATTGCAATAGTCATTCAACATACTAGTCAAACGTTTACAATATTTCTGAGACCACTGAATTATGCCATATTGTAGATTAAATTCATTTATAGCCTTCACTTCATAGAATAAAAATCTTTAAATATATCAATTAATTTACAGCTCTGCATGCTATCTTTCAAAATTAGTTTAGATAATTATTATAATGAAAAAAGTTACTTTTAAATATACAAAGTGTCCCAAAAAATGTGTGATAACCGAAGACCATAGATATTTGCAGTTTTCATTACTTTGATATTAACATTTTCCTAACAAGTTCATGCTCATTCAAAAGCTTATAAAATGGCGAAGTCTTTCCATATTGAAAATATATTGTTACCCTGAAAAAATCGTTTGAAATTTGGATATGAACTCGACGAATGTAGCATGTTGTGGAACTTTTTCATAATTGAAGCTGAAATATTAACTTTTATTAAAATAAAGTGGATTTTTTATAACATTTTCAAGTCTCTTCAATTATCGACGAATTTACTTTTCTCAAATGTGAGAACTCATAAAAGTCAAAGAAAGGAACAAATTATATGAATATTATTGGAAATTTCTTTCTCAAAGAATTAGATTTTCACTGATAGATTTTTAGTTATCATACTGAATTAAAATTGGAATATTCAGTTGTTAGTTAACCACTATTCCGTGATCCATATTTTTACATGTATTAAGCTCAACTATATACTTCACCCAGTAACTATAAAAGTTGTTAAAAATTGTGTAGGCTTATGAATGTTTATAAGACTTTTAATATTATACATAAGGTTTTTGGTAGCAGTTAGATTTAGTTATAAGTTTCTTTAGTTTGTTTAAGCTGGTTTTTTAAAAATATTATTCTATTTAATGTTATTCTGTTTGTTTTGTCCGCTTATTGAGAAATTCTAATCTAAAAATCTCTTGACCTCATGTCTGCAATTTTTTTGTCAGGATATTTGAATCGTATATGTTTATCATTGCAATAGTCATTCAACATACTAGTCAAACGTTTACAATATTTCTGAGACCACTGAATTATGCCATATTGTAGATTAAATTCATTTATAGCCTACACTTAATAGAATAAAAATCTTTAAATATATCAATTAATTTACAGCTCTGCATGCTATCTTTCAGAATTAGTTAAGATATTATTATAATGAAAAAAGTTACTTTTAATATACAAAGTGTCCCAAAAAATGTGTGATAACCGAAGACCATAGATATTTGCAGTTTTCATTACTTTGATATTAACATTTTCCTAACAAGTTCATGCTCATTCAAAAGCTTATAAAATGGCGAAGTCTTTCCATATTGAAAATATATTGTTACCCTGAAAAATCGATAAAAACTGTTTGAAATTTGGGTATGAACTCGACGAATGTAGCATGTTGTAGAACTTTTTCATAATTGAAGCTGAAATATTAATTTTTAATAAAATAAGGTGGATTTTTTATAACATTTTAAGTCTCTTCAATTATCGACGAATGTACTTTTCTCAAAGAATTAGATTTTTACTGATAGATTTTTAGTTATCATACTGAATTAAAATCGATAGATCTCGAAAACTAAGGTCGATATAAAAAAAAATTCTGGACATTTTTTAATGCAAATTTCATAATCTATAATCTTCGACAGTTACACCTTTCGTGAGGACACTTTGAATAATAGTATATTGATGAATGCATTGGACTGTAATTGTATCAAGACTTACACTGTGAAATAATTAGTCAAGAATGATAGTCATTGAAAGTTCTCATTTATTAGAACCAATTAATTCTGTAGTTAATGAAGATATTACGTTTTTAATAAAAAAACCCATCACATTGTTAGTCAATATCATATTTTGAATCGATCTCTTGATTTTCCAATTACATCATATATTTTGATTTATGTTTAATATATCTCTTAAATTTATTCAATTTATATACATTTATAAAGTTACGTTTGTATGATTAACTTATAAGATCAAATCGATGGAATGAAATATTTATTAATTTTCAAGGTTCGTTATTAGTCTGATAATAGTTTTAAATATTTTATCAGAAATTAAACATGATGTAGTATTATTCTGATTGAATTATCTTAATTAGAACTTAACAATAGTTAGTGTTATTTTAATTAAATATTATATAGTTTATCTGATTTATTATAAGTGTTCAACTAATATAGTTCTTGTTTTTGTTAATATTTAAATTTCTCTATTTCATTTTAAAGAAATGTTTCACTGATTCTCTCATCATTTACTATAATTCATCTCAATATCCTTGTTTTTATATTTCTATCAAATTTATTATCACTCCTTTTCTTGGTAAGGTAGGTAGAAAAATACTTAAATGTAGTATTAGAAATTTGTTATTATCTGTAGTATGGAATGTTTCATGACATTACCTCACAAGATTAATCAAATATACTTTTAGCTACTAACATTCAACTTTAAATATGACACAACTGTTACATCAACTGTTAAATTTCAAATAATTTTCAAAGTTGATCTGCCTTTGAAATAATTATCTTAATGTACCACAAGCACCCTCTGGTATTAATCACTATACCTCCGTAAACAAAGCAATAGTGCATTCTGGTGACGTCAGCACAGGTAGGGCTCCTACACCAAGGAGGATCCTCCTTGTCCTACACCAATAAAAATTTGTTGATTTCAGCTGATCTATATCAGCTAGTGTTTTCATTGGTGTAGGAGCCCTACCTGTGCTGACGTTACCATCAACCACCTGCCATGCACTATGGCTTTGATTACGGAGGTAGTGTATTAATACACATACTTGGCATCTTGTTTCTTTGTGGCAAAAATCCCTGGAAATCGATTTACCTTTCCATGACGAAATAAACGGTATGGCCCAAAAATCATCATTATCCATGTTAATGTCATAAATAACTATTTCATGGGCCATTTTTTATATTACAATCTTTCAACCAATCTTACATTTTCAATATAAATCTGTTATTTTGGACAAAAATGTTTAAGACACGTTAAATCAAGGATTGAGATTGATTTCATAAAATGTGTTGGATCAAGTGAATATTTATATACAGGTCTACATTATTGCCTCAGTTTTATCTTCCTCTAATATTTAATTTAATCGATGATGTAGCATAGGCCTATATATAATCAAAACATTAAACTGATAATGCTGTACCTTTAATGATATCCTAAGCCTAGTTAGTTTATATGAAGTTTGAAAATCTGATTGATTCCATCCTTCATATTTTGATGAAAAAAAACAAAGCTCTAGGAATCAGTAAGATCGAATTCAATTTTCCAGCAATGCTTTAATCCAACCATAATTCAATGTCCAATACTGTTAAATACTCGCATCAGGAGGTCTTTGAAATGGAATGAACGGACGGAATAATACATTTTACTCTGACTAATGGTCCCTGTTGCAAAAAGGCCTGTTAAATTTTAATCATGATGAAATGCCACCAAAACCAATCAGAGAAGCCTTCTCTTCAAGAAAGTCTTCTCTAATTGATTCTCGTGGCTTTTGTTCATGATTATATTAGAATTTTGCAGGCTTTAATGTGCAACCAGGCCATAAAGTCTTGAAGTTGAATATTATAATATTATTTACTCCATTATTATTCATATCAATAACCTACTATAGTGTGGTCCACGTGATAATGGCAGTGGATAAAGATAGGAGAATGGCGATGCATTAATAAATTATATTTCTACACTGTCAAAAACATAATTGGCATCGTTGTGGGCCTAAAAAAGGATAGTACCACCGGCTTTGTCGAATGATAGACAAGGATAGAAAAACCAAAGTTAAACAAATACTGTCATTATAACGTGGACCTCTCAATATTAGTATACAATGCTTAGTTCCACTTAATTCAAAAAGTAATGCAATGAAAGTAGTAATAATAATTATTGTATTATTATAATAATTATAGTTGTAGTTGATACTCCCACCCTTCAAATAACTGTTACGTCGTCTACACTCAAATCGAACAATTCTACTTTCAACTGAGTTATGCTACCAGACAGTTTGTGTTTAGATACTATTGGAATAATAACGTACATAGTAGTTGAATTATTTGAGACAAGATTTGGAAAAAGAAGAACTTTTGATATATAGTCTGTATTTCTTTTTTGAATATTGTATTATCTGCTCTATCCAATAAATAAATGTCATGAACGATTTATGTCTGTAAGGTTGGTAGTAGTGAGTTGTGTTTGCTCGAGTCATTCTGGAAGTTTGGTTATGTTGGTTTGGTGAATAATCAAGTATTTGTGTTCACTAACTCTTTTGTTCACTAATCTACAGTGATTAATCTTATTTGAATTACTATTGTATTTTTGTCAATTACAACATGGATTTGGGAACAGAAATGAAGATACCACTCCACTTCCCTTTCGGAAAGCCTTCCACCGATGCACCCAAAGATCACAGACAGGTAGCTCATACACCGATCACAACAGGTACGTCAGTAATTGGTATTAAATTTGACAAAGGAGTGATTCTGGCATCAGATATGCTGGGCTCCTATGGAAGTTTGGCAAAATTCCGTATGATTGAGCGGTTGGTCGAGGTGAACAAACAGATAGTAATTGGTGCTGGCGGTGATTACGCCGACTTCCAGTTCTTGAGAGACATCATCAAGCAGAAAGTCACAGACGAGTCTTGCTTGGACGACGGTTTTCTTCTGAAACCTCGTTCTCTTCATTCGTGGGTCACTAGATTCCTGTACAACCGCCGAAACCGGTTCGACCCCTTGTGGACGAACTTTGTCGTCGCCGGAATGCAAGATGGCGAACCATTCCTGGGAGTAGTCGACAAACTGGGAAAGGCGTATGAGAGTGACTGCGTGGGAACTGGTTTGGGGTCCCATATTGCCATCCCGTACATGAGAAACGAGCTGGAGAAGAAAGCCAACCTAACCGAGCAGGAAGCCCGTGAAGCTGTCGTGAAAAGTTTGCATTCTTTGTTCTATCGTGATGCCCGCGCCTTCGATAAATACCAGCTGGCAACTATAACTGCAGAAGGAGTTAAGATTGAGACCGGACTCACTCTTGAAACTGATTGGAGCATGGCTGATATCAGTTGCGGAACTGATTAATTTAAAAACTTAAAAAGATAACTACAATTCATGTTATGATGATTAACATTTTCTTACATTTTGTTCATTAAATAACTTAATATTCTATAAAAATTGCAAATTCATTTACCAATTTGTTTTATCTAATACGTATAGTTGAGTAAGGAATTTTATTAATTACAAATTTATCAATAAGATAAGTTGGGTTCAACAAGATTCCAGTTTCTACACAAAGCATAGAAAGAGAAGACTAATTCAAGAAAGCCCTGCTACCTTGTAACCAGACCATCTCCTCTGCGGAGGAGTTTCTACTAAGCGACGACCACGAGGCAGCAACGTTTCCAGTGGGATGAAATCAAGTAAGGACCTAGACACATGAGGCGTTTTTTCAGACGAGTCGGCATAGTACAACAGGAAAGGAAGCTCTCCGATTAGCTGATTCTCAATAAGTCAATCGGAGATATTCCTGTCCTATCATGCAGTGCCAGATCGTCTGAAAAACGTCTTGTGTGTCCCTAAGTAAGTAATATTAAGTAGGCTACCGTAGACGAAATCACTCTGCATGTCATTTCAAACACTGATAACCAGGGGCGGGTCTATCTCGTTATGCGGTACCTTTTGCCATAGTAATTTGAGAGCCAGACTATATTAAGCGTTTAGACCAAGCGTTTAAAGCTTGAATGCTATTCCAAAGTCTTGCTTCTTAGAAATATGGAATTTCTGTTATTCAGGAAAAACTGATCACATACTGGACATTCATTTATTAAGAAATCACCTTATTTCTTAAATTACTTAGGAAAGTATTGCTTTCCAAAAAAATTAAGGTACCCAAATTTCTAAATTTCTATACGTTTCAAGGTCCCCTGAGTCCAAAAAGTGGTTTTTGGGGATTGGTATGTATGTGTGTGTATGAGTGTATGTGCGTCTGTGTACACGATATCTCATCTCCCAATTAACGAAATGACTTGAAATTTTGAACTTAAGGTCCTTACACTATAAAGGGCACGCCACACCAAGCTCGCTACCGCGGCGGTAGCGAAGTTTTAAAAATCGCTAGCCATGTATTCAGGTTGATCGCGCCACACCGAGTTCGCTACCGCGGCGGTAGTACGGCGCACTACCACCTACGACCGCCTGCTAGGCGATTCAACAAAAGTTCGCTGAGAGGTAGTACGGCGGACAAAGCGAGCTCAGTGTGGCGCGCTCAACCTGAATACATGGCAGGCGATTCGAAGAGGTAGCGCATGCGCACAGAGTGCGCATGCGCTACTAGACTCACTACTCTGAGACTACCGCTAGCGGACGTTTTTCGGTGTGGCGTGCTCAGCCGAGAAAACTACCACCAGCGGTACTACCTCGGCGGTACTGGCGAGCTTGGTGTGGCGAGGCCTTAAGGATCCGACACGAACAATTTCGATCAAATGCAATTCAAGATGGCGGCTGAAATGGCAAAATGTTGTTAAAAACAGGGTTTTTCGCTATTTTCTCAAAAATGGCTCCAACGATTTTGATCAAATTTATACATGAAATAGTCATTGATAAGCTCTATCAACTGCCACAAGTCACATATCTGTAAAAATTTCAGGACCTCCGCCCCATCTATGCAAAGTTTGATTTTAGATTTCCAATTATCAGGTCTCAGATATAATTTAAACGGAAAATTTCGAGTGGAAAAGATTGAGCATTAAAATCTCTACAATTAATGTCTAGTAACATTTTCACCTAAAATTGAGAATAAGCTTGAAATTTGAGAAAATGTGATTATTCAATTGCTAACTGTTGGCAACTGTTGATTCTATTAAATCATTCACTATGAAGAGGTAGCAGATCTCGTGTGTATCCAGCGTTATTGTCCCGTCACCAGCTGGCTCAGATCTTTGAATAGTAGACTTGAGATGCGCGGGAACACTAGCGTCAGGTGATCAATTTTCATAACGGCAAGGAAAGTTGTGTGAGTGCACCACACCAGTTTTTTATTCTTGTGTAGTGTGTGGACAACTTATTCCTTACCAGAGAACAGAGATCTATACATTTATGATGCATCCCCAGTACTAGGAAAAAAATCTATCATTATTAACTGGGTTATTCTTTAGATGGGATGAATAATATTGAAAGGATGAATATTGAATAATACAACAGCGATTGATCAAATTGGTTGATAATTGCTAGTAACCAAGGGCATATTCTCCAGAAATAGAGAATTCTTGTAAATCAGTGAACAATGAAAATTATAGTGCCGGTTGCACAACAGCCGGTTAAATTTTAACCGTGATTGTCTGTTCAAACAGCATCTCTGATTGGTTCTCGTGGAATTAATCACGGTTAAAATTTAACCGGCTGTTGTGCAACCGGGCCTAAGAGTCTCTTGAAACGGGAACAGCTGACAATAATTTTGCACATTTTATGCAAGGGCTATTATTATCACATACATGCAATTCTATACTTGCCTATTATAAGGTCCACGTTATAATGGCAGTGTTTGATTAGCAATTGTAATGCTATCCTTGTCTATCATTCAACAAAGAGGATAGCGCTATCTCTTTCTCGCTTTCCTATGTTGCCAGATGGTTGTATAACAATGTAGAATTGTAATTAATCAACAAAATATTCAATCTTGATTATGAAATTATTGGAAAATATAATTTCTTGCTTGATAAAATGTAATTGATTATTTTAAACGAGAATGAACAGTTAATATTACATCAATAAACCGGTATCAGTTACCCTCCATAGAAGGCATTGACAAGTCGGAGAACGTTGTTCTCCTATCTTTCTCTACTGCCATTATAACGTGGACCTTACTATAGTGTAAATATCTAGATATTTGTCTAATAAATAGACAATCCACTCTTTTCACTGAAGGAATTTCCAGTGAAGAGTGTGATTGAGAAGTAGTGACCTCCTTGACGTGCCCCTCATCCTTGTGATGTAGGGGGTGAAATAAAATGAAATGTTTGCCAATCTTATTATCAGGTTTTTCCGTTTTACAAGACTACAGTAAGTTCCAAATCACTATGATTGATTGCATCAACCAAAATACGATTCAATCAACTGTAGTCATTCAAACATAGTTTATGCAACTTTGCAAAATGTTCAACATGAATAAAACCATAGAGAAAAAATAGCATAATAAGATATTCCATGGTATAGGGTGTTTATGTTCCAAATTTCACAGTTAAAAGCTAATAGTCCAATTGCTCCTTTTGGATGCTGGTAGTCTCTCATACTGTGCCGTTCTTACCCGGCCAAAAATTAATAATAATATATAGACAGTAGTCGGTTTGAGATAACAAGAGATCAGCTTGAAATTTGAAACATCATATCATGGGATATCTTCTTATTCTAGAGAAAATGGGATATTCATAGAGAAAATCTATGATAAAAATAAATACAGGTTTCCATAGACATGATTTTTTTGTTACAGGAGTATGTTTATTACTGTTTGGCACAAATGTAGCTCATTGATTTTAATGCTTAATTTTCCTATACTGGTTTCAACCATTTTTGTAAATATTACACTTTTCTTACTTGTTTCCCTCTATTCTTTAACAAACCTTTCTCCTCTACTCTCTCCCTTTTCACCCCTACTTTCCACCAAATTCTTTTTCGACTTGTTCTTGTTGAGCAACCGTGACACCCTCCTAGCAGCTGCTCTCGACTCTGTCTCCCTCTCTCTTCTGCTCGCCGTATCTCCATCCTCGTTGCTGGCTATACTGGTTTCTCTCTCCAACATCCTACAGGGCGTAGTAGGTCTGTGTTGACTGTGGTGATGGTGCCCTCTCAGCCAATCGTGAGCGGCTATTCGGTCCAGTGTGTACCGCAACATTATATCAGGCTCGAGGATGTGTTTAAGAATCGATTTACACTGAGCGGTGACAATGTTCTTCACACGATTGCGGAACGCCCAGTTACGGTTCAACTGGTCTTTCAATAGTTTCTTCAAGTTTTCATCGTTAAACGGCATGGTACCGTTGAGCATAATGTAGAGAATTATCCCCACAGACCAGATGTCAGCCAGTTTGGGGTTGTACGCTCTACCCATGACTATCTCAGGCGCGGCGTAGGCGGCAGAACCACAGTATGTTTCACTTAGAACCCGCCTCCCCAATTTATTCGTGCAATACCGAGCGAACCCAAAATCGGCGATCCTAACTTGATAGTCTCTAGTCAACAGGATATTCTCGCACTTCATGTCTCGGTGAGCGATGTTTTTGGAATGCAAGTAGCGCAGGCCCGATGTTATCTGTCGGAACCAATGTTTGGCACTGCTCTCCGATACGATGCCGTTACGTTTGATGTGATCCAACAAGTCACCGTTTTCGGCGTACATCATGAATATGAAGACCTTGGGGCCTCGCTGCAGTATGCTGTGCACTCTCACCACAAACTCATGCTCTATGTTGCATAGAACGTCGATTTCCCGCGGGAAAAACTTTTCGAGGAAGTCGTTAGGTGCCTTGCTGCGGTCGAATATCTTGCAGGCGAGTCGTTCTTTCCTGAGTGACCGGTCGATGTAGTCGGCAATGTGCACCGATGCGTACGATCCTTGTCCGATTTTGCGACCAATCGTGTAGCCCCGTTGCCGCAAAGCGTTAAGCTCCGAAGTCCGAGGACTTAGCTGCTTGCTTTCTGATGATTTTTGACTAGTGCTTGCCATGTTCCAATTCTCTCCACTTCTGTATCACAATTCTATGATAATTACTTGTATGCTCCTTGAGATTTATATCGTATTTTGCTCATTTGAATTCTTCAAGGATATATCACAATTTTATTTAATCGATGATAATTACTTGTATGCTCCTTGAGATTTGTTCCGTATATTGCTCATTTGTATTCTATAAGGGATCACTTAGTATGAAGTCTTCTATTCCTTATTCCAAAAATCTGATCATTAATGGAATTGCTATTTCTAAATTGAGAATTTATTTGAAAATGCTTCAACTCCATCAATTGTTTTATTGAATGGTTGTTTACTTGTACCTCTCATGAAGTATACTTAGTAAGTTAATTTAGTTAAGTATACTCCTCATACCAAAATTTCCGTTAATAATTGATCAATTTTACCAATTCAAATTCCATCTGAAAATAGATGATTCACTTGAGAGTAATCCAGATTTTATGCTATGATCTTTTTTGGAGATGTTTTGACTGCACTTGTTTAGTTCTACGCCTTGTTCCAAAATTAATTCATTCAAGGAATTCGTGATTCACTACATGCGTAGCCCCGGATGAATATCTCATTTACTTTCAGATATTCCAGTTGCAATTTCAGCAATTCTTTTAAAAAATTTTCTCGTTTATTGGTGTTACTTGATTTACCTATATTTCTCCACTTGAATCGGAGTTGAACTTCTAGGTTTCACTCCTATTTATTTGATATTTGACGATTTACTTGAAATTTCTGTTAAAATTGTTGGATCTACTGGTTTATTGTCACGTTAATTCCAATTTGTTTTTAAGGATTTGTTGATTATAACTACTGACTATCCTAAATGATGATCTTCCCACATTGGATTTTGTATGGAGGGACGTCCTTGCCTGAATAAGAATAAATAAATTAAATTTTATTTTTCATCATATAGCCTAAGTACACAAATGTAGAATCAGTTGAAAATGGTTCTTATTGAGTTAAATCTATTCTACTGCATATTTTGTAATGGGTTCACAGTTTCTAAGAACCCTATTATAGAATTTATAATATTTATCAGCTATTGTCTGATTCTATAAAAACACTATGTAAGAACATAACTACAGTAGTAGAAATAAATACTCTTTTTTCGGTATTTAGTCTACTATGAAACTATTGTTATAAGTTCAACTTGCAATCAAGTTTTAGGCTTTTCTTGTTGCTCAGTGTTGGAACATTTTTTTATTCAGATTACAAACTAATAAACCATAAAAAAAGTTAAAGCAAAATGCATTATTTGTTCACTTACTAACTTGCTTGCTTGAATAGCATATTTCCAACATAAATTCAATAATAATATTCATAATTTACTTATAGTATAAGATAGAATTATCTGAAAAGACTATAATATGACTTGGATTTAATTTGTTTTATAGACATTTATTGAAGAAAACTGGTAGATGAGGAACAGAATTTTACAAATTTAGTTACAGTTTTTTTTGTCACATCCACTTTTTTGTACACAGAATTTTGTTGAAACCAACACATCTTCAGTTGCAGTGTTCTGGTTTCAACAAGAAACTGAAGTTCTGTGTACAAGTCTAATAAATGTGGATGCAACAAAAATAAAACTGCGTTTTTTCAATTATGGAAAACACAATATTAATTCTTATTCAACAAATTTTAATAATTTAGTTTCAATTTGTGTTTGTGTCAACTGTAACTTATACTGACACATTCTGATCTACTTTGTACAATCTAACATCTGATCTAATGTTTACAAAATGGTTCAAATCATCACAAATATTCTAACCAATATATATTGTTTTTATTAATATTATATTCAACCCATAATGAAAACTACAATAAATTGTTAATATCTATAAGCAAGTAAAACCAATTGGATTGCAAATTATAGATAACAACAATTTTATGAAGATAAATTAGTTGTACTCACCTAGAAATCGGAACTTAAATAGAATTTTCTACATCTGCCTATTCTAACTGACAAAATTTACTTGGAAAAATACCAAAATATTAATCACCCGAATACTATGACGGTTGCCTGGTTACAAGCAAGTTGTTTTTGTAAAAAAATTATAATTGAATGTATTCAGGGCTACTAAATTTGACCATCCGTTCAGAATAGGCTATAATTAAAAATCCATGGACTGCAATGCCAAATTTGGCTCTACTAGCTGCTATACATAGTTAACCTGAGTTGTTTTGCCCCTTACTATTTTTGCAAAAAAGTGTATTTTAGGGAAAAACCAAAAGTTATCAGATATGTATGCAACTGCAAACATTAAAATTGCAAATTTTGAAGACACCATAATTATCTCCTGAACAGTAGCAAATTTTGCAGATCCGTATAGTATCATAGAGAAACGATATTGTTTCTCTATGATAGTATCAAGAAGCATAAGTAGCCTATACCAAGTTTTTTATTTTTTGATTTTATACATTTTTACGAAATTGTCCATATCTCCTGAATCCTATTTAGCATTTAGAAACGCATTATTCTCAATTTTATTAGGTGTCTAAACATGTCTTTTCAAGATCATTTGGAACCAAATCTGACCATCCGTTCAAATTTCTTGGAAATTCATGATGTGCAGTTCATGAATTTGAGTAAAACCAAAAGTATCTCAGATTTGGCTAAAATTTGCATCTATCATGGAGCTCAACCTGAGAAATACAGAGTGAGGTAGTCAGATGCAAACATAAAATTTTCAAAAGGCTATATATCTCCTGAACCTATATGAGTATATTTTCAATTTTATCATATGCCTGAGTTTGTCTCTTCAGGATCTATCATTTGGTACCAAAATCAACCAAATCCGACCATTCGTTCAGAATTCTTGAAAATTCAAGCAGTATAGTCCATGAAATGGTTGTAATTGTTACCATAGATAGAGAATGACCACAAAAATATCGGAGCCAAATTTAGCACCCCTAGCTAGTATACAGAATGAGTGATGTAGCTGCAAACATTAAGAGCAAGTTTCCGAGCTTGGGATTTAGCTAAGTCCTAGACTTTAAACAGCTGGAGTCAGAAAATTGGCTTTCCAAAACGGGGCGTAGTCGCAGCTTTTATAACAGTACGGTAGTCGTAGTTTTTATTTTCTCATTTCTATAATTGGAAACGTTTTCCCTTGACGAAATTAGACGTTCCTAAATAATTCAAAACAGCTGGAGTCAGAAAATTGGCTTTCCATAACGGGGCGTAGTCCCAGCTTTTATAACAGTACGTTAGTCGTAGTTTTTATTTTCTCATTTCTATAATTGGAAACGTTTTTCCTTGACGAAGTTAGACATTCCTAAATAATTCAAAATAGCTGAAAATTTACACTATTTTCTCTTCATTATATTTTGTGTTCAATTTTCTAGTTTTTCGAATTTTATTTCAAACGTTACTATGACAATGACTGCGACTACGCCCCGTTTTGGAAAACCAATTTTCTGACTCCAGCTGTTTAAAATCTAGGACTTGGCTAAATCCCGAGCTCGGAAACCGGCCCTAAATTTGCAAATTTTCAAAAGGCCATCTATTGAACGGTAGCGAATTTTTCAAATTCAATTGCAGGTCCGTTTCCTCGCATCAAGGAGCACCATGGATTTTTGCAAAAATGGTCAAAAATTAAAATCGCTCATACTATCAAAACTTAAAATTGCTCGAACTCTCAGGAATGATAGTACTTGACGAGAGGAACAAGTATATGTCATCACATTGGCGAAATTCACTCCCATTCTTGAGTTATAAGCATTTGAATATTAGTGATTTCTTTGATCTGAATGTTGAGTGAAGATTTTATGTTTCAGTATAAATAATTCACTTTTTATTGTAGTGAAACGTCTCATATTATAGCAAGTGATAGGGCAACCTCTATCCATAGCCCGAATATCAGCCAAATCTGGGAGATTTGCATTTTTCATGAAATCCATGGAGTAAAACATAATGGATTTTCGCAAAAATGGTCAAAGGTTAAAATCGCTGAAACTCTTAGGAATTATAAGTACCTACTTGACCAGAGGAACAATAATATGTTATCACATTGGCGAAATTTACTCCTATTCTTATGTTATAAGCAATTGAAGATGAGTGATTTTTCTGATCTGAGAGGAGGAAATATTTTTTTCCTACAGTTACGTTGAAAAGTGGCCATTGCTGCACTGATTACAGAACGCAAAGAATCACTTTTCCGCTCTAGTGCGGGAAAAATTTTTCTGCACTCCAGATTTGCAACATGGCAACGCAAAATACTTAGTAGGTTATATGGAGCAACAGTGCAGCAAAATCATAATGAAGTTGGTAACAGTGACTGGGCTGCTATAGTGAGCAGACGTGCAACGAAGCACAACGCGCTAATTATTATTCATTATATATTATAACCAAGGACAACGAGGACTTTAGGATTTTAGGATTAAGGTTTTTATCAATAATAAAATTACACAGAAAAACATGTGATGGATTTCAGGCAATTTTACCCATAATTACCCACTTTTCATATTCAATGGTAACTGTAGGAAAAACTTAATGTGAAATACGTGCGCAAAGTTCCTCTGCTGCACTCAAGAAACCATTCCGCCCTCGCCTACGGCTCGGGCGTAAACGTTTTTTTCGGTGCAGCAAACTGTCACTTTGCGCAATAGTTGCACAAATAACTATATCCTACAGATACCCTGAAAAGTGACCATTTCTGCACTGATTGCAGGCTGCAAAGAATCACTTTTCCGCACTAGTGCGCAAAGTGAGTACTTTGCGTACTCCAGATTTGCAGCATGACAACGCAAAATAGTTAGTAGGTTATATGGAGCACCAGTGCAGCAAAATCAAAATTAAGTTGGTAATACTCATAGTGAGGCCCACGTTATAATGGCAGTGGAGAACAACGTTCTATTTTTATTATGTGCCTTGATTATAGTCATTTCAATGCTTACATAACATAAACCCCCTTCAAGCAGTCACATGAATTTTCAATTGAATTACTAATCATTATAATTCAATTTTAAATAAATTGAGGTTTTTATTAATAATAAAGTTACACAGAAAAACATTTGATGGATTTCAGGGAATTTTACCCATAATTACCCACTTTTCATATTCAATGGTAACTGTAGGAAAAATTTAATGTGAAATACGTGCGCAAAGTTCGTTTGCTGCACTCAAGAAACCATTCCGCCCTCGCCTACGGCTCGGGCGTAAACGTTTCTTTCGATGCAGCAAACTGTCACTTTGCGCACTAGTTGCACAAATAACTAGGCTAATAGTTTTGTTTAATACATTTTAATTTTTTTGTTTCAGTAAATAACTCACCCTGTATTGTAGCGAATCGTCTCATACTATAGCACACTATACATAGCCCGAATATCAACAGAATTTGGAAAGTTAGTTATGCAGCTTCAAACTTAAAATTGAGAAATTTAAAATGGCCATATCTAATGAACGGTAAAGAATTTTGCAAATCGGATTCCAGATTCGTGTTCCTCGCTTCAAAGAGCATAAGGTCACGAAGTTAAAGCAATTTTTATTTTTGACAAAAAAATGAGAAAAATCATCGACTACTGTAACATAATGTGCCGGTTGCACAAAAGCCGGTTAAATTTTGATCTTGATTAATTCCACGAGAACCAATCGGAGAAGTCGTCTTATCAAAAAGGCCTTCTCTGATTGGTTCTCGTGAAATTAATCACGGTTAAAATTTTACCGGCTTTTGTGCAACCGGGTCAATGTGTTTTGAAACAGTTAACAAAAAGTATCTCAGATTTGGCTTTAATTATTGTCATCATAGATGAAGCACAACCTGGGAAATGTCTGAGCCAAATTTGGCAACCCCAGCTTCTATACAGGGTGAGTTATGCAGCTTCAAACATGAAATTTTCAAACGGCCATATCTAATGAAACGGTAGAGAATTTTGAAAATCAAATCCCAGATTCGTGTTCCTCGCTTCAAAGAGCATAAGGTCACGAAGTTTTTCACAAAAATATGAGAAAAATCATGGACAATCTCTCCATCGTGCGTTTTGAAATAGTTAAAGAAAAGTATCTCAGATTTGTCTGAAATTGTCATCATAGATGAAGCTACCTGAGAAATGTCAGAGCCAAATTTTCATATGGCTATATCTAATGAACGGTAAGGAATTTTGGGAATCGGATTCCAGATTCGTGTTCCTCGCTTCAAAGAGCATAAGGTCACGAAGTTTGAGCGATTTTTATTTTTCACAAAAAAATGAGAAACATCTACTGAACGATAAGAAATTTTGCAAATATAATTCCAGATTCGTGTTTCTCGCATCAATAAGGTCACAAAGTAAGAGCTATTATAATTTTTCACAAAAAAATTATGAAATTTGAATTTCCCGCTAATCATGAGAAATTTGAATTTCCCGCTCAAATGGTATAAATTATGTGAAATTTGAATTTCCCGCTCAAATACTATAAAAAATCATGAGAAATTTGTTTTTCCCGCTAATCATAAGAAATTTGAATTTCCCGCTCAAATAGTAGCTCATTTGCATATTAGAAATGACCAGATTTCTACCAGGGCATCAGAAACATGCAAGAGGTACACAAACTAGATCAGTGTTGCGGGTTGCCTATGCTTGCATTGGAAGGCGTTGAAAACCCTGCCATCTCTTCATGTGTTCTGAATCCCTGGTACAGAATTAAAACCAACTGAAATACTACCAGAGCAACAGAAACATGCAAGAGGTACTGACTGATTTGAGCGGGAAATTCAAATTTCTCAGGATTTTTGTGACTACTGAGCTCATTTGTATTGGATGAGAATTAGAACAGCACAGCAGAAAAAAGCAACAAAAATTAATTAAAATCGCTAAAACTCTCAGCAATGATATAATTAATATTTGACGAGAGAAACAATATAATGTCATCACATTGGCGAAATTCCTTACCGTTCATTAGATATGGCCGTTTGAAAATTTGCAAATTTCATGTTTGAAGCCGCATCCTGTATAGTAGCTGGGAATGCCAAATTTGGCTCCGACATTTCTCTTTTACTGTTATCCGAAGCCGAAAGTTCACATAGTTCTTTCCTATGCAGCTGTGTGACGTTCACCCTGTGTTCATAAACTATCACCCCAACAAAACAGTGAAAATTGACAATAATCGACAGTAATCGGCTTGAGATAACAGTAAAAGTTGCGACATAAATTCCCTATACCATGGGATATCTACTTACGCTATTGTTTCTCTATGGTTTCAGTGAATAAATTACTCTGTAATATATCACAGGTTGGACACTAATAGAACTTACTGTCAAATAACTGAAAATTTTCAACCAATAATTTGTATTATTCAAAATGTGTTCACTCTAATTTTTCAGTTGCCTATTCATGTTGGAATGGACATATTAAAACACACAACATATTTGTACAAATTTATTTCAAACTAAACCTAAATATTCGTAAAAATACAAAGGAACATTAATTTAACAAAGAAATAATATACAATCTATTTAACACTGGTCTATTTATAAGTACTGACTAAAATACTCGGCTTCTGTTAGTAGTACACGTCTTAGAAAATATATATTTAATATCAAATTTTCATCAAGAAATCGTAACTCAACAAACTCAACTAAGCAAAAAATAGAAGTAAACACAATTAATATCAATATTTGTACATCAATTTCGTTGACTGTTTTGAATAATGTCCTATAATTACATGTCTTTTCAACTATATAATATTCTTATTGATAACATTCACTGGAGAAATGCTACATCTGGGATGAAATGAAATTTGGATAGAATGGAATCACTGGTCAATGGTCAGTCAATGGTGGTAATAGCGAAGTGTGAGGTACACAGAGAAAAGCGTGGAAAATACGTGGTTCAATTGGAAAAGTCGCTATGATCGAATAAAGCCTGGTCATAGAGCTCAGCTCTCACGAGGCGACCTCCGAAGAACCTTCCGTTTAACGCGTCTCTGGCTGCTTCTGCCTCTGTAATGAACAAACAAACATTCAAATTAATTTATTAGTAATTATTGACCGAACGAAGTGAGGTGTAAGATTCATGTCGACGGTTTGGCATTTCTCTTGTTTAAATGTTTATATGTTGCGCATTTACGGCGAAACACGGTAATAGATTTTCATGAAATTTGACAGGTATGTTCCTTTTTAAATTGCGCGTCGACGTATATACAAGGTTTTTGGAAATTTTGTATTTCAAGGATAATATAAGAGGAAAAAGGAGCCTCCTTCATACGCCAATATTAGAGTAAAAATCAGACTATAGAATTATTCATCATAAATCAGCTGACAAGTGATTAAACAGATGTGTGGAGAAGCCAGTCTATTACTGTATTTGTATAAGGTCTATAGTTTCAATCGAAGACCTTGAAGATGTATGAATCTTTAAGCTGGGTTTACACCAAAGTTATTAACAAAATGTTGATAACTTGCTTATAGTTTCTATTAGATTTAACGCAAGTTGACAAACACACATGTTCATCATGTGTATGATAAGTTATGTCCAATCTAATATAATCTATAAGGATTGAGTTATTAACATTTTGTTAATAAATTTGGTATAATCGCAGCTTTAAGGTCTTTGGTTTCAATATTTTGTTTTGCAGTCATGGTATTATTATGCGAGTCCAGTATCAATATTCTCACATTCGAAAAAAATAATTTAATAGGTGATTAAAAATAATCAAATGAACTAAATAATGCTGAAGAAATTTTAATATTTTTGATTGAAAAAAATTAATTTTCATTACATGGAAAGATTATCACGGAACTGGATGAATAATATATAAATTCTGGAACAGAAATATATTCTATTCATTGTTTAAATTAACATAAATATTAATAAATTATGGAATACAAATTCAAACGTGAACTGATTTTGTTAACATTTAAAACAGTTGACATCAGGTAGTTGTGGATGAGAATACTGCGTGAGGTCTACTGTTCACAGAACTACTAGTAAATATGGCATTACATAATCTATCTATACTTATAGAATTATGATATAACTTATTGATCACGATTTATGGATAACATGGGTGATGACACCCATGATCTCCAAACTTGTGCGTGGGTCATCATCAGATGATGAGAGATGAGATGAGACTACTGTATGAATAGCAATAATACTTGAAATATACTATAGTTTTCCTATAAAAGATGCTCATTGAGTCCTGCCTTCCAATCAAATTCTGCTCTGCTAGATAGAAAAAAAATGGTGTGTGAATAGTCCAATGTAAGCCAATTGTATTATTTTTCTGCCCAGCGTAGTAGAAATCCATAAAAATGCAGACCTTGAGATAATATTTTGATCAAATTAAAACGTTAACCTTCCGGTAGTCGCGCCCTACTCAATCACACGAGCAGTCGCGTGTTGTATATTTACAAAATCCAATTTCCCAAGTGTTATGAAGTCTGTTTACTGTCAAAATTTATTAATTAATTGTATAATTACTACTCCTATCTTCTTGGATTATTTTACGCCTATGAACATTTGGATGATTACCATTTCATAGCCCAATAAGGTACATCAAGCAAAGCCATTAATTCTGTGTTATTGGTTCGTCTTTTCCTTTCTTATGCACAGTGCGACTAAATGGCACCTAACCACTGAACCATTGCTCGGTTGATACTGCAACTCAGTGGAGTGATGGAGGAAATGTTTTGGAATGCATAGGTGACTCATTCACTGACACCACCCCATACAATAGTATTGTGCATAAAAAAACGGACACTGTTGTACTTTTTACAACAGCGCGACTGCCGGAAGGTTAAGATAGATTTGAAGGGTTCGATTCGACGTTTTGCTCCAAGAATTGTAAAAATAACATTGATATCAACAATCCATTGAAAGTTATACTTCAATAATTATCCATTTTCACACTTTTATCGGCGAAACTCGGAATCGCCCTCTGATTGGCTGAATAAGCTGTTCGTGAGAGTTAACCAATCAGAGGACAGTTCTATACAAGCTGTGAGTGTGAAAATGACAAATCTCAAACTAGGTTTGTGATGAGACCATCTACACTTAAAGTTTGTGAAAGGATAAATGGATAGGTATCCATGTATGAAAAGCATGCCACAAGTGTGTTTCAAGTTTTATAGCAGCAACCGTTAACTGATAAGGACAGAAAAGATAGGAATTGATACCAGGCATAAATGGTTGCTGCTAGAAAATTCACAGATTGTCGTAATCAACCTTCAATCTAATGACTAATTATGTCTAGTCGATTCTACAACTCTACAAAATCATAATAATCATCTAGTTATAATGCAATTTATCAAATATCAATTTTTTGCAACAGTAACAATGATAACAATAACTATGCTATTCCATCAGAAAAATGATAAATCAGATAAATAGCTCGATATTCGCTTTTTTCTCTCCCAATAATTTCAATGATACGAGTTTCAACAAATAATTAATTGATTTTAGGTAACTTGGTAAAATCTGTAAGTGAAAACTAACCTCTCATTTGTGAGAATTCCACAAAAATTTTTACAATGATTTCAGCATCGTCGTCGTCTTCAGACTGTTTTTCGTTGTAGATAATTACCCTGTCGACAGCTCCAAACCTGTAAAAACAACCGTGTTAATAATTATTCAAAGTAGAAATTAATGTTAAATACGTGAAAAATATTCATTAATTGGATAAGCAGAAGAACTGGAAGAAGGCAGACGACCAAACCTATTCTTTTCCTAAATTTGTTCTATAATTAAAAAATTATATGGAGTAACCTGGCTGGCTTAGGTCTGATGTCAGAGGTTTTTGGACGCAAATGATCAATTTCAGAGCCTTTGACATGACCTGACGACTGCTTCTTAGGCAGCCGGGACCGATGGCTTAACTTGTCCACCCGAAACAAGGAAGTGGCCCAAGATAAATAAATATCTTGCCCGGGCCGGGGTTTCAACCCGAGCCTCTGAATTATGAAGCCAGCATCTAATCCACTCGACTACGGCCACTCCTTGTTCTATGAAATGTCCAAATATTGTCCAGTTGCCAAATATAAAAATGAAGAAAGGTATCGGTAAAAAGAAATCGTATACCTTGCAAATTTTGACAAAAATCTAGGTACAGTATTTTATCAATAGAACACATTATTTTTATTCCATGTTTGGAAGCTGCTTGGCAATAAGCGAACAATTGATTGATTGATTGATTGATGAGCTGCCTTTATTTTGACCTAGGAGGGCTAAGTTAGGGCGCAGCCGGCCCTCTCTTACACTTGACCCTCTAATACAATTCCAAGTAGAACTAAAACACTGTACAACAAGATTATAATTGACGGTGGTTTTACAAGGTAACGTAGTAAATATATAATATTAAAATGAGAATTGGTTTGATTAGTTTTTGAACTATTTGTGACAACACTACAGTCAAGTTGGCTGTGTCGTCAAGAATAATTCAACAACGAATTATTCACTAGCAGCTTCAATTTCAATTTATTCACAACACACAAAATACAATGAGAAAAAGCAATATACAATAAAACCATTACAATAACAGTAACAATGATATTAGGCCTATCACATAAAAATACAATAATGCTAAAATAATGTGTACTGGAAGAAAGAGGGAAAAAAAACCTTGCCAACTATGGTTTCCCATGTAATAGGCAGGTAGAAAGTTCGTCATGGATAGTGAAACAAATTACAACAGAATTACGATAACAGTTACAATGATATTAGGCCTTCACATAAAAATACAATATTGCTAAAATGATGTGTGCTGAAAGAAAGAGGGGGAAAATACCTTGCCAACTATGGTTTCCCATGTAATAGGCAGGTAAAAAGTTCGGCAAATAATGAGAATCGGTTTGAAGTGAAAATATTAAGTTTCAATAGTCCCAATAATCCCCTATGCTTTGGTTCACTATGTTCCCACAGATATCGGTTTATAAAATGAGAATTGGTTTGATTAGTTTTTGAACTATTTGTGACAACGGAAGTTTCATTATCAATCTATCTAAATTTGAAATTCTTTGTTTTATTCTGATTCATAGTTTCAGATTGAAGATTTGGTGTTGAAATTGAAGTGAACATAACCTACATAATATTTGGACGATTTGTGACAAAATCAGGAAATTGAAGACGTTTTGGGCAATAGCCTGTTTTTTCTTTTCCGACTATTATATATTATTGTTCGCTCTATCTAATAAATGAATAAATAAGAGGAGAAGAAAGTACAGTCAAGTTTCTCCACCAATGAAAGGGCATAACCTACGATAATGAATAAATACAATAATAATTCAGATTTTCAAATATTATTGACTTACTTGCTGCACTCATCCTGAATTTCTTCCTGTAACGATTCGTCGACATCCTCGGGAGCGACCATGTTCCTCAAAATCACAACTCGACTCTGCAAAAAAATATGGATATACATTTAGTTCTACATTGAAAAATAGAAAACTGTTTCTAATACAAACGGTTTTAAATTAAAAAAGTTTGAGTAAAAATCCCAGTACACTATAAATGTATATCTTAAAGGCAAGATACAAGTATAACAACAATCCAACATTAACTACAGGAGAACCCGGGCTGGCAAATAATTTTGGGATAGTAGCTCTCATCGAATTTCCATTAAGCTGTTAACCCTGATGTCAATATTTGCAGTAGCATAAGTTTTCGGGTTGATTTACAGAATTTAATTTGGATTTTCGTTTATTAATAACTAGTAGTTCTGTGAACAGTAGACCTCACGCAGTATTCTCATTCGCAAGTACCTGATTGAAACTATAGACCTTATAGAAATACAGCAATAGACTGGCTTCTCCACACATCTGTGTAATCACTTGTCAGCTGATTTATGATGAATATTATTCTATAGTCTGATTTTTACTCTAATATTGGCGTTTGAATGAGGCTCCTTTTTCCTTTTATATTATCCTTGAAATGCAAAATTTCCCAAAACCTTGTATATACGTCGATGCGCTATTAAAAAAGGAACATAAAGTTGCATCATTAAGCTGACAGTCAAGGAAGAAATGTTAGAAACGAGTTTATAAAGAAATGTAAGTACGATATCACTTCTTTC
Source organism: Nilaparvata lugens (assembly GCF_014356525.2). Classification (NCBI taxonomy): domain Eukaryota; kingdom Metazoa; phylum Arthropoda; class Insecta; order Hemiptera; family Delphacidae; genus Nilaparvata; species Nilaparvata lugens. Next base: position 10,828,537 of record NC_052507.1, on the reverse strand, counting down.
GTCAAATCAGGTGCCAAATTTACCGACGTCCTGCCAGAAAAAATTGCAGAATTTGATCGAAACGACTTTTTGGTGATCCAAGCTGGCTCTAATGATGTGAGTAAAAATGAAGCGAAAACATACCAGTCAAATTTCATGAAAATCTAGTACCGCGGTTCGCCGTAAATGCACAACATATAAACATTTAAACATTAAGAGAAATGCCAAACCGTCGATTTGAATCTTAGACCTCACTTCGCTCGATGAATTATTCATCACTTAGCATTTGAATAATTGCAATATCTCAGTAATTTCAAACTGTAGACTGGCTTTGTAAGCCGCTATGGCTTTGTATAAAATGAGCGCTGCTATCCACAGATTGTCAGTTTGGTGTACGCGTAAGCATTCCTGACCGGCAATTAGGAGGTACCGGATTCGATTCCCGGGCTGCCAAATAATTTTGGGATAGTGGCTCTCATCGATGTTTGGGATGCAATTATAAATTTAATTCAAATTGAATTGTGGCTCTCATCGAATTTCCATTAAGCTGTTAACCCTGATGTCAATATTTGCAGTACGGTAGTAGGAGTCTTCCGGGTGATTAATAACATTTTTACACCATAATTTGGATTTACTTTTAATTATAATTATTCATTAATTAGCATTTGAATAGATGCAATTTCGCATTAATTTCCTTATGTGTATTCTTCATACTAACTTCACTCGGCCGGAATGATAGTCTAATTAGAATTCGTGAGAATTATATTTCAACTTTTCACTATAACTGTTGTGTGCGAATCCAGCTTTAGGGCCAAGCCACATGAAGAGTTTTATCCAGGCGGTTTTGCACTCGCGGCGAACGAGTGGACAGGGCAGGTAGCTCTCCGATTGGCTGATCATCAGCCAATCGGAGAGCTTCCTACCCTGTCGACTTGGCCACCGCCAGTGCAAAAACGACTGAAAAACGCTTCATGTGGCTTGACCCTTACTTCTATCATTCAATGAATATTTAACTTGATGACTGCACTTAAAGCTATAGTGAGGTCCACGTTATAATGGAAGTGGAGAAAGATAGCAGAACATCGTTGCCAATCCTCTGTCTTGTCATTCTCGTATCGATTGAAAACCTTTATTCATAAGACTGGGAACTATGAATTTGCCATGTATTTCTATATACCAATGCTTGTTGTTTGTGAAGTCTAACTTAAATTTATTTTCTAGTCTTAATAATGTACACTCTCATTACACACGGAATCGATTAAACATCCGAAATGAATTTCACTATTATAGATCTAGTCATACTAGTTTTAAGGCCTGGGCAATCAGATTTTATAACTACCTACCATTACATATAAGAGAACTACAAGAGAAGGAATACAAACAGAAAATTAAAAAAGTTCCTATTGAAGAAATGTTTTTATAGTTTAGAACAGTACTTTGGTATTAGGTTGGACAGCATAAAATGATGTGATACTTTTTTATGTTTAGTGTTAAGTTGTATGATTTTTATGTATATTGACAGTGCCTGTACAATATTTTATATAATGTGTCTTTGGCAATGAATGAAATTTAAATTTGATTATTATCAATTATATTTTATTAAACAAGAAATTATATTTTTCAATTATTTCATAATGAATTTACATAATTAAGATTAAATATTTTATTGATTATTAATCCTACATTGTTAAAAGACGATCTGGCAACAGAACAAAGCGAGAAAGAGATATCCGCTTTGTTGAATGATAAACAAGGACAGCAATTACCATTGCTAATCAAACACTGCCATTATAACGTGCACCTCACTATAGATTTCACTCAATCACTGCTCCTCTAATGTACAATCCTATCAACACTGATAATGCGAATAGAGAAAGAGAATTTGAACTAATAATTAAGCTATTCTTTAACGAAAAACCAAAGCTAAATGCTGTAAACTCAGATTTAGTTTTAACTAATATTTAGTTCAATAATAATAATTTATGCATCAATCTGCATCTGTAATTGGAACTAACCTCAACTTTGCGCATCAACTTCTGCATAACAAGATGGCGCGCACTCTGGCCCTTGATGCTCATGTTCTCCTGCTGTTGTAGCGTCTGCGGTTCGCTCTCCTCCAATAGCTTCTTCTGGAGCTCCTCCTGTTGCTGCTTCTGCGCATGCGCACGCCTCAGCGCCTCCTGCTGGTTGGCCACTCCCCCTGCTAGCCCCACCCCGCCACCGACGCTCATTGGCTGAGACATCAGTGTGGGCGTCACCACAGCCGGCGCTGGCAGCACGGCTGCTATTTCACCTGAAAACCACACATTTATCAAATTTACATTCCTTGCATATTACACTTTACAAAACGCACTGTCTACTTTATTTAAACTTAAATTTCTACTTTAAATTTATTAGTGAATATTACTATAGTGAGGTCCACCTTATAATGGCAGTGTTTGATTAGCAATCAAATCAAATAAAATTTATTCAACAACAACAATAATTACATTACAAATTTGAGTACTATAACAATTAATACAATTAAAACAATGAAGTTTTATGCATTGAATAATTTCTTAATAGGCAAAGATAATTCAATGAATAAATATACACCCAACTATAAATGATATGTGTTGGGGTATAACGACCCCAAGCAATGGTATTGCTATCCTTGTCTATCATTCAACAAAGTTATATATTTTAAATTGAAAATTTCAGTTAGTATATTTCTGGACTCGGAATTTGATTCAAAGTGAAGCAACATAACCTACCTTTCAGACAATCACTTACTACATAGCCACCTCTAATAAAAGGCCCTGGCCTACGATATTGCAACGTCGCAATGTAGGCCTAGAATCTAAACATGATTGGTGAAAAAGATTTACAAAAATACCAGCTGATCTTTTTACAAAAAAGATCTTTCTATAATTTTTTGTAAAAAGATCAGCTGGTATTTTTTAAATCTTTTTCACCAATCATGTTTAGATTCTAGGCCTACACTGCGACGTTGCAATATCGTTGGCCAGGGCCTTTTATTAGAGGTGGCTATGCTTACTATCAAAATTAGGAAAGGGAGCAGTTATGGGCTAGGCCTGTTGATCCTTTTCTAATCATGAATTTGATGCGTGTATTGTTAAAAGTAAAAAATAATAAATAAATAAACAAAGCGTAAAACGCTATCTCTTTCTCGCTTTGCTCTGTTGCCAGATCGTCTTTCAACAATGTAGAATTAATGATTAATTAACAAAATATTTCATCTTAATTAAGAAAATTCATTATGAAATTATTGAAAAAATATAATTTCTTGCTTGATAAAATATAATTTATTATTTTAAACGAGAATAAACAGTTAATATTACATCAATAGACTGTACAGCTACCGTCTATAGAAGGCATTGACAAGACTGAGGATCAGCAACGTTGTTCTCCTATCTTTCTCCACTGCCATTAAAACGTGTACCTCACTATAGTTCAATATTATCAAGGGTTTCAGTTGGAGGATAGTTGTTTATATTTTAGTGGCCCGGTTGCACAAAAGACGGTTAAATTTTAACCGTGATTAATTTCACGAGAACCAAATCAGGCCTTTTAGAAAATAAGGCTTCTCTGACTGATTCTCGTGAAATTGATCACGGTTAAAATTTAACCGGCTGTTGTGCAACCGGCACTGTGTCACACTCTAGTAACAAAACTTCTGGTTCAACTACTCTATCGTTATTCAATTGAAGAATCACTTGGGAAGCAGTGATATCTTATTAGCAAAAACATCAATGATTTGAGTAGGAGTCAACTTCAGTTGATAGTATCATCAACCAGCTCTCGACTACTCAATTCAATGTATCAATCAGTATAATCATTCTGCAGTATTCAACGTTCAACATTTTTGTTATGAAAGCCAATAGCACGCCATTTAACATTGGTTATAAGCAGCTCACCTAGAAAGACCATTATAATTAATTATGAGCCAACACAAATGTTGGCATTTGAAATAAATTTTATGTGTGATTATTATTTTTAAATATTTGAAAATAATATTGTTACTGATTTTGCAGATCATATTCTTTGAACACAAGGGCCGGTTTCCGAGATCGAGATTTAGCTAAGTTCTAGACTTTAAACAGCTGGAGTCAGAAAGATGGCTTTCCAAAACGGGGCGTAGTCGCAGTTTTTATGATAATCTTCATTTTCTTATTTCTATAATTGGAAACGTTTTTCCTTGACGAAATTAAACATTCCTAAATAATTCAAAATAGCTGAAACTTTACACTATTTTCTCTTTATTTTATTTTGTGTTCAATTTTCTAGTTTTTCGAAATCAATTTGAAAATCGTTAGTCGTTTTACTGCCACTACGCCCCGTTTCGGAAAGCCAATTTTCTGACTCTAGCTGTTTAAAGTCTATAACTTAGACTTAACTTGTTAAAGTCTATGATTTAACTTAGCTAAACCCCGATCTTGGAAACCGGCCCTAAAATTTCCTACAATTCAAAGATAATTAATTTTTTATCCAATTCTTTTCGTAAACGTAAAAGTTTAGTTAACTGGTCAATAATTCCTTCAACGAAAAGAAAGTCTCAACTCCGCCAAATATGGAGTATTTTAATTTCAAAATTCAGCCTGCAATTATTCTCACAATCTGATAAAAATGGCAATCAAATGCCAAAATACAAATTACTATGGTGAGTAGGATTCAAGTTATAAAAGCAGCATCTGATTAACGTTGGTGTGATATCCTTGTCTGTCTACAAAGCAGATATCTCTATCCTTTTCCAACTTAGCACCGTTGTCAGATTTAATACACCGTTTAGAAATATTATGAACTAACAGAATAATTAATCTCAATCATGAAAATTCATTATTAAATCCTCTTTTTCATGGGTATTTTGACAAGTATATGGACATTGTCAGGTACATAAAAACAATAAATAAAAAAATATGAAAACAATACTTCAGTAATACAGATATATTCAAATGAAAAGATATATTTTGTGATTTAATACATTAGGGATATAATTGATCATTATTAACGATAATCAATAAGTAATATCAGATATACAGGGATGATAGGTAACCACTACTATAGTGAGGTCCACGTTAAAATGGCAGTGGAGAAAGATAGCAGTACAACGTTGCCGATCCTCTGTCTTGTCAATGCCTTCTATTGACGGTAGCTGATACAGGTTTATTGATGCAATATCAACTGTTTCATGTCACGTTTTTAGATTCTTGAAAAATTTCAACTTCATTTTATTCATACAAGTTGAATGAACTTAAAATATTTAATAACATAATTAGAATCAATGATTCATTCGCTATAAGTACGGAGAATTTAAAAGTTCTAGGGGATTAAATCTTTAGGGGATTAAACGACGATGTATTTGAAGATACAGTGAATAAACTGTATGCTCAATGTGGTTACTCTTTCACTTTTTTACTACACGTGACGTCACGCTGGCGTTCCCCCCACCACTTTGATTCTCACGCCTGTGAGTGATCAACCTTCTGTCTACTAACGTTGGTTAGGAGGTGGCTATGCTACTACAGGTAACTACTATAGAAGGCGGTTAGAAAAGAAAAGTGGCAACTATGCCGCCCTATCATTTCCACTGCCATTCTAACGTGACTCTCACAATAGATGACTACATAACCTGACTCTCACCTGGTATGATAGGGGCAGGCGCTCTGAAGGTTTGCGGTATGGCAATGCCAGGTGGGGGCACCAAACCCACCCCCAGTTGGGGTTGAATCGCCCCCACCCCTAACCCACCCACCACTGCGCCCGGAGTCAGGGCTGGCAGAACGGTCGGCGGTCCTAGGCCGGATAGACCTACAAAAACCACATCAATAAATTATAAAAACAACTCAATAATACCATAGAGAAAACATAGCATGTCGTTTATGTTGCAAATCTTACTGTTTACTCAAGCCGATAGTCCTAGTAGTTATTTCTCGTGAAGCTATGTGACGTTGGTAGTCTATCATACTATGCCGTTCTTACACTCTCACCCGGCCAAAACAGTAATAATAGACAGTAGTCGACAGCAATCGGCTTGAAATTTGGAAAATAAATGACTTATACCATGGGATACTGTCTTAATTATTATACTATTTTTACCATTTATTTATACAATCCATGCATTCTTAAACTATCTTTTCTCTATGATAATATAAAGTGAAGTATCTAAAGTATCTATTATTATAACATATTTATCATTACGAATAACATAATTAGCCGGAAGTAGTTGTTTCAAACAAACATAATAAAGAAGAATGTAGTACCTATAAGAATGACAAACATCGATAATTCTTCAAGGCGTAAAGCTGATAGTCTTCATAGTTTATTTTATTAACGTCCGAAAAACATACATGGGTCTTGTCAGTAATGATTATTAAAAACTATTGTTAAAATCAAATTTATTGAAATTAAAAGAGTAATACAAAATTTCAACATAACAGCAGTAATACTCGTGTGAGAAAGGAGAAAAAGGAAGGGAAATATAAAAAAGAAAAAATGAAAGCAGTATTAGATTGTATAAAAAAATAAAAAGTAGAAAGCAATGGAAAATATCAGGGTAAATAAAAAAGCATGAAGAGTATTCAGTCATTTTGATCTGTTTTAAAAGGTCACAATTTGTCAACGCCGATATTTTATCCAAGTTGAAGAGGGGGCTCTTATTGCCTCAACTTCGCCACATCTCTTGAAATGTTATAAAGTGCAAGTAAAGAGACATTTATCTACGAGGGCTATTTTTTTTCAACTTCCGATGTGGTATAAAAAAGAAACTAGTGAGAGTAATTGAATGAATTTATTATCAAAAGTTATTTACATTATTAGTTACTTCTCAACATAGTGACCATTCAGATTGAGGCATTTTTCATACCTGGGTACAAGCTTCTTAATACCTTGTTCATAGAAGTTAGCCGCCAGTGATTTGAGATGGTTTTTGACAGCATCTTGCAGCGCATCGTCTGTTCGGAAGCTCTGATCTCCTAGCATTTTCTTCAGTTCCGGGAAAAGGTGATAGTCGCTTGGTGCTAAGTCTGGGCTATACGCCGGATGGTCAAAAACGTCCCATTTAAACCCGTCAAGAAGACGCTTCGTCACAGCAGAACTGTGAGGACGGGCGTTGTCACCCTTGGCCCCCTTCATCATGAATGTCAACTCGTCCATCTTTAAATTTCCTACACCAGTCACGCACTGCACTGTCACTCATAAAGCTTTCACCATATACTAGTTTCATTCTACGGTGAATTTCTGCTGTGGATAACCCTTCAGCTTGCAAAAAACAAATTACACTTCGCAACTCATACTTGGCGGGAGATTCTATCATATTAGCCATGTTTATGTGTCGCTAGATGAACTGGTAATGACGACAGATGGCCGAAAACGAGTGAGGTTATAGTGTGAGATGTGCATAGTCAGCTGCCGTGCATTGTTGGCCAATGCCGCTCGCATTGCCATCTAGCGGCACGATCGGAAGTTGAAAAAAAAATAGCCCTCATATCTATCTATCGGGCTCTTAGTGCTTCAAATTTACTCACATCACTTGTTATATGTTATAGAGTGCAAGTAAAGAGGCATTTATCTATCTGTCTATCTCTACTTGTTTTATGGGTTAGGCTAGCTTCACACACATTCGGTTTCATCCATTTCGGTTCGTTGCCGAAAACGAATGAGACTTTCATACATATATCAGGTTCTAAATAGGTATTTTCTTCTCAAACACAGCTGTGATTGGATTTTCACAATTCATGCTGGTATTAAAATATAACAGCTGGTGTTCAAATAGTAAGATGTGATTTCTTGAACTACAACATTTTCAAGCTAATTCAAAATTGTGAACTCTTTGAATAGTTTCTTTTCAATATGTTACTTTTGGACGTTCAGAGTGATTATTTTTTTTAATTGAAAATTTGTTTCTTGTTTTGACTTATGGTACATAACCTTCATCTCTTCCCTCCATTAATGAAATCATTTTATTTGGAGAAAAAATTCTCCCTGAGTCTTAATTAATCTTCATATTGTTTTAGAAAACTATTCATTGAGAAAAAAATACTCCAGTGAACCAACTGAAATGAATTGACCTTTTGATTTTGACTTAATTTATCTTAATATTGTTTTAGCAAAATATTAATTGAGAAAAAAATACTCTAGTGAACTAACTGGAATGAATTGACCATATGATCTTGACATAGAAGAGTTTGAAACAGATAATGGTTGAGTTCAAAGCCACTGATCAATTCCATCGGGGTTTTTTTACGTTCAGATTAGTGATCACAGATGAACCACAGAATGAAAAGTCGGCTAGTATCTTGACGCCATAATCCGTCATCTTGAAAGAAAGTGTAGCATTGTAATAAAGCAGTAGTTTTAATTTCTAACAAGATGATGCAGTCATGTGTCGTGGTCTTGGTGCACTCAAATCTTGGTTAGATTGATACCTTCCATTTTGTATGTATTCTGTGGCTGAACGGTTGCTCATGAGTCGTAACTGACAGATGTTTCCCCTGTTGATCATATTTTGTAAACAAAACTAGAACTTAACCTATTTCATTGTAATAAATTAAAATGGAAAACCATCAGGTGATTGGAGTAGTTTTAAATGCTTTGTAAAATATTTTAAATGTTATTGAATTTATGTAATCATGCATTTCTCTGCTCCCAAATACATTATAATGGAGTCCATCATTTATAAACAACCTCATATTGAGCCATGTCTGTTTACGTGAACGAACCGGATATGACGTATATTTTTTCTTATCAGTTAGACCAAAGACCTTGAAGAGGTATAAACGCACAATACCTATGCCTTCCCAATGCTAGCTCTTATTTGAAATTAAAGGTTCCATTGAGGTATTTTAGCACTAGATATTATATAATATATATTTTTTGTAATATTATAGATCACAAAAATCTTCAAGATCTTTAGTATGTAATAATCTTCCAGGCTGTCCCCTTAATGGCCGATTTCTATTCCAAATAATCTAGTGCTGCATGTGAGTCTATGCATCGTTCAATGACAAAACAGTACTTCGTTCAGAGCCACGTTCACTCACCGATCTCATCGTTCACTCACCGATTAGTGGCTTTGAACTCAACCAATCACGATATCAGGTTAAAATAAAAACAAAAAACCGAGCGTGTGTTAAATACTTTGTTTCTGTTTCCGGTTTCCTAGCAACGAATTCGAATATGATAAAACCTATTCGTGTAGAGGGGGCGTTCGGTGCTGTGCGGTTTCTATTCGGTACCGAATTCAAACCGAATTACCGTTTCACACTTATCGGAATTGGCAGAAAACGAACAGAAAGCAAACCAAACCGATGTGTGTGAAACTAGCCTTAGGGTGTGGGTAAGGTTGGGTGTTAATCTTACCGAGTACAGCATTGGATGCGACGGCGTCCATGGCCTGTATCTTGGCGGTGGCGGCTGCAGCTGCGACGGCGGCAGCCGTTGGCATCTGGCTTCCTGTCGCCGAGGGTCCCGTCTTCACGCGCGAATTCGACTGCAACAGTCAGTACAAATCAATTCACTACAACATGCCGATGGCATCATCTCATAATTTCATTTGTTCAAAGTATTTATTTATTTGAATAAAGAATTAAATATAAGCAATCAAGATAAAAGAGGATATGAAATGCAACAAATAAATCAAAGTAAGAATTGCTATGGCAAAAACAGCATTCAATAAGAAAAAGAGAATTCTTTGTAGCTAACTGGACAAGACACTAAGGAAAAGGCTAATAAAGTGCTATGTTTGGAGTGTGGCACTGTATGGTGCAGAAACTTGGACGCTGAGAAATGAGAATAAGAGGAGGCTTGAGGCATTGGAAATGTGGATATGGAGAAGGATGGAGGGGATCAGTTGGAGGGATAAAGTTACAAACGAGGAGGTGTTGAGGAGGGTTGGTGAAAGAAGGAGTCTGCTGGATGTGATAAAGGGAAGAAAGAGGAGATGGCTGGGACATTGGATGAGACGGCAATGCTTGTTGATGGATGCCATGGAGGGGACCATTCAGGGAAGAAGAGGAAGAGGGAGAAGAAGATACAAAATGTTGGACGACATCAAGGAGGGGATGAGCTACTATGCAACGAAGCGACTGGCGGAGAATAGAAGAGAGTGGAGGGCTGCTGCCATATAGAAGGACCTGCTTACGAGCAGAAAACTACAGACAGACAAGATAAAACATAATAATAAATAGTCCTGTATACCATCATTCATTATAATTTTTGATTAGTCGGCCAGGGTAGCCATGACGACTAAGGCGTTGCACCCTTCAGTCTGTTAGCGCTACCTGGTCGTGGGTTCGAATCCCGCCGGAAGACATGAATGTTTGAGGATCTCATCAACGCACTTTCCATTACCCACGCACAAGCAAAATGCTAATGTGGACACCATCCGAATTAAAAAAAAAAAACATATTCAAACACACATAACTAGTGAGGTCCACGTTATAAAGGCGGTGGATAAAGATAGGAGAACAGCGTTGCCGTTTGTCTGCCTTAATTAATTATATTTCAACACTGTTAAAAACGGATTTGGCAACGTTGCGGAGCTACAAAAGTGTAGTGCTATTTTTTGTCGACTAATAGACAAGAATAACAACACCAATGTTAATAAAATACTGCCATTATAACGTGGATCTTACATTAGTGGAATAGAATAGGTTTGTTTGATCAACAAATTTATACAGTGTCTCACAGAAGGTGTAGGTTAACAGCCGATAACCAATTCATTCTACATGAAATTTGCAACAAAAAATGTTCAGTAAAATTTTCCTATATCGACATTAGTTTTCGAGATATATCAATTTTTCAATATTTTTGAAAAACGTCAATACTAGAAAACTAATGTCGATATAGGAAAATTTTACTGAACATTTTTATATTGAACATATCAGTCAACAATTGAATTCTAAGGATATGGTTAGAAAGAGGAAGAAATTTCCAATAAGATTCATATAATTTGCACATTTGATTGACGTTTTTGAGCTTTTTATAAGCGTTCAAACTGGTTATAATTTGGCATTGAACTCGACAAACGTACTTTTATCAACTTTTAGTACCTCAAATCTTTACAGAGCAATCAGTGTGACATGAAGTCAAACGCTCGGCTCCGGCTCAGGTCCAATAGGCTGCAAGCAATCATACTTAGTTTTTCAAGTACGAAGTCAGGACTGCCATACTTCTGTATCACTATCGAAATTGTACCCGTATGCAAAGTGTAATTCAACTTTGTGTGAACTACGAGGGTAGGCTGAGTAATTCACACATGCTTGTAGAGGATAAACCAAATGAAATTCAGAAGCATGCTTGGTGGCATGTGGAAGTAATATTTCTCCTCTACACGGCTGCGCAGTTTGAAGGGGTTGCGTTCATCCTGTTTGGTTTGGTGAGTGATAGTATGGCGTCATGTTATAGTGTTATGTCAACGCAAATTAAACAACGCATTGTTATCAAATTTTCAACCGCTGAGAAGTTTTTGATTCTTCTGAAAAATTATCCAAGAGTCGTCTCCTTCGAAACGGTACCACTTCAAAAGTTGTTCACAGCATCCCGGTCGTGTGTTGATGGGAAGGATATTATGTTATATTCTTCTTAGAGAATCGACAATTATTTGTTGAAACACCGCCGATTTATGAAGTTACATCACAATGTTATATTATCGTTATTCTAATTGCATTCAATCTTTATTCTCATTGATTAATTATTTATACTTTGTGAAATTCGTTGAATAACTAGCATTACCGTCATTTAATGTGAATTAGTGTATCAGTCAGTAAATATTGTAACATACATAAAGAAATCTAATCTAATCCAATCGACGCTGTTTATTCTCATCTGTCAGGCGGCGTGGTAGACATCGTGCACAGATTTCACAGTATCCCAACCGCTCGATAATGAAGAAGACACATTCCTTACAACGTGGTTTGTAATACGCTGTTGAGTGATTCGCTGGTCATTTGATTCAAGTCTTCGACGACTAGACGATGATGATCGTCTGTAGCAGTAATTTGACGTCCCCTGTGTGTTTCGTCGTTAATTGAGGCTTTTCCAGGTTGGCGATCTTAAAATTTAATAACTAATCAATCGGTTAACAATAGACCTATGAACAGTATCGCAACAATAAACAGGGACGAATCTCACTAGGATTCACATTCTCAGCAGTTTTCACATTTTCCAGGTTGGCAATCTTGAAATTTTATAACTCATCGATTCACAATAGATTCACACTCATCGATTCACAATAGATTCACACTCATCGATTCACAATAGATTCACACTCATCGATTCACAATAGACCTGTAAACAGTATCGTAACAATAAACAGCGACGAATCTCACTAGGATTGACATTCTCAGCAGTTTTCACATTTTCCAGGTTGGCAATCTTGAATTTTTATAACGCATCGATTCACAATAGACCTGTAAACAGTATCGTAACAATAAACAGCGATGAATGTCACTAGTTCTCACATTCTCAGCAATTCGATACAGCGAGTTTCCATAACACCAGAACACGAAGCCATACTTTCACTAACCAAACCAAACGATGAACACAGCGCCTTCAAACTATGCAGCCGTGTAGAGGATGAATAGAACTTGCACATGCCACCAAGCGTGCTTCAGAAGTATATTTGGTTTATGCTCTACAATCATGTGAGTATTACTTATCAGCCTACCCTTGTATTTGAGAACTGAGCTTTGCAAACGGATGATGTGAAAGAATGAATGAAATTTATTCTCAATAAGCTTAATACAAGAAAATGTAAAATACATGCATATCAAAAACAAATAAACAAGTTTATAATATACAGAACTTCATAGTAACGAATCACAAACCAAATTTAATATTAATTATTGAGAAAAATACAATCCAGCACGTAAGATGAAACTTACGGACCGCTGGAGGGAGTCTAACACACTATTTTACTAAAGCAATAGAATGGACTGAAAAAAGAGAAATGAATAAATAAAAGAAAAAAAAGAGAGATAAAAAATATAAACACATTTTTGGGCTGTAATCAAAATAGGAAATTAGTATTTAATTATTAAAGAGATGATGCAAATTAGAAAAATAAAAAAAATCATTAAAAAACAAAATAAGAGATTCAAAATTGTTATTGATTTATGTTGACCAAAAAACGGTAAGAAAAGCAGGGAAAATAAAAAAATAAAGAGGAGAAAAAAGTAAACAAGATAACAGAATGGAAAGAAAAATAGACGGATCAAAGTATAATTAGGAACAAAAACTCTAGACCTTCGGGAGTGAGCGACAAAAGCCAAATTTTAATTAATCTCTTAATCTTATTTCCTAAATTACATGCAGTAATGTCATTCTTGACCTCAAGCGGCAAAGCATTATAAAATCTGAAGAGAATGCACAAATCTACTCACATGTAGTGCATTGGGCGGAGTGATGGCTCTGCCGACTCTCAGGTACTGGCCGCCGAGGTCGAACAGGTTCATGCTGGCAATGGCCTCCTGCGACGCCTGCCTTGTCTCGTACTCAATGAAGCCGTAGCCCTTGTGGCGGTGCGGAGAGCTGCCCTGCTGCAGGCGACACGACTTGATCGGACCAAATGCCTCGAACACACTACAACACACACACACACATCAAACCATATTATTATCTATTAGTAACATTCATTATTAGTATAAATTGACTATGTGTATTCATTATTAGTATAAATTGACTATGTGTATGAGATAAATTTGAATTTGAAATTCCGAGTAACTTGGCTGGCTCAGGCCTGGTATAATAATAATAATAATAATAATAATGTAGAACTCCAATTATCCGAATCGCCGATTATCCAAATCACTTTCAGAAAAAAAATTGTCAAAAAAAAGTTCAAGTGCGCTATAATTCTTCCCCCTGCGATGCCAGTGTTTGCGCGTTCGCTCACTATTGTCTTCCCTTGTACATAAGTACATTTTATTTATATTTGAAACATGTGAAAATATCATGTTTCTTTCATTTAATTCAATAAAAATTAGTACAATATCGAAACGTAGCTTTTTTCTCTCCAATGGCAATTTAAAAAAAAACTCCGATTATCCGAATATTTGATTATCCGAATGGGTCCCGGTCCCCATTAATTCGGATAATTGGAGTTCTACTGTAATAATAATATGAGGGTGATGCCCACATAAGCTCTTAGGCTTGTGCTTGGGTAATGAGTGAGAGGAATGATGATGAGAGATGACGCCTAATTTTTAGGTGGTCGGTACCGACGACTTATCGTCTCCTACGAAAGACCGTATCGATGTGATTGTGCTGTGGTCAAAAACTTTTGGCCCTGGTCGAGATTCGAACTCGGGTTTTCTTGATTATTGGACCGGCGCGTTATCACTGGTTGAGTTCAAAGCCACTGATCGGTGAGTGAACGATGAGATCGGTGAGTGAACGTGGCTCTGAACGATGGTTTTGTCGTTGAACGATGCATAGACTTACATGCAGCGCTAGATTATTTGGAATTGAAATCGGCCATTAAGGGGGACTGCCTGGAAGATTATTACATACTAAAGATCTTAAAGATTTTTGTGTTCTATAATATTACAAAAAAATATATATTATATAATATCTCGCGCTAAAATACCTCAATGGAACCTTTAATTTCAAGCATTGGGAAGGCATGGGTATTGTGCGTTTATACCTCTTCAAGGTCGTCTTTGGTCTAACTAATAAGAAAAAAAAATACGTCATATCCGGTTCGTTCACTGATCAGTTAATCGTACTTTTCCACCGATGGAAAAGAACGTAAATAGAGTAGCTGAACGTAAGCAGACATGACTGAATATGAGGTTGTTTACAAATAATGGACTCCATTATAATGTATTTGGGCGCAGAGAAATGCATGATTACATAAATTCAATAACATTTAAAATATTTTAAAAAGCATTTAAAACTACTCCAATCACCTGATGGTTTTCCATTTTAATTGATTACAATGAAATAGGTCAAGTTATAGTTTTGTTTACAAAATATGATCAACAGGGGAAACATCTGTCAGTTATGACTCATGAGCAACCGTTCAGCCACAGAATACACACAAAATGGAAGGTATCAATCTAACCAAGATTTGAATGCACTTACTCCAACGAACCACCCAGAACAGAATTGTTTAGCTCTCATCTGATTAATTTCAGGGTTCAGATTAATTTTAATCTTATAAGGGCCGTTTGCACTGTCGAAGCTAAACTCGATTTAATCAGCTGGTGGCTTAGACTCAATATGAAACACATTATAACAAACTAGACTTGATACGGATTTAATCCAGTTTAAAATGATATTTAGTTTAAACTGTCACTGTGCAAACGGCCCTAAATGTTACACAGGACTTGTGCTGAACGTAAACATCCGAAACACGAGAGTGGCACGATGAAAATATCTGACCACGCCTAGATTTGAACCCTGGGCCACTAGTTTACAAAGCCAGCTACATGAACGAGCACACATTTTCAATTACGATCAAATTTGTAGGAAAATTGTTAAAATTTCCCATATGTTCAAGATTCAAGATTCAAGATTCTTTATTGCCAGAACAACTTTACATTGTATGAGCACGTCAAAAAATAATAACAATAATATAACACTTGTGAAATAAAAGAGAAATTATGATATAAAATTAAGCATTAAGATATAGAAATCGTATAATATATGAAAAAATTACAATAGCAATATTTGTCTTAGAAACAAACTACAATATTCATATTAATAATAATTAATAAGTTATTCAGTTTTACCAAAAATTAAAAGGTACATGTTGCGTAATGAGCATTGATTATATTGAACACTGAAGATACTCATCCACCGAATGGTAGGCACTCTCTATCAATTTATTTTTTAAAATCTGTTTGAATTTATAAATTGGCAGCTCTCTAATTTCTAAAGAAAGATTGTTATAAATTTTGGCTTGTTGAAAAATATGGCTATCTCTTCTTTTGGAGAGTCTTATTTGAGGCAGTGATAGATCATTGCCACGTCGTATCAATTAACGTTTATCAATTTTGATTGAAGTCTTGGGTTTGGATTCGCATTTGAAAATTATTTGATCTGATCATTCAAAATTGAAGTAGATAAATTTTTCTTGGACTCAAAATTATGTGTGAATTAAGTGATCATCTTTACAAAACCTCTAGTCTCTGTATTCTAAATTAAGGCTTGGAGCAGTTTTAAGCGAATGTCTGTTGTTTTCACCTGAATTGTATATTTATACATTGATAGATACGATATAATTATCAACTGTGAATGATTGGGGAAGGAACAACAGGCTTAAAGCCCAAAACTGTTCCTTTCCCAAATTTAGATAGAAATTGTACAAAAATAGGTCAATACCTACAAATTTTATAATAATCATTATGAATAGCCTATATTGTCTTATATGATTCTTATTATTGCCTTATATAAAATGATAAAACTTCACATTCATAAAACATAACCTCACTTTCATTAAAAATGCACGGTACTACGCAACTGAAGTCGACGCTCGACTCAGTCTCACAGTCGTGAGGTCGCGGAGAATAGAATCGACTGGTCTGAGTGTCACCATTTGAAAACACACGCTGAGTCGAGAAGAGACTAGATTCGCAGTCTCTTCTCGACTTGAGTCGTGTAAGTGTGAGTTGAGCCTAAAACTGGCCTTTGTGAGATCAGGATGCTAGGCTGAATACATGTGAATACTATATAAACAACTCTATTATAAATAAGTTGGATAAAAGTGGAAACTGACCTCTTGATATCATCTTCGGTGAGGTCGGGATGGATGCTGGCCACATAGATGCGGTTGTACTGCTTGGCCTCCTCTGTGATCTCGTCTATCACCGACTGCGCCTGCGGCATATTGCTCGGTCGGCCCACTACTTTTATGTTCCTAATAATTAAAGGAATAAATAAGTTAATTAATATCTAATGATCTATGTAAATTTGTCACCTGGTCATATGGGACATTATATACAATAATATATTTATCTCATATTGATCAGGATTTTAGAGTTATAAATTTAAATTCATTGAACAAGTCATCTGTCATTGACAGAAAGATTGTTTCTTTGTTGTTACGTGATATTGACTGTAGCTTCTATCTATTTTTAATAACAAACGTGTACTCGTGAGATAGATATAAAAATATTATCATGTACTCAAAGAGATGACTTTCATGTTTGGCATTGACTGATAGTTTATTTATACCCCAAAATTATATTTTTACCTAACCTATTACATATAGTTTTCTTTCCCCCGTTACATATTTGGTATAGTTTCCTTTCCGCTAGCTTACATATTTGGTGGAGGCGACTAGCTTACATATTTGGTGGAGGCGACTAGCTTACATATTTGATGGAGGCGTCCTATCTACCTTACAAATTACAATAGGATGCTAAGAGTGGGATGAGCATCTCAATATAATAATGTATAGGGTGACTAGAGATCGTTTGGTGATAAGAAATATAGTAAAATTTCTACCAATATCTGTCTTTAGACTGGTATACTTTGCTCCGTTTTACTACCATGTTGCTTATGGGATGGATTTGTGGGAAAACACTGCAGATTTGTACTTTCAAAAAATGTTGAAACTACAAAAGAGAGGGATTTGTTAATTGGCGGAGCTTGAGAGACTTTTTTTCATTGAATATTCTAACTCTATCCTCAATTTTTATGTAAAAGTTATAAATAACCACAATCACACACAACCATATATCTCAGAATTGGCACACAAACGCTGACATTCAAAATCACAATACTAGAGGTAGGAAGAAATTAGCTTTGAAACAGTATAAAGGATGTCTTCTTACATTGGTACAAAACTTTGTAATCGAGCTGCAGTCCCTATCTAATGAGAACATAGATAGATAGATAGATAATTTAGCAGCCACTGACCTCCTCGCAAAGGGGTATATGGACTTGTCAATCATGTAAATTATATAATTTAAATTTTGCAAGACTTATTCCTTACATATTCAAGACTTATTCCTTACATATTCAAGACTTATTCCTTACATATTCAAGACTTATTCCTTACATATTCAAGACTTATTCCTTACATATTCAAGACTTATTCCTTACATATTCAAGACTTATTCCTTACATATTCAAGACTTATTCCTTACATATTCAAGACTTATTCCTTACATATTCAAGACTTATTCCTTATTCCCATTTTTCTGTATGACACAGCTCCAATGATTTTGAAAGAGGAAAGAGATATTTACCTGCCACCGAGCATGACCCCGTTCATCTGCTCGAGCGAGAGTTGCGCCGCCTCGGGAATGTCGTACTCGACAAACGCAAAGCCCTTGTGCTTCTGGGTGACCGGATCCCACGACATGTTGATCGACTTGATCGGCCCGAATGGCAGGAATGCCTGCCTAATTGTGTCCTCCTTCAGCTCGAAGCTTATCGAACCCACGTATACCCTGCAACCGAGAGAGACAGAGAATAAAAAACAACGATTAGTTGAATAGTGAGGAAGAAAACGAAACATTCAACACCTTATACTTGGGTTATACAAATTCCCTCATACAGGATTGGTGAAAAGTCCGAGAATGGCTTAATATCTCATACACAAAGGTAATTTGATGGTGGGTGTGATTGGGGATCCTACTTAAATTGAAAATACTACTTTACTATGTCTTCAGAAATCTGGTCCGCCATATTGAATGCAACTTTATTTTTTTCAAATAGGAAGGTGATCATGCGGTACATGATTTCAATACGGAATTTCAAGAAAAAATGAATGGCTAAGACCGCATATCGATATCTCAAACCGTTTCGAAGATATTCACATTATTAATTAAAAATTAATACTAATCAAAGCAGAAAGGGAAGAAAAAAGTAAGAACGGTTTAGTATCTCATGGAAAAATGTTATTCCAAGGTAAGTGTCGTTGGGATCATTCTCAAATCAAAAGTATAATCGACTATGACTTCAAAAATCTGGTGTGCCATCTTGGATCCGCCAGTTTGAATGCAACTTTATTTTTTTAAATAGGAAGGTGATCATGCGATACATGATTTCAATACGGGATTTCAAGACAAAATGAACGACGAAAATCGCACATCGATATCTTAAACCGCTTTGAAGATATTCACATTATTAATAAATACCACTTATCTATTTCTGATTTGATGGTATTTATTAATAATGTGAATATCTTGGAAACGGTTTGAGATATCGATGTGCGGTTTTCGTCGTTCATTTTGTCTTGAAATTCCGTATTGAAATCATGTATCGCATGACCACCTTCCTATTTAAAAAAATAAAGTTGCATTCAAAATGGCGGATCCAAGATGGCAGACCAGATTTTTGAAGTCATAGTAAAGTAGTATTCTCAATTTTAGTAGGATCCCCCAATCACACCCACCATCAAATTACCTTTGTGTATGATATATTAAGCCGTTCTCGGACTTTTCACCTATTCTATATAACAGAATTAAATAATTACAAAGAACATATTTATTACGCAACAGGAACACATGTATATGAATACACCTGAGAGTTTTTGAAAATACAGGAAAGAGCCTGCAGAGTATAATAATATGTAATATATGTGTAATTATTATAGAACCAGTACCCTCTTTATACTTTTGATATAAACACAACCAGAAACATAATAAAATTATCAACAAGAACCCATTATTTCATTATAACACATCTAAGCTTAGTTTTAAAAAGTTTCGCTTGTGATTTACACTTGGAAATGGCTCTTGGAAGAGTTGAAACTAATTGTTATAATAAAATGAAGGGTACTTAATAATGATTTTTATTTCAATAATAATTTACAATATTAATAATCACAATGATTGTATTTCAATAATCAGTAGCCCTAAAAAGAAAAGTGGACACGACTAGTTCCGAGCACTAATGCCATTTCAAGTTAGTGAAAAAATAATTAATTTTCAAAAATGCATGAGTGAATCATTCTATAGTGAGATTCATGTTATTACGTCAGCAGCACCTGATTAACATTGGTTTGCTATCCTTGTGTGTTATTTGACAAAACAGGTAGCTCCATCCTTTTCTAGCTCCGCAACTTTACCAAATTGTTTGCAAACTATGTGGAGATATAATGAACTACAGTAACAACAAACTGAAATACAAAACAAAATTAACTACATGAAATACAGAATGATCTACTTTTTGTAATGAACTACAGTAACAGAATATAAAAATGTATACAAATTCGTAACAGAATATAAAACTATACATAGAATGAAAATGACTATGAGAATGTAGTATTAAATTAAAGAAAGGAATACTGTATTTCCTTGATGATTATTTGAGAGATATTTGATAATTATTAACAATTATCAACAATATTGATATATCAGATTTACCAGGATAACTTGAATCACATCTATCAACTATAGAAGGTGATGGAGAACTGCCAACTATGCCGTGTATAATATCAATAATAATAATAATGTTGATAGTATTATAATATTATAATAATGTTATAATAATCCTATTATATTAAGCGAGCAATTTCTGTATATCTGTTTATATTTTTATATCTGGTTATTTATGTTCAACGGATCTCGAAAACGGCTCTTAACGATTTTCATGAAATTTGGAATATAGTAGGTTTATGATATAAAAATTCGATTGCACTAGGTCTCATCCCTGGGAAAACTCGCTGAAGGACATGAAAAGGATAATTCATCCTTGGAAAAACAGATGATAATTTCGTCGTCTGTCGATAACAGCCTGTGTGGGAGATCAGCTGTGTAATCAATTAGCTTACCGTATCTGGTGAGAAATCTAAAAATTTTAACTGACTCGATCAAAATAATCTGATTTGTTGACATGAGATGGTATATATCATACTATTCAAAGTTAATAATTATTTCACAGTTCTAAGTGAAAAGTTATTTCACAGTTCTATTCAAAGTTAATCATTATTTCACAGTTCTAAGTGATTAGTGAGTGTTATTTTGTTATTCAATTTGGTATGTAAACAATCTAAACTAGTAGTTCTGTGAATAGTAGACCTCACGCAGTATTCTCATCCACAAGTACCTGATTGAAACTATAGACCTTATGGAAATACAGCAATAGACTGGCTTCTCCACACATCTGTGTAATCATTTGTCAGCTGATTTATGATGAATAATTCTATAGTCTGATTTTTACTCTAATAATGGCGTATGAAGGAGGCTCCTTTTTCCTTTTATATTATCATTGAATATCCTTATACGTCGACGCGCAATTAAAAAAGAACATACCTGTCAAATTTCATGAAAATCTATTACCGCGTTTCGCCGTAAATGCGCAACATATAAGCATTTAAACATTAAGAGAAATGACAAACCGTCGACTTGAATCTTAGACCTCACTTCGCTTGGTCAATTAAAACTTTTATGTTTTCAAATATTTGGACTGAAAATTTGACCTGAATTCAAGTGTATGGAACATAGCCTACTTTTTGGAATATTTATAAAGTATTAATCAAAATTCGGGGAAGAAACAGTTTTGGGCTGTACCTGTTTGTCCTTCCCCAATCATTTTAAAGAATTGAGTTCTGTTTATCAATAAAAAAATAAATAACGATCGAAGCTCGGTGCCCCGATATTGTTAATAATGTGAATCTAACTATAGTAGACTTACAATGAAAAATAGAAGGACACTATTTTATTAATGAAAAAGAATAAACAATAATATACAAATGGAATATTAAATGTATTTTTAAATTAATTTCAGACACTAGAGCTTAGCCTTCAAATTGTGTGCCTTCTTGAAGTAAAATAGTTTAAGATTTCATCAAAATGAAAGAAGCATCATTAAAACACTTGTCCACGTTCTATTATATTGATTGTGGAAGGAGCAGTCAGATCTTATCAGCACAAACATCAATGATTTGAGTAGGAGTAAACTACAGTTGATAATATATCAACCAGCTCTCAACTACTCAATTCAATGTATCAATCAGTATAATCATTCTGCATTTTTCAACGTTTGTTGTTTCAAGTCTCATATTCAACTCACGTGAACATTGTGGCCATTTTCAAATTTTGATTTGAATGCGAGAAATATCTCAACTATTCATATTATATTTATTGCTTTTGATTCAAGATTGAAGTTTGTAGAGAAATACTAAAAAAGCTTCAACTGTATTCAGAAGAGGTTACTTCCAACAGAAATGAATGATTATTGAGAGTCAATATTAAAGTTAAGGGAACTAAGTAGGCCTCATACGAAACAAATAAAAAGTTATAAATATGGCGGTGGAAAAGTGGCAGCAATGTGTGTCAATATAATCTTACCTGCACATCAATATGAGAGCCTGATGTCTATGGAATGATTTCGCTTGCTGGAAAAAGAAAGAGAATAATTAGTCAAAATGTGATTGAGAATGCACACAACATATTATTCTACATACCATGATATAGGATTTTAATAACACCTCAAAAAGGATGACATATTATTCAGCAGTTCATTTCTATAAGCTCAATGATTCAACACAATGGAGGCAGCTTGAGTTACTTCTGCTTCATGAAAACCGAGTTTTTCAACAGGCTTAAAAAACAGAATTGTGTGTGTGTGTGTGTGTGTAGGATGAATAAGATCATTAAATTTAATTAAGATAAGTATTTTCATTTGAGTTTATAGATAAGCATTTTTTAGTTGAGTTCTGAATGTATTTCACTCATGTTTGCAGAAAAGATTTTTCTTAAGCAAACAGTATTGTATTTAATGATCTGTAATATCATTTGTATAATGGAATTTGTCATGTGATATCATTGAATAAAACTTGATTTGATTGATTTTAAGCATACTACCTAACTTTGTCAAAAACTCGAATCTCCACAGGGACCTGCAGATGGAAGCAGTGGATTTCATGATCACAAAGGCTGCCAGAATCCATGAAGATACTATATTATAATCACCAGAACATTCAAGTTCTACACCCCATTAACAACTCTACTACAGTAAGGAGACTGAAAAGGAAGAAGCCTACAGATCTTGTATAGATGTGATGGCAGAGTCAAAATGTCAAGGTGAAACTGAAAGTAACTTAGCGCATGGGCATTGATCAATTAGAGCTGTGACGGAGTGATGAGCCCCTGAAGTGTAAAACTTCCTATTAAATAAATAAATGTTTATTTCCCAAAAAAACTAAAACTACAACATCAATCACACAAAATATTAGATAAATTACAATATTACTGTTAAGAATACTCGAGAGATAAGAAAGACAGAATTGTTCATGCAGTTCCCCTTCCCCCGCTTCACCCTCATTGCTGTTGGAGAAGAAGGCTTCTCCCTCCACAACCTCAGTCTTCAGCACTCGGCTGACCCATAAACAACCATCTCTCGTAAGTAAAGCTGAAAAGCTCTCGTTTTTGTTACCTTCACACAACTCATATATCTTACATGTTAACCAGTTCTAAATTTCGCGGTCCTCCTAGCTCTCATAGAATTAACCAATTACATACAATAGTTAGTTAGATTTATTACTTTAAGCTAGAATTGAACTGTTGATTAACCGAAGAGTTTGATTGCAGTCCAATTACATTAAAAAAGCTTACACACCCGTGTATTTTTCAGCCTCAAATATTTTTTAATGAAGATTCCAAGTTAAGGGAACTAAGTAGGCCTCATACAAAACGAATAAAGCTCGGGACACATATAACCGCACCGAGCCCGTGCCGAGGTACGGCAGAGCTACGTCCGCGACACGGTGATGATGGTAGGAGAACACACATATCCGTGCGACAGCCGAGCGGCAGCAGTGTCTCAGTTCTGTAGTGCTACTGTCGTCTGATTTCTGAATGTGTTGAACTATTGCTATTAATATAACACTATTAAAGCTTGTTACATCCGATTTTAATTTATATTTTTCAGTTTTAAACTAATTACCTGTAGACGATGAGAATCATAGTGCTGGTATATATTTCGGTGCAAAGCAATACAGCAATCAGTCATGTATCGAGAATATATATCAGCAATAAAATTGTTATCTTCTGCCTTATGTATCTAAACGTAATTAGTTTTAAATTTAAAATTCACGACACAGTCAAGGGTTTCTTATTTTATACTTTTTGCTGTTAATTTTATTATTTATTATATTATGTCTATTATAACTTTGACTCAACTTAGTATTTGGTTATACTTTCACTTTTGGTTCAACTTGTTTTTCCGTTCAACCATATTTCTCTTTGATCGTACAAAACTGGAAAATTCCGTTTTTCCGTTCAACCATATTTCTCTTTGATCGTAAAAAACTGAAAAATCTCTTCAATTAGTTTTTCACTCTCCATGTTACACGAGCCCGCACCGTCTCCGTCAAAAAGTAAACTGAACTAGTCGGTGACGGCGAGGGCACGGCTCGGGCAACAAACACGGTGACGGTGCTGACGTGGTGCGGTGGTATGTGTCCCTACACGTTTGTTTTCTCACTCGCCGTATTACGTCCGTCACTCGGCCGTGCCGCGGTGCGGATATGTGTGTCCCGGCCATAACAAGTGATGAAAGATGGCGGTGGAAAAGTGGCAGCAATGCCTTACTATAATATACACTAAGTTTTTAGCATGAATTCCGTTAAACAGGCATTACCCGTGGCAAAGCAAACCGTACATAGTGGAGATGAGAATGAGCATACACACCTGTTGCTGATGGGCGAGCGTCTGCTTCATAAGGACCATTTTGATGCTCTGCTCCATGGCGTACTTCTTGGCGCGGGTCACCGCCTCCTGTTGCTCGCTGTTCAGCTTGGGCAGCGGCGATCCCAGAATGCCCATGATGCCCTGCCGCGAGCCTGGCCCTATAAACACACACACAACACAAAATTGCTTTCATTTTCATCTCAACTCATTTTTACACAAGTATTTTGAATGTATGAATACAAATATAAATCTGTCGTGACGAAATAATTTAAAAAGGGTACTCAGATTTATATTTGTATTTATATTAAAAAGTAGCCCTAAAGAAAAAAATACAATTTTGAATGTAGTATGAACTGGATGATGAATAATTTATGATGGTGATTTAAATCTACTCCAATTTTGAAAAATAAATAAATAACTTAAATTTAGTAATAATTTGAAATATTTCTCTAGAAATAATATTCTGAAAAATTGAATATGTCATGAGATAAAAAATATCTTGCAGGATCTATCCTCAAATTTTCATGAATTTATTTGCTACCAATTCGGGCAATGGATCTTCCCAAAGATTTCAGCTTTTTATGCGCTCATATTTCATTGCGCCCTAACTTCGCTCTCTAGGAAAAATAAAGGCAGTCATTCTATCTCAAAAGTAAACATGATGAAAAATGTTTTCCTTGGAAATTTGTTTCACTCCACTGCTACTTGCATGAATGCGACGAGAGAAACATAGTTTTTCAGTCGTAATTGAATGGTTGAAATCATCGCCGTCATGCGAATCGCAGTGCTATGCGCAAGGCTTCAAGGAAGTAATGCGAGGGTGCTTTTATGTGGTTCAAAAAATTCTAATCAAGTTCTATGAACTGTAGAATTCTACTTTCACCTATCATTCAAGCTTTCTAAATTCTACTGATGGAAATAAATTGGAAGTTGCATTTGTTCAAATGCTAATTAATGAATATATTATTAAACGTAAATCCCAATTAAATGCTGTAAATCACCCCGAAGACTTCTGCTACTGCAAATATTGACAACAGGGTAAAAAGCTAGATGGAAATCCGATGAGCGCTACTATACAAAAATTATTTGTCAGCCCGGGATTATTTGTAGCAGAAGTTCGGGGTGATTTACAGCATTTAATTGGGATTTACGTTTATTAATAATCTTTTTAAATTCTTTGTATAACTTTTTTAAAGCTCAAAATAACCCAAGATATCGATCTATGGATTGCAAAAAAGTAGCGACTCCGAACAAAATCAGAAATTTAAAAATATCATCGACTATATTTCAATCTAAACTTGAAAAATAATCAATTAATGTTCGAGGAAAATAGTTATTTAGTGTACTCACCAGGCATAAGTTGGCCAGTCTGGTTGAAATCGTAAATTGGAGCAGTGAGAAAGGGAAATGAGGGCCCTGCAACCAAACAACAAACATTACAACAATATTCAAAAATGCCTTCGCAACTGTACCAATCGATTGAACGGCTGCAATCAACCTAATAAAAAACCTAAAATCCCTAAAAATGTCATGTTTGAGTAAACATTAACACAATAAAAAATGATGAGATAAGTCTCATCTATCTGTGTCCGATAATTACATTAAAGTTCAAGATAATTACATAAATTTATAATCATATTTAATATGATTGAGTTGGTTCAAGTATACTCCTCCCTACACAGAGACGTACAGTCTTGTAGGGAGATTACTCATGTCTTTTTAATACATGTATCATCATCGATTTTACTTGTAAATATTAGAAAGTAAATTGATTTTAAATAGGATAGGGGGAAAGAAATGGGACATGAATTCCCTGAGGAGGATTGGGTAGTAAGGAGTGACAAAGTATGACAATGATTCTAGACTATGATTACGGTAATTAATAAAACCGGTGAAGTAAAAATTAGCAAGTAATTGGATGAAAGAGTTAGTGGGAGATAATAATATGAATGATCAAGTGTTTTGTCAAAATATTAGTGTAAATACAATTAGTGGAATGAAAGGAGAGTATTGAAGGGAAGGCCGTTTGCATTTGGTTTGTCATTAATAAATTATTGGAAATCAAATAAGTAAATTTGAGTAGGCTATTAGATTCTGAGTTGTATAACAGAGGGGAAAAACAATAAAGTTGAAGAAATGAATTATTTTTGAAAATAAAAAGATAAATGATCAGTTGATTGACCAGCCTATGGTACAGTTGTCAAAGGTGTATAAAAAACCAACAATCGTCATCAAATATATGGAAACAACACAAATGCAGCTTACTAAAAAAATCAATTCATCAAACATAGTTCAGATCATAATCCTTTGGTGGTGACTGACTGAAAAATGGCACAAAATTGAAGTGAATAATGCGCTTGACTAATTTCTAGATTAAGAGCCTTCGTATTGATAGAACAACGAAAAATAATGTAGCTTTGACCGCAAAATCAGTATTCAAAATGACAAGAGATATATATTCCTTCAAGTTAGTTTGCTTGGCTGGACATTCCCCAGCCTGGATGCGATTGTGTCTAAAGATCCAGTATTCAACAATAGGATAGCCTAAATCGATTATTTTTTAGTAATATCCACCAGGAAAGGTGATTTTAGGATTTAGCCTAAATCGATTATTTTTTAGTAATATCCACCAGAAAAGATGATATTTCCTTTAGTATCAATATAATCAAGTCACAAAAATTGACAGTATTGTTAAGTAGTGAGCTACCGTCACTGGGAGACTACCCTCCATATTTTCAAAACTAACGACAATGTCTGTGGCCCGTTATATTGGACCAATTTACATGCGGTTTGTATGAAAAGGTTAGATGACCTATTTGTGAAAGTCTTAAGCTGCGTTTAAACCAAAGTTATAAACAAATGTTTATTTTTCCGTCCTTATAGATTCTATTAGATTGAACGCAACTTGACAAACACCTATGTTCATCATGTGCATGATAAGTTATGTTTAATCTAATAGAATATATAATGACGGAAAAATAATCATTTTGTTAATAACGTTGGTGTAAACGCAGCTTTAGTGCCGGTTGCACAAAAGCCGGTTGAATTTTAATTGTGATTAATTCCATGAGAAACAATAAGAGAAGCCGTCTTTTCAAAATCACACTTTCTAATTAGTTCTAGTGAAATTAATCACGATTAAAATTTAACCGGCTTTTGTGCAACCGATCCTTATTCGTTAAAAAACATGTTAATTAGTTGAGATATTAAACATAAAAAGGTACACCTAGCGCTATGTTGTTGTTTTTTAGGACTACTCGGAGTGTCCTAATTGGAGTAAGCAAGCGGCCCTATGCACTGAACGCAACTAGTCAAAAACCCGCATCGGATTATTGTAAGTTTGGATTATGATCCGAGGCATGTTGTGACAATCAGTTAAATTTTTGAATTGATGTGGCGGTTGTAGGACTAGTCTTTGACCTTTACCGCAAAGGGTAGCAGGTCTGTCTGCTGTGTGTGTGCCCCCTGCTCACTCACGCACGCGTACGCACGCTCTTTGCATTGCATCATCATCATCATAATCATCATCGCTGCACCATGGAACATCACGAAAACAGCAGAAACAGAAAAACAATCAACATCTGTCCAGACTGAGACATTAGTACTGAGTGAGAGAGGAAGAGGTTCCAATAACGTACTAATCAATTATCACTAGCTAGGTAATAAAGCTAAAACTACCAACAGATTCAAAAATTAATTGAAATTTATCTAGTTAAAAAATTATAACAAATACTAGCTCCACTATTTTGGCTCTACTTGATAATTACTGTCTCAATTACAATCATTTACATCTGAAGCCTTGTTTTCCAATGAATTTCTGTACATCTGATCAGAAAAATATCAGTGAAAAAGCCATTAGTTCTTATGAGAGCATTCACACATACACATTGCCAATATATTAACACTAAACGAGTAAATTAAGAATATAGTATGATAAAATCTGTGATGTTGCCCAAGAAAAATACTTGACAAGCTACTAGTGTAATAGAGCTTCAAAAATTTCCGACATAAAAACGAAAAATGATCAAAAAACAAGAATCAAATTTACCTTACAATAGAAAATACAAACCTCAATCAATTTGTAAATCTGAGATATACTCAAAATGTGTTTGTTTAATTACATGGATAAGAATTATATTCAACAGCGAGAAAATGAATATTGATACTAATAGCTTCAAGTAGACTGAAACCAGAAAAAATCATGAAACAAGGATAAATACAGTACTATCAATTTAACTGATAAACATGCTTGATTTTGTCAAGTCTCTCATTAGATTTTAATAGAATAAAGCAGCATAGTTGGTCTCAGAATAAGGAATCTACTCAAGAGTATGTCCTCAATTTCAGGTAGATTTTGATGGGTGTATAAAAAATAAGGAATTAATATTTTTTTATAAAATTAAATCAGATTTACAAATTGATTAATGCCGAATGTTTTTAGATGAAAAGCATTCGTCAAGTGCGTTCCTGGAAAGCGTATCATTAGATATGACAAGAGAACTACAACAAAAAAAGAACGATTAAAATCACAATCGCCCTGCGAAATCATTAAGAGAGGGAGAGATTATTAGATAGGGACCCCGATCTCATTGCTTTGACTCTTCAGCTTATGACATTCTTAAGGAAATCTGTAAGCATAACCAGACAAAAATTCCCAATGAATATAGTTTAGTGCTGTAGAAAAAAATCCATCCATTCATCATCAAATCTTACAATATTTTCTGAATATTAATTCACTCATATTTTTCAATCAATATTTTGTTATTTTGATGCTCTTCATGAATAAAAGAGAATATTCAACTTTGAAACTAATACTTTGATTTATGCATCTTGCAATATCTGTAGACTTACTTCAAAACTACTAATCGAACTAAACCCTAACCAAATTTGAAAATGAATAAAAAATCAGTAATGAATAACTAGCATAATAAATAAGTTTAAATTAAATTGAATCAAGGCACAAAGCCTTGGTCTCCGAGAGAGGTGTAAGAAATCTCAAAAAGATCACTATAATGATCTCTATTTTTTTGTAGTTTAATTGGTGTCCATGATATTCGACACAAATTTAAAAAACTTAGTAAAATTTCACAACAAAATAAACAAAATAATCCCAAGTTTTTGGTAGACGCCACTTATAGAGTGGAGAGTGTGAACGGCACATGGAAAGATATCCTGTAACATCTCAGAAACAGACGAAAAAGCTATATTAGTGGTTTTCTCCTTTCAAACAGATTTTAATTTCAATTATATTGATGATTCACTCCACTAATAACTGTTTTTACTCAGTCTTTTCTCAACATTCCACCACGTATTCAATTTATCACAGGTGAGTCTCAAATTGTCCATAGCAAGCGGATGGTACAGTATTACCAACTTTACGGTTATGCGAGTATTTTAGAAGCGGGTAGAGCTGAACTGGTAGTTTTATTCCAATTGTGAGCCGGCAAATCAATTATTCTAATTCGAACCAGACTTCAAAGCTCCCAAAATCAGGAATCTATTTTTGTCTGAGAATCTAGTTTTGATCAGCATACAATCGAAGGGTTGATTGAAGTTCTCATAAGTGTTGCATTTCAAAAGAAACTGACCCTCAAAATGATATTTCTGTTTGTAAATTTGAATATTTCATTCTACACTTATCGTACATAAATGATGATCCTGAAAATAATTATTGAGAGATGTCTATACTCTATTCATGAATAGAAGAGACTAATAAAAACATATTTTGCAAAGGTGATTGTTGATGGATCAGGGCGGAAATAAGCTAAAATAAAGTTTATCAGAGATTGACAATGGTGTAATAACCGAAACCGGTCTTTCTAAGTATCAATAAATCTGTGTTTTTTGACAATTTCTTAGTCTTTTTCATTCAAAGCTAAAACACTAGGAATGAGAAACAACACTCGTAATATTTATCTCAGCAGTATTTCTCATCCACCAAGAAATGACAAAAAAGTATAGACCCTCAACATAAAGGCTTTCTTTCTTCCTTGTCCGATCCAATTATTGGCCACTACTGTGTGATTCGATCTTATGCGATAATGGTTTAATGTTGTTTACATCAATCAAAATGTTTATTGATATGCTTTTTATTGTAATAGTTTTATCTATGTTATAGGTTATTTCTGTTAACATCAATCTCCTACCACTAAACAGCCATCCTCACCTACATATCACGAGACAAAATCGTTGCTAACATTAGCCTCTCCTTTCACTGAATAGACTCGACACAATTCTTACAATTCGAGAGAGATAGGATGATCTGTGAAATGCGTCAGGAGAAGGTGATGAAGGGAAATGACTATCATTTCACTCGTTCAATATTTCTACTCTAGTTGTAGTCTACCAGAGGTTGATAATTTATTTATAGCATAAACACAACCAAAAACGTTGACTTGATATTTCGATAATGTGGTTGTGAAAGCGCTGGTTCTTTCCGATCTGTATTGAGAATGTTCTTTTGGCAGCTGTAGTCTATGTGAAAATCTAAAGATCAATAATTCATTCATTTACAAGTCAATAATTTTGAGTCAACCTCCTCGTGTACATCTCAAGGTCAGAGTTCATCCTATTCCTCACGAAAAGTAGGAAACTCTCAAAAACAAACAGATCTTAAACCCATCTTAAAACTATTCATTCAAAACAACAGCCCAATCACAATATTTGTTTAAAAGTTCTGTAGAATCTTAAAAATTAAAAGTTCTGCATCTCAAAGGTGATCTCCTCCTACTCCTTACCAACAGTTCAAACTTGATACTCCCAAAAATTCAAAAAAGCTTATAATTTGCTATATTAACAATCGAATATTGACATTCATGTAAAACTGAAAAAAATAATAAATCTACAACTTAAACTAACCTACAAATTGAAGGGGAAAATGACCGACACCTACCTTCGTCAATTTTAGCCATTTTCGGTTGCGGCTCGCCACTGCTATCTTGATCGGGTGGAAGGGGCGGGGCCACAACGCCGTTGACTCCGCTCACTTCGGTGATGGTGGGAGGAGCTACCGCTGCGGGAGGGGGGATCGGCTGAGCGACGACGCCGATTGGTGGGAGGACAACGCCCATCGGCTGAGGAATCATGCCGATTGGTTGAGGGATGACTCCGAGTGGTTGCTGGAGAGAGGGGGGCGCTGGGACTAGAGATGATGGTGGTGGTGGAGGGGGTAGAAGGGAGCTGGATGCGTGCTGAAAAAGAAAATATAACAAGTTAATATATTGATTCTATAGAATGAGATTAATAGGCCTACAAAAAGCTCATACAAAAGAATAGTTATGTGAATCATTATAAAATTGTATACATATTTATATTCTTTGCAAATCATGATAAAGGCTTATTTATTTTAATAAAAAAATTGTCAAGCTTACTGACCAATAAAAGAAAATGTGTAATGGATGTTGGTCAGATTCACTACACTACCCATCATAAATTTTAGGTTGAGATCACATTGAATACGTATAGGCTATGTACAAGTGCACGTCAGTCATGCATGAGCCGAAAAACAAAATCTGGAGAGTGCAATTGGAACAAGTTGTGACTTGCAGGTAGCTGCTCACACTGAACGCAACAGTAAGTGCACGCGT
This sequence comes from Nilaparvata lugens, assembly GCF_014356525.2. Classification (NCBI taxonomy): domain Eukaryota; kingdom Metazoa; phylum Arthropoda; class Insecta; order Hemiptera; family Delphacidae; genus Nilaparvata; species Nilaparvata lugens. The sequence goes on along the minus strand of NC_052507.1, from coordinate 10,796,385 downwards.
TCAGTGTGAATGTTCCTATTGCTCTTTACAGATTTAGTTTCTCTTCTGCACGCTTGATCATGCATAAACCAATCGTACACATGCACATCCTTAGTTTACATGATCTCATGAGTTATGTTTTCATACGTGGAGTTACACTCTCTTGCCACTCTGAGTACAAAATTGTGGCAGAATAAATCAAATAAGTTGTGTTGGTGTAAAAACTTGAAGATTGTTCTAAGTGTATGATCAGATTGGATGCACTTATGTGCAAGTCAATTATTATTATTATTTCATTCACTGACCACCTGTAAAAGGGGTATAAGGATTTGTCAATTTGTCATTAATCAAACAGTAACATGTTTTCTATCTTCTCAAACCTCCATCTTGAGGTTTGTAAAAATCTTTGTATTCCTCCACTGAGTAGGCACATATGGATAGCGAAACAATCAATGTGCAAGACTATGCATGACTAAGAGTACAAACACACTGAAAGCGGAGCGTAGTCATAGCGTTCATGATACACACAGGAAGCGTCTGAGCGTCAAGCGTCAAGGGCCTAGAAAATGGTGTTGTCTAGTTTGCACGGACATTACTTTGTGAGAATAATAAATACTTGAAGTGTATTGGATATTAGCTAAGCCTGCTAGGACACAGTGGGTGAATGAAATTAACTGAAGAAGTTAACTGAATATCACCATCAGTTAGAAAGCATGAGTCCCGATTTTTTGAGTACATGAGAATGTCAACTTCAACCTTTGATTATATTTTGACGAGAGTGAAGCCTGATTGGAAAAACAAGTCACTAATTGGAGGAATCCAATATCTGCTGAAGAAAGACTTGTAATAACACTAAGTTAAACCAAGGTCAATTTCATAGAAATATTAATGAAATGGATTAGAATAGCCTTACTTTTGATTTCAAAGTACAATAGATGAATGTTCTCTTTTGAATAATCAAATAATACACATTACAGGGGAATTTGGGCAAAAATTAAATTTATATACTGGTGTACTAGATGTGGGAGAATGTAGTAGTGGAGCGTCAAGCGTCAACGTGCGAGTGCCCTACTAATGTACATACTAGTGGTCTACTCTTGTACATAGAAATGCACTTAACAAGTTTAACAAGTGCACGTAACATTATAACTTGACAAGTGCATTTGCCCTAACAAACTTGTTAAGTGCATTATTATGTACAAGAGTAGACCACTAGACTACATTAGTAGAGCACTCCCACGTTGACGCTTTGACGCTCCGCTTGTAGACGCTCTATAAAACAAACCAGCTTGTTCCAAAGTTTGACGCCACGCTTCGCTCCGCTCCGCGAGTAGACGCTTCCAGTGAGTTTTAGCTCATTACATTATATTGTTCACGACGCTCCGCTTTCAGTGTGGTTGCGTGCAAATTATAAAAAAAGTCTGGAAAGATGAGAGCCATGGGATATGTAAATAATCACACAGAACGCGTGCCTTGCTGCTGGCGTTAAGTGTGAGCAGTTACAGGCACGTCACCATGTGTTCATATGACTCTTTCCAGATTTTTTTTCTCATCTGCGCTCTTGATGTAGTTGATGCCCATACTTGCACCCAGTAGCGGTTCGTAATCTTTTAGCTTGTGGGTTCAATCTATAATATTCAACAATAGATTTTTTGATATTGGGGAGAAAGGTCAAGAGGATGTAGAGTATTGAGCATAATAAAGTGTAAAGGTAATCAATAATAATTTTAAGGAATTACCCTTCAAAGATTAACCATATTTTCTACAAATATAGATTTTTTGTCCTGTTCATATTAAATTTTTCCTGTTTGATTTTTACTTCGGGAGTTGGTCTACCATCATGTTTTATTTTATATATATCCTCAATATTAATAATTTTTGTCTTTAACAAATGAATAACCTTATCATATTATTTCTTCATCAAAATGCTGTTACGGTACCTAACAAAATAAATTATATTCACACTCTCACTAAAAGAAAATGGACATACTAGAAATACTCACGAATACACGAAACACACTAGAAATGACTATATTCTTCAACACGCAAACAAAATTTATATAACGAAAAATGCAGTGAAATCTATCACAACTGTATACAGTGTATACCCGACACCGTACCGTATAACCTCAAAACTGTCACACTTAGACTACTTCTTGTTTACCGCTTTTTCAATGTTTACTGCCACCAAATTTGAATTTATTGGTTATGTTCAAGATGGCTGATACTAAATCCGTAACACGAATTCTCACGATTCATTGCCTCGGCTAGGTTCGGCTACTCTCGGATGAGCTCGTGAAACTTGGTTCAGACAGGATTGTGAACCAAATTCGTGCTAGCAAACCGATTCCCCTCCTCCGTTCCACTACCTCTCACAAATCAATCAATCGAAAGCGATTGCGCATGCGCCGGATTCGTCAGCCGAACAATTACAACACATTACAACACTCCTTTTCAGTTTATATAATGTAAATCATTTTCGTGTTCTAAACAAATTATCTCATAACTAATTGATACAACACAGTGTATAAATAATTCTCAAAATATAAGTCTCAGTTAGAAAGTGCGCGGAAATTGGAAATCAAGTGTATATTATAACGTTCATATTTAACCTCAATCTTATGCTTGGTGAGGCCGCTTCTCGATTTGATATCCAAACAAAATTGAAAAGCACTAATTCTGCGACTTTAAGCTTTATTACCAAAAACATCTGTGATAAATTTTAAACTATACTAAACTTTTAAAACTGTATAACTGTTGCGAAATTTCACTGACTCAGGCTTCTTCTCGATTTGATATCCAAACAAAATTGAAAAATATGTCTCCCCCAAAAAATAAAACTACTCCTGGGAAAAACTCAAATGGACAAAAAAACAACTACAGGTCCCCATATGCCCAGACATCTCATGTAAAACAAAATAACTCTCAAGACAAGAACAAGAAAAATACTAAAGAAAAACATGATATTATAAAAAATGGTACTGAAGTTGATGCTATTAAATTCCATTGTCCCATTTGTGAAATACCTGTATTAGATGATCAAAAGGGGGTTGCATGTGATTGTGATAAAGATAAGTGGTATCATATCGAATGTGTTGATATCACAGATGAAAAATATGAGGAAATGATGAAGATACCAAAGGATAATATACAGACATGGCAATGTGAATTATGTACAACACCAAAAAATCAAGGTGGCTTAAATCAAACAAATACAACAATAAATGAAGACAGAAACGACCCTTCTAAGGCGACATTAGAAATGACAGATGGTGGAATGACAAACACCAAACTGATGGCAACAGGACAAAGCACAGACATGGATAGTATAGTTAAAATATTGATGGAGGACATATCTGATCTAAAGAATGAGTTACTTGCAACAAAGACAGAAAATAATAGGCTCCAAGACGCACTTGCACGAAAGACTGATGTCATATACAAGCTAGAAAATTTGATCCATGATTTCACACAGGGAATTTTCCCGGAGCCCTCATGTCAAAAAAGAGAAATAGTTCACAAACGTACTGAGGCGCTGATGAAGGAGTCTGAATGCGGCCTGACAGTGAGTAAAGAGGACTGCCCACAAGATCACAGTGTAACAATTGTCAAAGATCATAAACGGAGAACTAGCGTACCGATAAATAAAAGCCAGAACAACAAACCTGAACCTTCTATCGCGAAAATTGAGGAGCAGGAGAATAATGAAAACAAGAGGGCAGCTCTCCTGGTCGCAGATTCAGCGGCGAGGCAGGCTGGAGACATAATTCAGGGTATGTGTAAGAAAGACTTAGATGTAGAAATCATTGCAGATGCCAAAATACAGGACATTAGTCGAGTTCTAAAAAGTAAAACCACTATGCCACAAAAAGTCCTACTGCACGTTGGATCAAGAAATCTTCTGGGATCTAAAACACCTAACCAAGTCATGAGGCCACTATGGTACACAATAGAAGCTAACATAAAACGTTTTCCTAAAACTAAATGGTATGTCGCATCCATTCCGCCAAGAGAGGACATTAATAAAAGATTTCTTCAGGAGACAAATAATGCATTAAAATTCATGTGTTGGCAGCTGAATGCCACATTCGTCGATAACACTGACCATCTTAAGGAACACCACTTAAACTGGAATGGTAGGCAACTAAACTGGGAGGGGTCAAGAATATTGGCTGAAAGACTGATTGATGCTCTTCAACTACCTCACCAAATCCTAGGGAATGATACAGTGAGCCCAAACGGAAATATAGCCTCACCAAAAAACCAAACTTAGACAGCAAAAACAAGAAATCAAGTCTATTAACTGTTTTCCATCTTAATATTCAAAGAGGCCTGCAGGTAAAAATAGATAGATTGTTAATAGATCTTCACAAATACAGCCCTGATATCCTGATACTATCTGAACATGGTTTGCGAAAGGAGGAGCTCCTCTGCACTTCAATTCCGGGTTATTCCCTTGTTTCCTGTTTCTGCCGGACCCTTTACCTCTGGGGGGGAATAGCAATATACATTAAAGAAGACATGCTATCCAACACAACAGAAATAAAGCTGGAAGAGCCATACGAACCAACTGAAAAAGAATTTGAAACAGTGGGCTTAAATATTCAAACAAAGAAGACAAACCTGATTTTGATTGGAACCTATAGATCACCTGACCCAGGTAATATAAAGGAATTCCTCACTAAACTTGGAGGCCTGTTGCAGAATTTCTCAGCAAAGCATCACAAAATAGTGATCCTGGGTGACACAAACATTGACACTCACAAGACATCTGAGCAGAACTTCAAAGACCTAAAAAATATGTTGACTCAAAATGGCTGCCAAATCCATTATATGCCTCCTACCAGAGTGACTCCAAACTCAGCCACAAGCCTTGATGGATGTTATCATAACCTGTCACTTTCAGATGTCGAAGCCACAGTCTACCCGAGCCATTTCTCAGATCACCATGCTGTTTTGTGCAATATAAAATACAAATACAACCCGGAACTGCCGACATACAGGTATGCAAGAAGCTATTCAAAAGGAAACATTCAAGAGTTAAAATCAAAATTACAGGATTCCAACTGGTCACCAGTGATTGAGACACACGCTGTCGATGAAAAATACAATATTTTTGCCACAAAAATGCGACAGAAAATGGATGAAACAATGCCAAGAGGACCAAGGAAGATCACTACAGCAAAGGGGTACAAGTTTTGGGACGAAAAAACTACTCTTCTGAAACACAGAATGCAACTAGCTAGAGAGAAATTCATCTCAACTGCATCAGAGGACCATAGGCAGCAATACAAAGAACTAAAAAATCTATATGACCATGATGTGAAACACAAAAAAAAGATACATGTCAAGAGTAGGATCATGGAATCAGACAACAGAACCAAGACCCTATGGAAAATGATCAATGATGAACGGAACAGAAGTAATCTTAACAGGCAGGAAAACCTCTGTTTGGAAATAGAGGGCCAGAAGATCACTGATCCTTTTCTCACTAGCAACATCCTAAATGAAGCCTTTACACAGCCAGCAACAACAACAGGATTTGACCCTCCTCTAAGACGTATGGCCAAGCTGACAGGCATCAAAGCATTGAGTGAATTTCAGATGATAAATACAGCACAACTCCACCATCTCATAGACAAACTAAAATCGAACAACTCTGCTGGGCATGATGACATCACTGGAAAAATATTCAAAAGTTGTAAAGAAGAACTAACAAAGCCTCTACTGGAAATAGTAAATTCTTCCCTAAAGCAAGCTGTATTCCCACAGGCTCTCAAGATCTCTAAGATTTTTCCAAAATTCAAAGGAGGAGATAAAATGGATCACAAGAACTATAGGCCCATAGCAAACCTACCTATAACCTCAAAAATTATCGAACGAGCAGTATATGACCAGCTTATCCTGCATCTGGAGAGCAACAAACTCATAACAGCACAACAGCATGGATTTAGAAAACGTCTAGGCACTACAACTGCAATATCTGAATTGTGTGACAACATAAACCAACTTTGGGAGGAGAAAAATACTGTTATGGGACTGTTTATAGATCTTCAAAAGGCCTTCGACACACTAGACTGGAACATCCTAACTCTGAAATTGAGAGAATTGAAAATAGAGGGAAGAGCATTGGAGTGGATAGAGGACTACCTCACCAACAGAAAGCAGTATGTGGAAATAGTGCAGCACAAGAAAACTGCTCTTATAAACTACAAATCCTCACTCAGAGCAGTGTCCCAGGGTGTGCCCCAGGGATCCATCCTTGGGCCACTGCTGTTCCTTGTCTACATCAATGACTTTCCCAAGGAAATTGACAACAGAAACAGCTGCATATTGTTTGCCGATGATACCACTATCTTGATACCATCGCAGAAGCTTCAAGACCCACACAAAATTGTCGAGACAGCACTGGAAGAGGCCACAGATACATGCAATAGACTGAAGTTGACCATTAATAGGAAGAAGACAGTCCACATCAGATTCACTCCAATCAAAAACAACCCGGATGAGAGACAAACAAATGATGACTCAATGATGACAGACTGTACAAGATTCCTGGGGATAACAATTGACTGTCACTTAACATGGAGAAAACATATAGAGCTGTTATGCAAGAGGTTAGCATCTGCCGTGTATGTTATACGAAGAATCAGAAACATATCAGAGAAAAGTACATCATTCATAGCATACCACTCACTCTTTGCCTCACATTTAAGGTACGGTATTGTTGCCTGGGGATCGGCATCCCAGACACACCTTGACAGAGTCCTGAGAATACAAAAGTGGGCCTTGAGGACGATATTGGAGAAAAACATGATGGAGCACTGTAAACCATTATTTGTGGAGAGTAAAATACTCACAGTAGTCTCATTGTACCTGCTCGAAACAATAAATCTGGTTAAGAGGAAAGGCCTTACCACAAGACAGGAAAAACACTGCTATGACCTTCGAAACAACAAGAATCTTGACTTGCCACAACATAGACTGAAGAAATACAGCTGCTCACCAACATATGCAGGATCATACTTTTTCAATTTACTGCCGCGTGACCTGAAGGATATGGATGACGAGGCAGCATTTGCCAGAGGCCTGAAGTCATACCTATTGGCCCGACCCTACTATGCAGTATCAGAGTATGTTGAAGAGCATACATTTCAACATATACGACATGCTCATGGAGGAAATCACCTGCCGTGAAAAATAATGACGACTCCCCAGCCTTCAGACTGTCAGGAGGACAAATACAAGTAACAAGTAAGTAACAAGTAAGTAAGTCTCCCAGCCTTGTTTTCGGGTTCAGATTGGGGAATGAACACTGCTTTCCACACCACCCGTCTCGTCAAGCCATTCGGTGCTGTTTCAAGCAAGCCACTCCGGCACCGGCCGCAAAACATCGACGTCAAGTTTACGTAGATGAAAAATGTTTTGATATAATTTCATGAGTATAAAATAAAAATATAGTTATATGAGTTGCAAATTTATCATTCTATAAGAGTTGGTTTAATCCTGGGGGTTCAATGAACCATTGAACACATAGGACGAGCCGCCACTGCTTGCACCCAATGTAATCATACCAATACTTGCCCTACAAGCGAACAGTTCAAATGTTCAAAAATATTAGGCTTGAGAGCAAAACAATCAAACTCTATACTACCACATCTGACCACATCACCCAATGAATTTCCATCAAAGGAATGAATTCCCTTTTACAAGTTTTGGTTATCCTGGATGTGAGAGAGTAGTGGCCTAATTGAATAAAGTAGTTTAATTTTAGAATTGACCTCTTGCCATTATTTTTAATCTTTTACACATAGTGTCAAAAGCTTATTCTTGGGCTATTCAATAAAATTACCCATTACAAAATGACTGAAATGAATTATCATTTTCCATAAATTTTGAGACCGTTGATGATGAGTGAAATATTTTCAAGTTGCAATATTTTTAATATAAAACTATTTTCAATGAGACTTATCAATATTTTACAAATAAGTGAGTGCTAGAAAAATATTAAAAGACAACGTATTCTTTACGTCATCCTAAATGTAAAGGTGAGTAATGGTAAGGTAGATTCCCAAACAACAGTGATAGTAAAATCTAAATTTCTTATAGTACTAATCGGACTCTTTTCATTCAAACAGACCGAGCAAGTATAAATAGTCCCAATAGAACTATTTGTAATTATATTTTCACAGACATTGGTGTGTGGGAATTTAGCTAATATTACCTAACGAGTGGGTTTGGAGCATTTTTGACATTTGACAGCAGCCAGATAACAACAATATTGCATGACAGCAACAACAATAGGAATAGATTTAGAATTAACACAGGAATTTTGCGTTAATAAGTTGGATAATATGAATTTTGATAGTAAAGAAGAGAATGAAATAAAAACTAAAATACTCACGACCAAGCCAACCCCGCCATTGATCATAGCATAGTTTTGAGTAGCAGCCATTGCGAAGATCAAAAAGAAAGCTTCGGTTCACTAGAACAGTTATTCAGAAACGATAGATATTGGGAGATTTACAAACAGTATTAACACGATTTTTCGCTGCTTTCAATTATAAAATTGGAAAGAAATTGATATTTAGGTAGACAACGAAGAGTTCTGTGTATGAGTGTGTTTCTGCTTTCTGTGTTGATGATTCATGTTAACCAACCTAAGTAATGATTTTTGTTTATTTTTCAATTACACGTTTTGTTTCAAAAATTATAGTTTAAGAATCAAAATTATTTTATTCTACTGAGAAAATTTATATCCACCATTAGAGTGGATATTTTTTGCATTATCACTCTCAGATATTAATATTACTCGAAACTCTAACAAGAGTATTATGTCTGTACACAACCAAGATAGAAAAATTGATTTGCTCCAATTCAGTGAATGTGCAAAATCAGTTGTACGAAGAATTTTTATGGATTATGATGTAGATTACAGTGCAACAACAATAAATCGGACATCTATCACTTAAGATTGCTTCAAGTATTCCTTTGGCAAAAATATTTGAACAAAAAATACATGATTTCCTAGATGTACTATTTCGAAAGCATTTGGGGACAGTCATACCCTACGACGTAGAATCAATCGATTCACTTTTGTTTCGTGCAGTCAAGGTACGTTGAGAAAGACTTATTGATGATACTGAATTGTAAAATAATCTATAAATCGACTAATAACTAATGATTTATACATTTTGAAATATTTATCCAATTTTTAAGCTTTTTTCAATGAATATCTGAGGAATATGATTAGATTTCATGAATAATTTTCATAATATTTCAGACGACGAGTATCATGTTGGCATTGAGGAAATAGGAAGCGAACTTCGCCATTTCTTGTTCTCGTCCATTTTTCGCCACATGTTGTAGAAGCTAGACCAAAATGTCGAAGCGAGGTCGTGGTGGATCTGCGGGAGCGAAATTCCGTATTTCGCTCGGTTTACCAGTTGGTGCAGTTATTAATTGTGCAGATAACACTGGAGCCAAAAATTTGTACGTGATTGCAGTCCAGGGAGTGAAAGGCAGACTCAACCGACTTCCAGCAGCAGGGTCCGGAGACATGATCGTCGCCACCGTGAAGAAGGGAAAGCCAGAACTCAGGAAAAAGGTAATGCCTGCAGTCGTTATTAGGCAGAGAAAACCATTCAGGAGGAAGGACGGTGTTTTTATTTACTTTGAGGACAATGCTGGGGTAATTGTCAACAATAAAGGGGAGATGAAAGGCAGTGCCATCACTGGTCCTGTTGCAAAAGAATGTGCAGATCTTTGGCCGAGGATAGCATCCAACGCAAGCAGTATCGCCTGAAATTCTTTTATTTAAACGTTAAAAAAACTGTCTTGTTTCATTTTGAAGAAATTCTAAAAATAATTTGTCAAATAAATGTAAATTGGCACAGAAAAGTTGTTTTGTCATCACGTGTTCCATCTTGGCCCAAAAGATTCTCTTATTTTTAGTATTTTTATCCATGTCAATATCTTGCATTTAATCAATAGTATATTCTCGACTATTGATAAGGTAGATAATGTATCTATAATGTTTCAGAATGAATAATATAATGTAGGGCATGTTACTTGTTTTCAGTATGAATATTTGAGTTACTTTGTTTTTATCTGGAATGTTCTTGATAATGTACAAGGATTATTCATACTTGAAAACGATTAAATATTTGTTGCAGTTTGTAACTTACAAACAGACAGGCTCTTACTTCTAAATTTTTACAAAATAGAGTACAATTTTGGTAAATCCTACGTAATAATTTTGGTGAGGTTATCATCTAAACTTGCAAGTTGAATGTTACTGGAAATAGCCTAGGTACTCAATAATTTTGTTGAAGCTTCTATTTAGATTTTTAATTTATAGTCATACCAAGCCAGACCTAGGTGCTGAGTAATAGATCTGTTCCGTAAAATTATTGAAATTAATTTATGAAGATAGATTGTATTGTCATACTCTATTTCTGTTTGTTTTCGCTAGTAATGATATTATTCTCATAAGTTCTAATGAAATCATTTCCACTTGGCCCAAACGAGTATAAATATCCTGATTAGAACTTATAATAATATCAGATAAGCTACTGAAAGTTGAGAATCCTACTCAGTAAAGTGTAGAATTGACTTACAATCTGTGTTCAATTATAAAGAAATTCATTTTATTAACAAATTTTACTATCCGCCTAATAATTCAGATGGTTCATGCCCAGTTTCACCAAGCTCGGTCAAGACATTTGAAGATGGTCAAATAGCAGACAGTTTACAAGTGCACTCACACAAATTTCATGGCAATAATTACTATTGATAATTCCATTGTACTTTGTAAAGCGTTTCCAATTTGACTATGTTCAAATGTCTTGTCACAGCCTCTGAAGTTTTATTTCTTTCTATTGAACAAATCTGGTAAAGCTGAGGACTACAGAATCAGTCTCATCAAGGCCTCATGGTACCTACGTACAGACTTACTCGTCACAAACACGTGCATTTCTCTTTTCATCAGCTGATGTTCAGCTTTTAATATCTGCATTTGTACAAGATACAGATATAATAAGCATGCAATCAGCTGATGAAAAGAAATGCACGTTTTCATAGCGCATTCGTCTACACGCATCTCCAGATTGTCGAGATTTTTGTAGAGAAATCATTTCATAACTGTGGACAGTTTTGCGAAATATAGAAATGTCTAATACAGCTGACATTGGTGTCTTTCACACTCTGGAATAAGGTAACAAAGAGAGTGGAGCGGCGAAGGTAGCTTCAAGCTTGAGAGTGTTGCATTTGAAGCATGTAATTCTATGGTGGCGCACACCGGTCTCTGGTAGCGAATAGTAGAGCTTTGTTTTGAACAATTTCAATACATGCACTACATTCAACACTCCGAATATTGAAGCTACCTTCGCCGTTCCACCACGTTTCCACGCTTTCATCAAGTCGCTGGCCAAACTGGTAAGCTTGGCCACGTTGGTGACCATTTGTGGATAATCTGCTGGTCACTGGCCGTCGCTCGACAAGAATCTGAGCGATTACGAGTGAAGGCGAGCGCTGGAAATTAGCCATCCACACTCTCGCGCTCATCATTTGTACGCACTGGGCAATAGTGTGGATGCTGCATAAGGGCCAAGCCAAACGAGATTTATTTTCAGTCGGATTGACAGGAGAGTAAACTCTCTTTATATTTTAATCCAATCGGAGAGCTTCCTGCCCTGTCGTGCTGACTGAAAAACCGCCTCGTCTGGCTTGGTCCCAAACACGTATCTCGAACTATGTGTCAAGATCACTTATAATGAATACAGATGTACAAAGTTACTACAATAAAGGCAGTAACACTTCAAATTTGGGTAGAAATAGATGAGCAGTCTTGGTGAGGTGACAAAATGATGTATAGAAATATGGAAATGAATTATCTGGAGAAAACTCATTTTCATTTCTGTATTCATACTTACCGCCGACAAGTCTGTTTGTCTATAAAACCAGCAAAATTAATTGAGTTCTACTTGGAATGCGTCTAAACCATCATCATATAATATGAGTTTCGAACCATCGGGATGAGATTTTGGAGCAATACAGTGCTGGCCCAACAAGCGGTACACCTGTTGGATGGGTGTCCTTTAGTTGGTCAGCACCAAACTGACAGGAAAAACTAGAGTGGGTAAGTATGAAGTAAGTACTCTGAGTACCTAGGTTTTTGGGCTAGACCTAGACCATATTAGGCGTTTTTTCCGGCGTAAACCCAATCAGCCAATCGAAGAGCTTCCTGCCTTGTCGACTCTGAAAACGGCTAATATGGTCTCGCCCTTACCGATCATCATTCACCTCTTCTTGCACTCGCACAAGATTCATGTGGGCTTCTCCCTCCCTAGAAGCAGTTATTTCTATCTGTGATTCAACTCAGATACTCTGCTAGTACAGTAAACCTCTCTGATCCAATCCGTTCCCTATGGGACTGGGGGCTTGGTCGGATTATCAGTTGTACTCGTTTATTGACATGAAATCTATGGCCCGGTTGCACAACAGCCGTTTAAATTCTAACCGTGATTAATTCCACAAGAACCAATCAGAGAAGGCGTTTTTGAAAAGATAGCTTCTCTGATAGGCTCTCGTGGAATTAATCACGGTTAAAATTTAACCGGGCCATAGTTTTTATGTCAATAAACGAGTAGCCTACATCTGATAATCCGACCAAGCCCTCTGTCCCAGAGAGATATCTTCGCACTACTATAATTATGTAGGCCTTCAAACATCGACATGAACTGAACTGAATCACTGTCGGGTGGTAATGGCAATATTATTCCCACGAGTTCTAATGTGACTATTCACACTTAGCCTGACTGAGCAAGTATGAATAGTCCCATAAGAACTCATAGGAATAATATTTTCACTTTAACCGGACACGTACACTGATACTGATCTGTGGGAATCCAGTTCAAGCCGGATAATCGAGGTTTTACCATAGAGAAACAATAGCGTAAGTAGATATCCCATGGTTAAGGGCGTTTATGTAGCAGCTTTTACTGTTATCTCAAGCTGATTATTATCGATTTTTACTGTTTTGACCGGGTAAGAGTGTATGAACAGCATAATATGAGAGACTACCAGCGTCATAAAGCTTCACAGGAAAGAACTACGTGGACTTTCAGCTTGAGATAACAGTAAAAGTTGCGACATGAACGCCCTATACCTTGGGATATCTACTTATGCTATTGTTTCTATGGTTTTACTGAATTGTAACAATTGACGTTGTCACAAGCTCTTGCAGGTGCATATTAAAGAACACAGAACTAGGTAGGCCTACTCGTATGTAGTAATGTGAGCCTACTATAGAGGCTTAATTTGGAATAATTTAAGTGGTCCCTAGAAGGTCAATATTAGTGTACAATATACTTAGTAACTTACCTACCCAGGGTACAGTTTCTAGTTGTGTGGCCTATTCTGATGTCATAGCGTAACTACTTAGGCTAGGCGCACACCAGTAGTCAAGACATGATCAGACACAAAACTTCACATTGTTGCTTATGACGCAACTCACACTGATTATTCATTACAATTAGACATGTCTAATTGCAATGTTCAACTACTTGGTATGTGAAATATTGTGACTGAATGTGCCTGATCATGTCTTGTCTTGACTAACTTGTGTGCGCCTAGTCATTGCAATTAGACATGTATTCATAAGCTACTATGTGAAGTATTGTGACTGAATAGTTTTTCCTGCATGGTCATAATTATGTTATGATTATATAAATATATTGTACAATAATATTGAATGTCTATAGATCGCTTCAACTTGGAAATCTTAAAAAATAAAGATGTTAAAAGAAAATAATTTCATGTAGGTACCGTAGTAGACTGCAGTAGCCTACAGTTGAATCTACAAAAAAGCGGAATGGTAATAGGGATAGGAATACAGGTGAAAAATCAAAATTCTTGAAATTATATAACATATAAAATTTTTCAGAGTTAAACTTGACACCGACACTAAAATTTAAAAAATTGTGATTTGCAGCGAATTTGTCGCTAGAAACTGTGAATATGCCTATACTACTGCTTTATTACAGAAGCGTTCATAATTCAGCAATCTATACTATAAAAAATGAATTAAGTTGACACGTGTTGGCAAAAGATCAGCGTAGCCATTATGTGTGGAATAATGGATCGAATTACTACAACTTTCTCATGCAAGCACATGTGACTGAATATATTCAATGTGACAACGCTGTTTGCTGCATCAGCTTGCACAAACACCCTACACCTACTGTAAAAATTATTACGAAAGAAGAAATTATAATAACATTCATACAGAAGTGTTCTATCTAATCACAGTAAATTGAGATTAGGCCCAGAGGAATGCAAAAATTTCCCTCACAAAGGCCCGGTTGCACAAAAGCCGGTTAAATTTTAATCCTGATTAACTTCACGTGAACCAAATCAGAGGAGACCGTAGTAGACTGCAGTAGCCTACAGTTGAATCTATATAAAAAATCAGAATGGTGATAGGAATACAGGTAAGAAATCAAAAGTATTGAAAATATATAACACATAAAATTTTACAGAGTTGAACTTGACACCGACTCTAAAATTTAAAAAATTGTGATTTGCAGCGAATTTGTCGCTAGAAACTGTGAATAGGCCTATACTATCGCTTTATTATAGAAGCGTTCATAATTCAGCAATCTAAACTATAAATGAAATAAATTGACACGTGTTGGCTAAAGATCGGCGTAGCCATTAAGGTGCGTACAGAAATACGCGCCGCGAACATGAGCAATTCACTTTTAATCAGCTGACTATATCTGTATTTTTACAGAAACGGTAAGATACAGATATAAAAAGCTTGTCATCAGCCGATTAAAAGTGAATTGCTCATGTTCGCGGCGCGTATATCTGTACGCACATTAAATGTGTGGAATTACAACTTTCTCATGCAAGCACATGAGACAACGCTCTATGCTGTATTAGCTAACCAACACCTAGAGTGTTGTTACATTGAATATATTCACTCCTGTCGCAAAGTACAATTACCTATTGCATGAGAAAGTTCCAATTCCAAAATGGCTGCTACGCCAACATTTGGTCAGGTGGAAGCTCAAGTCTCAACTTATTTTTATGCAGACTATAACTTACAAAAAATACCTATAGAACCAATTTATAAAATATAGATGATGGTTCATATGGTTCATTTCTGCTCATCTGAACAGAATTTCATTGGAAACCAGGACTTAGAATAAACACATCAACTTTGCACCACTCCGGACTTTAGTGATTCTGAGAGAAAAAATAGTGTTAAAACTACCTAATAAAGACGACTATAGTAAGGTTCACGTTATAATGGCAGTGGAGAAAGATAGAACAACGTTGCCGATCCTCTGTCTTGCCAATGACTTATGGAGGGTAACTGATATCGGTTTATTGAAGTAATAATTAACTGTTAATTCTCGTTTAAAATGATCAATTATATTTTTCAATAATTTCATAATGAATTTCCATGATTGAGATGAAATATTTTGTTAATTAATTATTGATTCTACATTGTTAAAAGACGATCTGGCAACAGAGCAAAGCGAGAAAGAGGTAGTGCTATCTGCTTTGCTGAATGATAGACAAGGATAGCAATACCATTGCTAATCAAACACTGCCATTATAACGTGGACCTATGTAGGCCTATGATGACCATCATACCAATGATGCGCCAAGCTGGGTAAATTTTGATCCAGTCTGCACAATTCTGTAGCTACATACTCAACTGATTGATCGTTTTCACACTTAGGGCCAAGTCACAAAGTCTTTCTCAGACGAGTAGGTTGGGTTGACGTTCGGGAAGCTGGCTGACAGCCAATTGGAAAGCTTCCTGCCCTGCCGACTCGTCTGAAGAACGTCTCTTGTGGCTTAGCCCTTATTGTCTTCTGAGGACAATATTCGGAGTATTGGCCTACAATTTTAAATACAGTGTGAACACGGCCACAGAAGATAGATGATTTTTGTTAGAAACCGATCTAAACAGTAGTTTTGTTTTGACTAGATAATTTATAAGCCTCAGTTAACGTAACGTGGTACAGCATTGACACTAGGTTAACATTTACACGTCTTTGAAATTCCCCTCCCGAAAGAAATAGAGTGCCCAATTAGAAAAATGGCCAAATTATGTTTATATACTACACTGTGAATTTTTAGTTTTGTTACCCTAATGTATGTAAGTGGGTGATAATTATTTATTTCTACATTGGAGTTATCTTATATAGTATTGAAATCTGTTACTCTGGTCATGTCTCAATTTGGTGTAATTTCATTTTCTGATTAATTTCGATTTTTCAGAAATTGAAACTTGTTATAAAAGCAAATTCTTTGCAAAGTGATTGATTTTTCATTATTAAATCAACAAAATCATTAATACAAACAGTTGAGAGTGATCAACAAGATGTACGGTTAAAAAAATAATTTACTGAAAGACAAAAATTTATTTTTCAAAAAAATGTTGATTGATTTAAATAGCCCCTACACAATGTGTATTATTTACTTAACATCAATAAATCTTTCTCATAATTCATAAACATTAACTTGATGTTAATGTACTGCACTTATAACTGTGTGAAATTTTCTTAATTTTGACAAAAATGCCATACGCTAAATATAAATATTAACTTGATAATTTCATTAGTTATCTGCATGTCTACATAAAGGTGCGTACAGATTTACGTGCCGCGGACACAAGCAATTCACTTTTAATCAGCTGATGCCAAGCTTTTTATATCTGTATCTTACCGTTTCTGTAAAAATACAGATATAATCAGCTGATTAAAAGTGAATTGCTCATGTTCGCGGCGCGTAAATCTGTACGCACCTTAATATGTACTTTACACATATTGTACATTTTTATGTGCCGGTACTATTTTTACAATAATTCGGCAATTAGTTCATACATAAAGCGTATTGTGCTCATATTTGAGAAAACTGTAAGGCAAACCCTCAAATTACGGTCAATCATTTCGTCTTTTTTACATCGAAAATTCCCAACTAATTCAGGAATTCTTACTTCAAACTGATAAAACTCATTACTTGCTTGAACCATTTAAAAATATACAGAGTGAGTCATATGTATGGGAACCCTTCAATAAGTTGGAGACTGCTGTAGATATAATACTGTAACTCTCAGGATAAATTATTGGTCAAATACCTTTTGACGTAATTTTAAATACCTTTTGACGTAATTTCAAATACCTTTTGACGTAATTTCAAACCCTCATAAGGGGGTGACTTAGGGGTTGTAACTCTAATATTTTAAATGTAAACACTCATTGTTTTTATCCATTTTGGATAAAAGTATCATTGATCATTTTTATTGATGTCATCTTTTTCGTTTTGAAAAGGCCTTTAAATTATGTATCACACAATGGGTGTTTACATTCAAAATATTTGAGTCACAACCCCTCATTTCCTTAAAAACTTCAATCAGCCGCCATTTTGGATAGAAGTATCATAGAACATTTTTATCGACGCCATCTTTCTTGTTTTAAAAAGGTATTTAAAATGATGTACTACACAATGGGTGTTTACATTTAAAATATTCGAGTTACAACCCCTAAGTCACCCCGTTATGTGGGGTTGGAATTCAGTTGTACGTCAAAAGATAGAGTATTTGACCAATAAGTTATCCTGAAAGTTACAGTATTACATCTACAGCAGTCTCCAACTTATTGAGGTGTTCCCATACATATGACTCACTCTATATATTATGCTAACAATAATACAATTATGTATTTCGTTAGAATTTATCATCCACGGTAATTTGTTAAATTTATAGCAGAGAATAACTATTTCATATGAAATAGTTAAGTACTATATTTCATAATACAGTTACTCTATTATTTGGAGTAGCTCTCCAGCAATGAAACTCACTATAAATCCTGTATTTAAACTTGGAATAAAGTGTTCACACGATTGAATCTTATAGTATTCAACATATATTTACAAATGAGGTAACCAAACCTTTACAGTTAAGACACAGCATAGAAGAACTATTTCATATGAAATAGTTAAATACTATATTTCATAATACAGTTACTCTATTATTTGGAGTAGCTCTCCAGTAATGAAACTCAGATCCTGTATTTAAACTTGGAATGAAGTGTTCACTCGATTGAATCTTATGGTATTCAACATATATTTACAAATGAGGTAACCAAACCTTTACAGTTAAGACACAATGCCATTTCCCTTCATAAAAACAAATTCAGGAAAAAACAGTGGTCTTGTTCCGAATCTCATGTGATTATAGAGAATTCTTGTAACACAGATTGAAGGTCCAACGTTGTGAAATCTATGCTTTGCCTCGTATCATTCACCACACTGCGAACCTGAAAATAATTAGAAATTAACTAGGGTACAAACTTGCATAAATATTTTAGATATCACACAGTTCTATGATAGTGGTTTTTGAGAAACATAGAATAGATAACAGTGAATGAGAACCTAAGAGCAGAGAAAACTAGTATAATGTAGTTACTATAATGTATTATGCTGTATTCTGGGCTATGAGCTACTTAATAAAAGTTCAGAATTGGTTTATTATTATTATTATTATTTATTTTTTGACACAATTACAAATCATATGAATATGATCGGGATAGAACAACAGGCATAGCCCAAAACTATTCTGTTCCCAAATTTTGATAAATAATAAAATGTCCGAAATAATAGGATATGTTGTTACTGAGGAAAGTTAAAGTTGAAAGTTCTGTCCAAAAATGTATATAAGCTAAAATTTTTGAATTTAGAATGATTAAAATACCAAATTATAGTCGAATATTGCACTTAATATCACCGCACTTTGAATAAATTAAGTTATTTCAGAGAATTTTGAAGCCAAAAATATACCCACAACTTTAGAGAGGAAAACTCTGACAAGCATGTATTATGCGCATATAGACTACAAGTCAAGCAATAGTTTATCTACAATATTAGAGTTGAAACTTTTAAATAAAAGCTATTCTACCCTTCAATAGTTTAGATATAGCCTATTACTGTCCGCTTTTACTGTTGTGAAACATCCCTAATCTTCAGGAAATAGGTACCTTAGTTCAACCCCTCGTTCACTCAGCTATGTTTGGTAATTAAAGGACATTTAAGAAAGGGTGAAATCTTCAGGAAATAGGTACCTCAACTCAATCCCTGGTTGACTCAGCTATGTTTGGTAATTAAGAAAGACATATGACATAGGACATTTAAGAAAGGGTAATTAAAGGATCTTTCCTTCATACATTAACTCTTCGGAAAGAAATAGACCATGGTAACTGTGGTAACATTTACATACAGTAGGCTATTTGAATGCCAACTCTTAATCTTCTCATTTTTATTTCAACGCTTTTGATGTTGTAAAATATTGGAGCAAGAAATAGTTTAGATAAATAATAGATTACTAGTTGGTTGGAACACAAACGGTACAGTGCGTCTTATCGCTTTTAGTTCCCCCCCCCCTCTCTCTCTACCTTGGTAGAGAGTTAGTGGGGAGGATATTTTTAATATTCTTTCCGAAGAATGGACATTGATATGTCCAAAGCTCCGCCAATTTATGTAGATGCATAACAATATAATTATCTGTAGTTATTATATTACAAATTACTTTTTCATATCATATAATTTTTTAAATTTTGCTGTATTGTAAGCTATTGTATATAAGTGTATAAGCCAGTATATATTGTAATCTACATAAATAAAGTACTCAATCAATCAATCAATACCTAGCTCTGTCTATCTCCGAGGAGGAGGAGAAGGGTGCTATCTCCCGGCAGAGCTGGTTGAGAACCCCAGTCATCGTTAAAACCGCAACGTTACAACCGCATAAAGTAAGTCAATCCGCATTTTATGTATTTTCCTCGGTCCTCCGTATTTTGTAAACCCCTCAAAGTTACCCCGCGTTGTTCACTAGTTATAGTACATACTAAATTACTAGGTTCTAGTAGAAATTGGATGTTATTACATAGAATTAGAGCAATGACTCAACTTGGAGCATCAGTATGATTGAAATGACTGGAACTCTACTGCTAACGATACTACTATGAATAATTATTATGATGTACATTCCACACCCATCATTATCAATCTTGAGTGCACTGTTCAAGTACAAGAGTAATGAAATGAATTGAATAGATCTCATTCAATTATAATATTGAAAGGACGAACTTATAATATAGTAAATATTCTATTTCTTAAAATAAATTATAATATTGAAAGGACAAACTTATAATATAGTATAATTATATTCTATTTATTATAATATTCGAAGGACTCAATGGTGCTACTGAAAGTCCTTATCGATCCTGAGCAATCCAATGCTTAGGAAAAATAAAAATTCAATACATAAAAAAGTATTTTAAATACGGTAATTTGATTTAAATTATATAATTTCGCTCACCATGGCAGTGAAGAAAGAGGCATGCCGTGGATATTCAGAGTAGCGCTCATACTGATCAAGGCTGTCCTGCAATTTCAGCGTTAAACTGTCGTAGTTTTGTCTCACAACTTCTAAAATCTGCAATTTATAATAAATTATAAGATACAAGTGAAACTAAAATCAAGAAAATGAGTTCACAACAAAGAAAATCCATAATAGAGTAAAAAGTCCGAAATTACTAATACAAATGTAACTTATGTAGAAAAGAAAAAGTTAACATATTCATGATTGAAATATAATTGAAAAAGAGTGAACATACAATAACAAAAAAATTTAATAAATACTGACTTGAAGAATCATAATGCTGTGGATGAAAAAATATATTACACTGGTTTTGTGTAAAACAATTATCAAGTTCTCAGTTTACCACTGATATCCAACAAATTTATTGCCTTCACTAATGCAAAATATAGATAAAAATGTTACAGTTCACAGGAAATAGGTTCACTTGAATTAATTTATGCGTTTATACTTACTTCACTTTCAGAGGGCGTTGACAGCCCTTGATTGGCTAGCCAAGCATCTATTTTAGGAGTGAAATGACTGATAATCGCTCTGTAACAAAAAGTAATTATTGATTCAAATCAGTAAAGCTCACAAAAAAACGAATGCTACAGTTTATTCTTCTTTCCGACCGTCTCCAACTGACTCCCCATATCAATTCTATAGAAAAACGGATGAAGGAAAGATTTTTGACTGACGGATGGACGGAAGAAGTTCTAGAAAAAACACCTGCTGACCTGTTAGATCATATCTATCAACATTATTAAAATACAATAAAATATAATATCATGTATCCATTCATTTTATCACAACATATCTAGTTTCAACTCTTCAAGAGCCATTTTCAAGTGTAAATCTTCACTTAACACTTCACAAATTTAGGCCTACAATTGAAGAGTTGAAACTAGTTTTGTTCTGATAAAATAAAGAGGTACTAGATATAGTGACTATTAACATTATTTCTATAAGGAAATAGCTCACTACCTCCGTAAACAAAGCCATAGTGCATTCGTGTGACGTCAGCATAGGTAGGGCTCCTACACCAATAAAAACACTTCTAGCTGATATAGATCAGCTGAAATCAACGAATTTTTATTGGTGTAGGAGCCCTACCTGTGCTGACGTCACACGAATGCACTACGGCTTTGTTTACGGAGGTAGTGAATAACTCCGCTCTAATTTACGAGCAGCCTCACAGTTAGTTGTTTCAATAATCAACTTGGACTTGTCACCTATAAATTTGGAAGAAAAATTGCACAAAGACTACCTTATTATTTTATCTACCAATGTTATTACATTAGTGTCATTTGCATTGTAAATAAATAATAATTATCAAATAGGCCTATTGTTCCAGTACTTTTTTATGAATTACAATAAAAATCATGAATGATGAATTATATTGGAAAACGATCAGCTTGAGGAGCTTACACTGACGATAACATACCTGACATTGATTAAACTATTCGTTAATCTCAGTGCCGTGTCCTTATATTCCCCTTCTATTGTGGAATACCTAAAAGCTGGAACAAATGCAAAACAATAACTTAATACTTGAATAAAATATACAGTAATGTGAATAATTATCAATTTACTTCTATCACACTAATTTGCTGTATCAAAATGTTCTGTCTTCGTGAATTATTTTGTTGGGGTATGATTACGAAGTTATAGCTGATAGCAGAATAAGATTTCATAGTAAGCTTTGGTTGTTACAGTTACAGCTTTCATTGGATATTTGAATAAATTATTATTATAATATTCCAGCAGTTGTTTTAACTGCAATAATTCTTCCATCTTTGATAGCAGAACCATTACAATGTTACTAGACAACTGCTTCAGTAAGATCAACAAAATTAGAGTACTTTTTGTGTAGTTGAGAAGTTGATATTGTGGTAATTATTCATATTAAATAAAAACGACTAAGAAATTGTCAAAAAACTAAAGATTTATTGATACCGTACTTAGAAAGACCGGTTTCGGTTTATTACACCATTGTCAATCTCTGATAACCGAAACCGGTCTTTCTAAGTATCAATAAATTTGTGGTTTTTTGACAATTTCTTAGACATTTTCATTCAAACGTAGAGTAGTAAAAAGACAAGAAATTTTAACAACACCTCAACTTGGTGAAGAGTTAAGAAGCTGAAGTGATGGTTTTAAAATAACTGAACAATTAACAAAACTTCAACTTAGTGGAGACCTACAGAAGAGTTCAACAAATTTGAGAAGACATTTTGTCCGAAGCTTGACTGGCAGGCTTGCTTCTATTGAGCTTCCAACAATAATCAATATTCAAGCTGAGTTGCACCTACAAAATAAATATACGAGTAAATCAGGGATTATCACTAGGCTCAGTAGATTATGATTCAAAGTAGTTGATTCTGGTTGGTTAAAAAATAGGAATTTATTCTTTCAAAATCAGGGCTTACTACCCAATTGAATGATGATTTATGATCAGGTTAAATTAGATTTGAAAATTTAAATTAATAGAATAAAAAATATTTAAATAATAATATCTGATGTAACACTTACCTACAGAATAAATATTATCGAATACTGTGTGCATCCTTATTATTTCATAGTAGAGTTCATCGTAACTGCTAGGAGATGGTAGGAATGTATCACCGTACGTTATAAAAAGATTGAAGATGTTCACAACCTAGAAAAAAAGATGATAAAATATTCACAAAGGTAAAAATAGTCACATTGAGTGTATGATAATACTTGTCCAAACTTCGCACATTCAGATAAACTATCACTGATCATAATATTACCGATAGTAAACAATTAATATTATATTATCAGATATACCGATATGACTTGAATTGAAGCAATCTACCATGGAAGTACGTGTATGAAGAGAATTGGTAACCATGCCGCCGGATGCGTCCTATCATTTACATTGACTTTATAAAGATTATATATCAATTTAATCTTACTATAGATCTATCTATAATTTTAAATTTATTTTTGAAAAGGAACTGAAAACATGTACATTTTAGTATGAGGAGAGTTATAAATAATTATCGAGCAAAAATTCAGCATTACAATACAGGGTTACTATAGTGAGGTCCACGTTATAATGGCAGTGTTTGATTAGCAATAATATTGCTATCCTTGTCTTTCATTCAAAAAAGCTATCTCGCTTTACCTTTCTCTGTTGCCAGATCGGCTTTTAACTATGTATAATTGTTAATATGTAAAAAGTGAATTATGAAAATTCATTATGAAATTATTGGAGAATATAATTTTTTGCTTGATAAAATATAATTGATTATTTTAAACGAGAATGAACAATTAATATTAAATTAATAAACCTGTATCAGCTACCGTCAAGAAGGCATTGACAAAACAGTGAGGATCGGCAACGTTGTTCTCCTATCTTTCTCCACTGCCATTATAACGTGGACCTCACTATAGTAAATGATTCATTATTTATTCATGATTCCTCATTTGATTCATCGGATTCAAAAAAATCATAATTACCGAAGTAGTCATTCGAAATGAATAATCTTCATACCAATGGAAAGAGAAAATTCCAAAGTTTTTTCTTCAATAAATATATAGGGCCCCTATTAGACTAGGCAGCCAGCCAGGCAACCAGGTCACATAGTCAGTTGCTCACTCCCTCACCGGGCATTGTTAGGCAGTGACTTGGACAGTCACTTTTTGGCTACCAGTGTGGTCAACATGCTCGGCATCCAAACAGCAGTCAAAACGTGGCTGCCAGTAAGTGACTGCCCTCCCGACTGACTGTGTGACCTGGTTGCCTGGCTGGCTGCTTATGCATTGTAGATCGTCAACTGAGTTTACTTCAGGTT
Source organism: Nilaparvata lugens (assembly GCF_014356525.2). NCBI lineage: Eukaryota > Metazoa > Arthropoda > Insecta > Hemiptera > Delphacidae > Nilaparvata > Nilaparvata lugens. Next base: position 10,772,148 of record NC_052507.1, on the reverse strand, counting down.
AGTTGATAATTTTCACTGTACTTGTCATGTTTTTTTATTTTTATTTCACACTGAATGAGATTTGTGATGTGGTGTAATAGAAGTCCAATAGAAGGTTTTATTATAAATTATGGATGTCGTTACATACACATCACTCTACGTCTGCCGTTTCGCCTACTCTGGCTTCATTTCGTACAAAACGACTAAGTACTAGTACAAAAATACCATAATGTAGAATAGTAGCACAAGTGAGTGTTTGAGTGAAAATGGAGGACTGAGTTTATTTATACATGGTGTTTCAGAAGAGTAGTGTCGAACATTTTTGGGGTATTATTCCTGGATGATAGGAGACTACGAATATCGTATTTGAAGTGTCCGAAACTCAGCGGTTATCCTTATAGCTGCCATTTTGTTTTTTTTTTACTTAGGAATATTTATCTCAAGAACAAAATGTTGTATTGATCTGAAATTTGGCATGAATATTTATGCTATGAAGACTCAACTTTAAAATATAAAATAAAACATTTTCTATGTACATTTTTAAAATGGTAACCATTTTAAATTTTTTATTTCAAATTTCACAAAAACCGTTCACTTCACAGAAAATTTGAGAGACACAAAAAAGTTAGAGAATTTTATCAAGATTTCAAGGATAACTTATTTATTAAGATTGATTGGAGAACAACAGAGAAATCAATTGTTTTCGTACTGCATGCATGACCACTTTTTACCATTTTAAACACCAATATTACATTTTTAAATATCGGGGCACCGAGCTTCGCTTGTTATTTTTATTTATTGATAAAAAGAACACAATTCTCTAAAATGATCGTGTTCATATTTCACAGCTGGCTATAGGTCATCTTATGAATTTCAGAGATGCGATATTTTGATTTTTCACATACTCGCTCACTCACTTTTTTACTATCCACAGCTGTTTCAGCCAAGGATGAATATTATCCTTTCAATGTCGTTCAGCAAGTTTTCCCAAGGATGAGACCTAGTGCAATCGAATCTTTATATCATAAACCTACTATGTTCCAAATTTCGTGAAAATCGTTAGAGCCGTTAAACATAAATAACCAGATATATAAATACAGAAATTGCTCGCTTCATGATATAATGGGATTCCAATATTGTATTAAGATGAAGCTTTGAAACTCGGTTTTACTCAATATGGCCATCCAGCTGATTTTACTATGTTTTTCATATGACCTTATTTGTTCATGGCCATGCATGCAGTACGAAAAGAATTAATTTCTGTTATTCTCTGACAAATCTTAATAACTAAGGTTTCATTGAAATCTTGAAAAAAAATTTCCAACTTTTTTGTCTTTCGTGAATTTTCTGTAAAGTGAACGGTTTTCGAGAAATATGCCATCAAAAATTTAACATGGCCGCCATTTTGAAAATGTACATCCAAATTTTTTAATTTTATTTTTTAAAGTTGAGTCTATATAGCATAAATATGCATGCCAAATTTCAGACCAATACAACATTTTGTTCTTGAGATAAAAATTCCTGAGTGGAAAAAACAAAATGCCAGCTATAAGGATAACCGCTCAGTTTTGGACACTTCAAATACGACATTTGTAGTCTCCTATCATCCAGGTTTTGTTTCGGTTTTGTATATGTTTGGACTTTTTAACATCAAAATAAACTTTATTCCGAAGTGAAAAGTGTAAATTCAAAGTATTGTGCTCACTATAATCTTAGTGTCCGGTTTCCCCATTAGGGAACTTTGGACTATATACGGCGAGGTGGAACTACCCTTGGGTCTCCCACCATTCAAAGTCATACGCTAATAATAATAAATCCAGGAACAATACCCTGAAATATTCGACACTACTTCTGAAACATCCTGTATATGAGCAGATACGAATGTAAAATACATAGGAAATTTACGGAAAGTGTGTTTAGAGGTGCCACGAAATTAAGCCAGAAACGGCAGATTGATTGATTGATTAATTGCCTTTTTTAACATGCGATTAGTCGCACGGACTTGCAGAACTTCAGTGGTCGCGCGTGAGCATTTTGCTCACACTCACCGTTACGGCTCCCTAGACTATGAACAGTTGGTTTTGACAATGCTCTTTCAATATTTATTAATTTCAAATCTTTCTCAACGTGTTTTATGTTATTATATACTATTTAATATTATATAATAACATAATACATGGAGGGGATTCCAAAAATACATACTGCAAATTTATTGTTAGAATTTATCATTTTTATGGGATAAAATAATCTACTCATGAATGGAATGAATATACCTTCTTTATTTGAATCATTTTTCGACATCTAGATAGAATAAAAAGTAATGGAAGTTTAAATCAGACGAAGGAATATAAAATAGGAAGATAATACCTATATATTGAAATTAGTCAACGTTCATTCTGTCATCCCAAATTGTTCAAGGACTCAAACTGTTCAAGATTGTCTAGAGGACAGTCACAGCGAGGATTACATGAGCTGCCAACCTTGGAAAACGAAAATTCCCAAAACTACATACAATAGTTACAATTTTGCGGCGATTTGCAGCTGGCGCGACTACTCGCGTGTTAAGGGCGGAGTTAGGACTCCAGGTCCTAATATACTGCTGTATATTACTGAAAGTTGATAACCCTGATCTACTTTCAGCCTACTTCATTTTATTAATCAATTATTTGATCTTATCTACCTATATAATTATTTTACTTCATCAATTTTCTGTTTTTTTCTCTTAAATATTCATATTGATTAAAACTTTTACAATATTTCCATTAATAAATTAAATCCTTAGTTTAAATAATGAAATTAACGTTTTGGTAGAGAGTTAGTGGGAAGGATATTTTTAATATTCTTTCCGAAGAATGGACATTGATATGTCCAAAGCTCCGCCAATTTATGTAGATGCATAACAATATAATATTATTATCTATAGTTATTATATTACAAATTGCTCTTTCATATACAGTTCAATAATTATTTTCTTAGTCTATAATTATGTAAATTCATCTATAATTTTGCTGTATTGTAAGCTATTGTATATAAGTGTATAAGCCAGTATATATTGTAATCTACATAAATAAAGTACTCAATCAATCAATCAATCAATCAATCAATTAAGGGCAGTCGTAGATTTATGTGTATGTAACAATATCCGAACGATGCAAATGTATTTAGTACAAAAAAACTAGAATTTTCTCTTTCCATTGGTATCAATTGATTATTCATTTATGAGTACTTCGATAATTATGAATTTTTAAATCCTGATTAATCTTATGTAGTAATTCTATACAATAAACCAACCTGCAGACTGAGCATGAAAATATTCATCTTCTTGACGAGATGGGCCTCGTTGGTAAGGATGAACTTGAGCAGGGTGATGAGAGCTGCCCACAACTCCTTCCAGGGGTAGAGCAGACGGACGCGTGTGCGCTTCTGGTAGCAGAGCAGACGGTGCAGACAGCCGACGCACTGCAGGTACTGCTCCAGCGGCAGGCGGCGCATCATATGCGACATTATGAACTCCACTAGCAGTTCTGCAACAACACAACAATTAGTTCACAATAGACTCCTCTAGCAGTTATACAACACGGAAATGAGTTACAATAGAGATCATTTATTGGAGAAGAAATTGGAAATAATAAATACAAATAAAACAGAAAAAGTAGCATATTCATGATCTAGGCAGTCCATGCCAGAGAGAACCTTGCCAAAAACCACTGCTCTTGAACGGTATGGTGAGGCCGGAAAGTGGTTTACAATTAATAAACTATAGTGAGGTCCACATTATAATGGCAGTTTACGATTGACAATACTGTTGCTGTCCTTTTCTATCATACAACAAAACAGATAGCACTATCTCTCTCTCGCTTTGCAATGTTGTCTATTTGTCAGAATATTTCATATTTACTTTTGACAGAGACTGTACAAAATTGAACAAACCATATTCTCAGCCGCCATTTTTTTCTTCATTCTATCAAAATACTTGAGTACACAAGTCTTATAATTGGTTTAAAATGTATTTTTGAAACAATGACATAATTTTTAAACATTATCTTATGAGAAACACAAATTAAAATACCTGAAATGACATTTTAAAAGTTGATAACTAACCATCCTAGACTTCATCCATGCTTAAGTTAGCCTACCCGTATAGGTTAGATCTACTCCTACCGGTATAAATAATATTGAAAGTTATTTCAGAATTAATCCATTGAAATTACTTATTTTTAAATATAATTTTTATTTTTAAAGGAAATTGGAATAGAATACCTACCAAATAACTCAATTTCTGTTGTTTTGAAATTCAGATTGTTGTATCACAGCTTTTAAAATTAGCCGCCATTTCAGGTTTGTATAAATATAAAAATCTAATCTCAGTCATGAAATCAAATTTTTGAATCAAATTATGAAAAAAAATATTTTTTCGATCAATTTGACATTAAATTAATTATTTTATCAAGGAAATGATAATTATTATTAGATTAAATTTAATGGGATGAATTGAGTAACAGTTGAGTAAAGTCAGTGGCAAAATCTTCACTGCCATTATAACGTGGACCTCACTATAGCATTGAGTCCAAAACTGCGAAAATTCTATTCTCATTGAGACGTGAGAGCAAGTCAAATGAGTCAAATTTTTTGGTTTCACGTTAAATTCACAATATTATGGGAGCCACATATTGGTATGATTTGTACTAAATTAAGTAAAACGAGGCCAGATTGAAAAAAATATTGCTAAAATTGATTATATTGAATTATTTCTATAAGAGGATTCCATAATCTAAGGTCGATATTTACCTGTTTGTATCTAATTTGATATTGTTATCATATGCTTAAAAACGTGAATTCTATATATGTAATTTTGTGCAATTATTGTGTCATAGCACTTTCAATTTACAAGGCCTTTTGTGTCAGCTGAGAAATAATAATGACCACTCAGAATGTGCTGTCCGCACAAAAACTTGTTTAATTACTTTATGAATTTATAAATTTTTTATGTTCAATACTTTTCCCTAGTAATTATTTTTCAAAATTTTAGTTTTAAAATGTATGTGTAATATCCAAGTATGACTATATTTTCATTTGATTTTTGCTTATTTTTATTTCATTTTTTTCTATTGTGAATAAAAGTATGAAGAAGGGCCCCACACAGGATTACCTTGGGGGTTTCATTTAGACTTTAATATACAATGTATTGTGCATGCAAAGGTGTTTGCTACTCCAGTAAAGAGTGTTTTTTCTGAATTATTTTATACAATGTATGTTGATTGGTCGAATTAATTATTATTATAAATCTATGAGAAGGCTGAAATGTGAGTTACTAGTTCAGTTTGTTAGGCTGGCCACTAACTATAGGACATGTTCATCATGCATGTTTTGTCATCAGCGAGAGGCTTCGAAAAAATATGTCTTGACAGCAGCTTCTGACATGAAATAAACAACCAATAACAATCAATAAATCACTGGAAAATAACAAATTATAATGATACAAAAATAATTTAGCCTCGTGAAGAAAAAGTAAGAGTACTCAGAGAGGAAATCTGGAGATGCTTACGACACAAATGACTTCCTGAAAAATACGTACGAGTTATCCAAGATATGTACCTCGATATGCACCTACAACCACCATTAGAACCAGAAATATCAAGCAAAATACAAGAGAAAAGACTGCAGTTGTATGGACATGTGGAGAGGAGGGAGGACGATTATGTGGGGAAAAAAGATCACCACGTAGATGTAGAAGGCACTAGGAAGAGGGTAAGACCTAGGAAGAAATGAGAAAATTGTATCGCCCGAAAAGCCGACCCCATCTGATTGGGAAAAGTCTGAGAAGGGTAAGAAGAAGAGGAGAGGGGTGATGGAGAAAAAATAAACAAAATATAGAAGATACAAAAACCTAACCTCAAAAAATGTTTGAAACATATTTATCTGTGATGACACAACTATGTAGCCTATAACGAAATGTGTGTGTGCACACATGTTCAAAAAAATAAACAAAATATAGAAGATACAAAAACCTAATCTCAAAACATGTTTGAAATATATTTATCTGTGATGAAACAACTATGTATAATGGAATGTGTGTACACACATGTTCATAATGCATGAACAAAATATAGAAGATACAAAAACCTAAACTTTAAAAAATGTTTGAAACATTTCTCTGTGATGACACAACACAACTATGTATAACGAAATGTGTGTACACACATGTTCAAAAAAATAAATAAAATATAGAAGATACAAAAACCACCTCAAAAAATGTTTGAAACATATTTATGTGTGATGACACAACTATGTATAATGAAATGTATGTACACACATGTTCATAATGCATGACCTGTCATTAAAACGTGAACCTCACTATAGATAATGAAATTATTGCTGGTGTAACTGACCAATGAGCGTAGACGCGAGCGGCTGACTGGGCTTATCCGAGGTTCCCTTGGCGGGCAGAGGACGCATGCGCATAGGCATGTGATGCAGGGCGACGCGGAAGGTGAGGTTGACATCATGCATGAGTGAGTTGGCGTACTGGTCTTCAGCGATGCAGCGCAGTATCACAAAGCATAACTTCACCGTGTTCATGCTCGCCTCGCACTTGGTGTCTTGCATCACTATCGAACTGAAACACACCAATCAATCAATCAATCAATCAGTCAATGAATCAAAGTTTAAAAACCACTATGTGTCCTGCATTACTATCAAACTCAAACACAACAATCAATCATAAATCCTTTATTGTTATAAAACATACATTTTCAAAACAAACGTCAAAAAATAAGACCATCAAAGGAATCCATACAGTAAAATGACAAAATACTAATTAACCGAGCGAAGTGAGGTCCAAGATACAAGTTGACTGTTTTGCATTTCTCTTAATGTTTATATGTTTATATTTATGTTCCGCATTAACGGCGAAACGCGGCAATAGATTTTCATGAAATTTGACAGGTATGTTCCTTTTTGAATTTCGCGTCGACGTATACATACGGTTTTTTGAAATGTTGCATTTCAAGGATAATACAAAGGAAAAGGAGTCTCTTTCAAACGCTAATATTACCGTGAAAATCAAACTATAGAATTATTGACCGAGCGAAGTGAGGTCTAAGATTCAAGTCGACGGTTTGGCATTTCTCTTAATGTTTGAATGTTTAAATGTTTATATGTTGCGCATTTACTGCGAAACGCGGTAATAGATTTTCATGAAATTTGACAGGTATGTTCATTTTTTAATTGCGCGTCGATGTACATACAAGGTTTTTGGAAATTTTGCATTTCAAGGATAATATAAAAGGAAAAAGGAGCCTCCTTCATACGCCAATATTAGAGTAAAAATTATACTATAGAATTATTCATCATAAATCAGCTGACAAGTGATTACAGAGATGTGTGGAGAAGCCAGTCTATTGCTGTATTCCCATAAGGTCTATAGTTTCAATAAAGTACTTGTGGATGAGAATACTGCGTGAGGTCTACTGTTCACAGAGCTACTAGTTCATCATAAAATCAGCTGTCGAGTGGATTATTAATTGCTTGCAATTCAATTTCTCAATGTAACTTTGAAAAAAAACAGCTGTTTTGTGGAATAATAATTGCATGCAGTGTGGCATGCAATTGATAACTTAAAGTAGCATAGTAGTTTCTCCCGATTTTTCTCTGCTTTCAACTCGGTAAGCTTTTGATGATAGCAGCATAGCTGTTTACATCAATTTATTAGCATTGTCGATACAACAACCAGCCATTAATTGTTTTCACACCAATATCTCGCCGACACGACAGGACAGGACAGAATTTACTCTGATTGACAGTATTAGAGGAGACTGTGGTTTATAACCGCCCGAGGTCTACTGTTCACAGAACTACTAGTAAATAGGCTGTCAGATACGACTGTATATACAGTCGAAAACCTGATCGTTAGTAGCTGTGGCTTCGAAGTAGGTCTGCAGGCGAAAAACCGCTGTACAGGTGAACATTGTAGCGTTTGTGTGCTTTTTCACGTTAGGTGTTATCCATCGTCTGACAATCGTATCCTGAATGTGAAACGTTACGTTTGGGGTTAGCCTATTTATTAGTATTTTCTCATTTCAATGTATAGATTTCTTTGACTGATCTTATTTTTTACGTTAGTTTTTACAGCAATAGCCTATAGATAATGAATGAAAAACACTAAGAAATTGTCAAAAAACCACTGATTTATTGATAATTAGAAAGACCGGTTTCGGTTATTACACCATAGTCAATCTCTGATAAACTCTGATAAACAATATAGATAATATATCTTTGACTGGTCTTATTTTTTGACTTTTGTTTTTCAGTGTATGTTTACCAATATTGGATGGAGATGGAAACAAAGTGGAAGTTGCATTTGTTCAAATGCTAATTAATAAATAATAATTATTAAACGAAAATCTCAATTAAATGCTGTAAATCACCCCGAGAACTTCTGCTACTGCAAATATTGACAACAGGGTAAAAAGCTAGATGGAAATTAGTCTTCTGGGTGATTTACAGCATTTAATTGAGATTTTCGTTTAATAATTATTATTTATTAATTAGAATTTGAACAAATGCAACTTCCACTTTGTTTCCATCTGTAGACTGACTGGCCGCTGTGGCTTAGTATAAAAATGAGCACTGCTATCCAGAGATTGTCAGTTTGGTGTAAGGGTAAGCATTCCTGACCGGCAATTAGGAGGTACTGGGTTCGATTCCCGGGCTGACAAATAATTTTTGTATAGTAGCGCTCATCGAATTTCCATCTAGCTGTTTACCCTGTTGTTAATATTTGCAGTAGAAGAAGTCTTCGGGGGGATTTACAGCATTTAATTGAGATTTTCGTTTAATAATAATTAATAATGGTTGGATTTCTGACTGATTATATGATTGAAACACACAGTAGAAGATAAAAGAAACCGATATATTTCGTTCACAACAATGAGCTATGCGTGTATGGTCGGTCACACGTGCCAGTCTCGTTTCAGTATGGAGATGTTCTCAATATGAACACAGGCTAACAAATCATCTAACAGGCCATTACTGGAACTCGTTCGCTTCTCAATTTCAGTTCAATTCAATTCAACACAATAATTTGTGGTTGTCAATAAATGGAAAATAGAATGAATACACAATAAAAATCAAAATACGGAAACAATACAATCAAAATACAAATTTCTAATGACAATTCAAAAAAATCTGGTGTGGCGCACTCACACAACTTTCCTTGCCGTTATGAAAATTGATCACCTGACGCTAGTGTACACGCGCATCTCAAGTCTACTATTCGAAGATCTGCCAGCTGGTGACAGGACAATAACGCTGGAGACACACGAAGTCTGCTATCTCTTCATAGTGAATGATTTAATAGAATCAACAGTTGCCAACCGTTTGCATTATTGAATAAACACATTTTCTCGAATTTCGAGCTTATTTCCAATTTTAGGTGAAAATGTCACTAAACATTAATTGTAGAGATTTTTATGCTCAATCTTTGCCACTTGATTTTTTTTGTTTAAATTGAATCTGAAGCCTGATAACTGGGAATCTGAAATCACACTTTGCATTGATGGGGCGGAGCTCCTGAAATTTTTACAGATATGGGACTTGTGGCAGTTGATAGAGCTTATCAATGACTATTCTAGGTATAAATTTGATCAAAATCGTTGGAGCCGTTTTTGAGAAAATCGCGAAAAACCCTGTTTTTGACAACATTTTCGCCATTTTAGCCGCCATCTTGAATTGGATTTGTTCGAAATTGTTCGTGTCGGATCCTTATAGGGGAAGGACCTTAAGTTCCAAATTTCAAGTCATTCCGTTAATTGGGAGATGAGATATCGTGTACACAGACGCACATACACTCATACACACACACACACACACACACACACACACAAACACACACACACACATACAGACCAATACCCAAAAACCACTTTTTTGGACTCAGGGGACCTTGAAACGTTTAGAAATTGGGGTACCTTAATTTTTTTCGGAAAGCAATACTTTCCTTACCTATGGTAATAGGGCAAGGAAAGTAAAAATCAATATGCGGCTAGCCTAAGAGCCAAGGCTTGAGTCTGAAGAGAAAACTCACCAGTACTGAAAGAACGTGACTAGCAGATTGGACGGTTCGTTGGTGAGCGTGATGAAAGAGGGAGGAGGAGGAGGCGGCGGAGTGGTGGTGGTGGTGGGGGTTGTGGATGGGTCGGAGGGGGGATCAGGGGGCGAGGAGGAGTTGGCGGAGGAGGCGGGGTGGTCCTGGGCCAGGGTGGTAACGAAGTTGCGATTCAGGTGAACGGCCTCGTACAGGGCAACTAGCACTCCGTTCTTGGCCCTGTAACACACAAAAGTAAACAGCTTTATTTTTCTCAATTCAATTTTATTTTTCATGTTATGCATTGTAGATATTAAAATATTAACACAGGTCATAAACATTTCATCAGACAATACACATCATAAATACATTACAAATGTCACCACAATATACACGTAATATAGTCTAAATATACGCACCTCGGGCTGTTCCAACTCAAAAATGTCGTTTATTCAGAAGAGCAGTTTTAAAATTTTCAAAGGTATTCAAACTAGATTTTCTGCTCTTAGAATCACTCAATTTCTCTGATTCCAACTGTTTTAGTTTACTTATTACTTCTTAAAAGTGGGCTGTATTCATGTTTTAATTCATAATATGTCTGAATTGGAATGGGAGACTGTTCTAATCGAAATGGCACAGTCTTCCTGTAAATAATTGCATCGGTTTTCAAAATAGGAATACTGAAAATTCCGTGATATATAGCGTAATTGGAGCGAGTTTTGACTTGGAACAGTCTTCCACCGAATAAAGTGCATAGAAACCAACTAAAATACACCCTTAGCACAAAATTGACATTTTTCGAGTTGGAACAGTCTTCTCCCAAGGTGCGATAATTAAAAAGAGAAGTTGATATCACAGATAAAATTAAAGATGAATAAACTGAAAACAGTGGAATTAAAGGTTCCCATTACTTGGAAGGTGAAGATAAGAATAAGAATAAGAATAAGAATGCATTTTATTCCTTCAATGCATACATACAATGCTATCGGAAACGTCAGTCAACAATATAATACATAGTTTTAAGTTTTGAATTATACAGTGAAAGTTACACTTAGTACGATTTGATTTGACAATACAGAAAAAGTAACAATGTATCGAATAAATACAAAATTGTCTTGCATTAGATGAAAAACTGAGGAAGAACAATTAAGTACATTTACATGATTAGTAGCCTATTGAATTATTTCACTACCTATTTGACTTGAAAATAGTCCTTCACTGGTAGTTGGAAGAAATCTGAAATTGAGTATAAAGGATTATTCAATAGTAGGCGCTCTAGGTTTTTCTTATAAATTGGCATTGGTAGGTTCCTGGCTATCTCGGGTAATGTGTTGAATAATTTCAATGAAACTTGATTTGGACTTGTTGATATTCTTTTGAGTCTTGTATATGGTATATCTATTTTTGTCTTATTTCTAGTATTATGACAGTGAATGTCAACTCTGCGGCTATAAGAACCTAAATTATTCTTTATCTGGAGGAGAAGTTTGAAAGCTACCAAACTGTGCACTGTCATAATTTTCTCCTTTATAAACAATGGCTTACAATGCTCCAGATAAGTAGCGTTACATATAATTCTTATAGCTTTTTTCTGGAGCAAGAATACTTTTTGAACCTCTGGGGCGCAGCCCCTTAAGACTAAACCATACGTGTAAAAGCTTTGAAAAAAGGCAAAGTAGCACATTCTCAGGTAATTTGAAGGAACACAGTCCTTAAGACTGCGAAGGAGATATAAAACCCTACTTAATTTTGAGCAAAGATCATACAGTTAATTTGAATTTTGAGTTTTTACCTGTAATTATTTATAATAGACATTATATTTATTCTAGCAACAATGTTACTTTATTATTAATAAACTATAAATATATAGCTACATTTAGCATCAACTTGCTAATGCAATAAGTAAGTAGCCTTATTGTTTTTCGTTTTCTTTGTCTGTAATGTTTTTCGGAAATAAAAAAGTTCAAAGTTCAAATACTGAATCAAAAGTTCACCAATGTCATAAAAACATCTCTCAATTTACCACAGTTTTGATTTTCTCTTGAAGACTATCTCAGAATTCAGTTCACGAATTTTAATTGGAATAGTATTATACACATAGATAGAATAAAAATAAAGTGAAATAAAAGTAGAGTTATATCACTTGAAAATGGCATCAATGTTGAAACAAGTTGTGATAAAATAATTCAAAAAAGGGTACTGAGATTTTTATTTTTACTTCTATTTATATTACAAGTAGCCCTATACAGTAGAGACAATATTATACACATTTTTGGTCATATGCTGTGGACTCGCCTCAAAATTTATTATGTCACATAATAATAATGTGGATGTGACAAAAATAGAACTATGTTTTTTTCAATTGTGGAAAACTTCCACAATATCAATTATTCTCATTCAAGAAATTTTAACACAAAAGTAGAATAGAATATACTAGAATAGAGAAGAATAGAACAGAATGGAATAGATTGAAAATAGAATATTTATTTCATCAGCCCCTATAGGCTGATAAAAATAATTCAATAGCAAATTTCAGAATGAGACGGATTGGTTTGCTTATTTGTTTACTCAATAAAAACAAAACCTGTACAAATAATTATTTTTAACCTTTTCACAGCCACCGATATGAAAATGTATTATCCACAATTTTTTTCCAAAATGAGATACTCACGAGGGGTTCTTTTCAACGTCCAAACCTACCTACCTTAATAATTATACTAAGTTAGGTCAAAGATAAGGTGCACTGAAAAGATTAGGTGAAAGCTCAAGTTTCAACCAATTTTAGGTTAGGCGCACACCAGTTAGTCAAGACATGATCAGACACGTTTAGTCACAATACTTCACATAGTTGCTTATGAAGACATCTCTAATTGCAATGACTAATCAGTGTGAAACTAATGCGTCATAAGAAACAATGTGAAGTATTGTGACTAAACGTGTCTTGTCTTGTCTTGACTAACTGGTGAATGCCCAGCCTTATTCATACTACAAGCTGCCTCACCTCCATAGGAAGTCTTTTCACGAGTTTGATTTAAAAGTATTACTGCAATATTGAATTCAATAATACTGTACTGGTAAAAGTAGTAATAATTAGGGCTAAGCCACATGAAGCGTTTTTTTTGCACTGGTGGCGGTCGAATCGGCAGGGCAAGGAGCTCTTCAATTGACTGATTATCAGCTGATTCCCGAACGCCAACCCAATCAGAGTTTCCTGCTCTGCCGATTCAACCGCCGCCAGTGCGAAAACGCCTGAAAAAAGCTTCATATGGTGAAAACACAAATTGAAATTGTCAACCACTTTTATTATCATATAAAACGAGTAGGGTTAACGCTTCTAATTCAACTGTAAGGTAACGGCTTGGCCGTTAGTGTTTACCTCATCTGTTGAGTTCTAATGCCACTCTCCTCAGACACAAACATACTGCCAACTATATTTGAAATGGACGAGAAAAGCCACGAACCAGCCTGAGGCTCGGTCTGTTGTAGTGTGAACTGGTGACAGAATTCGGCCAGCGAAGCAGTTATTACCTGGCAGTAAGCAAACAACATACGAAAATTCAATTGAGAAGTGAAAAATTATATTCAAATCATAAACTTTATAATTATTATTATATAAAGAGGCTTTTGAAAAGTAATCTGATAACATTCAGAATAGACGTACTACACATTATATTAGTTGTATTATTAATTGTGCCCGGTTGCACAAAAGCCGGTCAAATTTAATTCAGGATTAATTTCACGAGAACCAGTTAGAGAAGGCTTTTATGATAAAACGGCTTCTCTAATTGGTTATCGTGGAATTGATCACAATAAAAATTTAACCGGCTGTTTGTGCGACCAGCACTTAGTGTTAGACAATATGCCTATAAATTAGATGCTGAATTAGATATAATTAGAAACAAAGATTAGAGGCCCTATATTTACATTTTGAAAACCATGTTAATTGACTAAAAATACAAAATTAATTAGTTGAAATTAACGTTTTTAATACATCGCAGTTTTTTGGCAAAACTCCATTTATGATCTCCCTCCATGTACCATGGTACAAACAAAATTTTGATAACTAACATTAATGCAAATTAATAAAAACAATATAAGAACTTAAACTTGAAAATGACCTAAGTTATGGTCGAAACTAGTCGTTGAAATATTTTGAAGTTTTTAATAATAAAGGGTACTACAAGTTTTTATATTGTTTTTATTAATTTGCTAAAAATTAGCCCATATAATAGGTGAAGTGTTTTTAACATTAATGCAATTATTTAATTGTGAGAGGGTGATGTTCTTGCAAAATCTTGTGAAATCGATGTTTAAAATAATAATTGCTAATTTGTTGATTTGGAACAAAATAGATAAAAATTCACTGATCAGTAATTTTATCTTATCCCTCAAATTGCTAGTGATCATTTCAAGCTATGAAGCTGGCTCTAAAAATGAGTTGTTACAATATCAGAAAGGTTGTTTCAAAATTAATGTACCCCTGGTGGGGGTGGGACTGCTACAACTGTTAACGATATTTAAAAAATATTTTACCTTGTAATAGGCCCTTAAAAACGATGATGAAATATGAATAGGACTACACTTTCAGGTGGGTTCCTTACCACCTCAATCCTCACCTGTCCGTATCCGTTTAGCGCCAGTTGATCGTCGAGGATTGACAGTTTGACGATGTAGGGATTGGCAGCCTCATGCTTGCGATAATTGACTAGAAGCGTGAGCAGTAGAACCACATCGTGGCCGTGGTTAGCGCGGCTGACACCGTCCGTTAGCAACTGCAACAAATTTATTCAATTACCAATTTATTCATTTAATTATTCAGTAGTAGCAGGTGAGGTTCGTGCTCCGCAAGAGTCACTAGAGCATGCTTTCGAATAGCATGGGATTGACAATGAATCACATGCAAATCGAAGGCATTCTCCAGTCAGTGAGTAATATTACATATGTTTCACAATTTAACATCCAAGTAAGTTACTCTTTTTAACACTTTTATTCACAACAGGTATTAAACATGTAGTATACATAGTATACGTGAAAA
Source organism: Nilaparvata lugens (assembly GCF_014356525.2). Classification (NCBI taxonomy): domain Eukaryota; kingdom Metazoa; phylum Arthropoda; class Insecta; order Hemiptera; family Delphacidae; genus Nilaparvata; species Nilaparvata lugens. The sequence goes on along the minus strand of NC_052507.1, from coordinate 10,757,050 downwards.
TATAGGCAATTACATGATTATAAGTCAAAATATTACGGTGAGTAGGTTGGTGTTTTCAGCTGAAATAACTTTTAGGCCCGGTTGCACAAAAGCCGGTTAAATTTTAACCATGATTAATTTCACGAGTACTAATCGGAGAAGCCGTCTTTTTTGAAAGGCGTTCTCTGATTGGTTCTTGTGAAATTAATCATGGTTAGAATTTAACCGGCTTTTGTGCAACCGGCACTTGGTTTTTAAAATTTTTTGACAAGTAATATTGAGTGAAAATGATTCGAATCTTACCTGTATAAGCGTTTCAAAGATACTATTCATCATAATGTATTCTAAAAGCGTATTCTGACTAACATTCTCAGTCCCGGTTACTATCAGTAGCAGCAATTTTAGGCACAGTGACTTCAAACTCACTGGATTATCACCTGCAAAAGATACAACAAATTTATTTAAATATACATTATCATAGAATTATAATATCAAGACAATCTATTATAAGATTCACATTATAAAGTCAGTAGAAATAATAGGACGACATAGTTGCCTTTTTCATTTTTCCACTGCCTTCTATAGTACTATACTTAGTGTCTACTAGCTTTGCTATAGTAGTATAGATGTGATTCAAGTCACACTGGTATATCTGACCTGATATTAATAGTTGATTCTTTTCTATGATCAATTCTCTCTCAAATATTTCTTATTCACTATTGGAATATAACTAGTAGTTCTGTGAACAGTAGACCTCTCGCAGTTGAAAACCACAGCCTCCTCAAATACTGTCCATGTCCTGTCCTGACGTGTCGGTGTAAAGTTATACATAACTTTACAACTAGTAGTTCTGTGAACAGTAGACCTCGCGCAGTTTAAACCACAGTCTTCAATAATACTGTCCATCAGAGTAAATTATGTCCTGTCCTGCCGTGTCGGCGAGATATCGGTGTTTAAACGACTAATGGTTGTTTGGGTTGTTGTATCGACAATGCTAATAATTTGATGTAAACAGCTATGCTACTATCATCAAAAGCTTACCCAGTTGAAAGCAGAGAAAAATCGAGAGAAATGCTACTTCAAGTTATCAATTGCATGCCTCACTGCATGCACTTAATAGTCCACACAACAGCTGTTTTTTCATCAAGTTACATTGAGATATTGAATCGCATGCGTCAATGCATGCAATTTATAATCCACTCGACAGCTGATTTATTATGAATAATTCTATAGTCTGATTTTTACTGTAATATTGGCTTATGAAGGAGGCTACTTTTCCTTTTATATTATCCTTAAAATGCAAAATTTCCAAAAAAAACCTTGTATATACGTCGCCCCGCAATTTAAAAAGAAACATACCTGTCAAATTTCAAGGTAATCTATTACCGCGTTTCATAAAGAGAAATGCAAAACCGTTGACTTGAATCTTAGACCTCACTTCGCTCAGTCAATTATCTAATCAAGATTTGATTATAGATTTTCATGATTATGCTTAAACAGTCTATTAGTTCATCATATTTCTTCGTAGGATACAAACAATTTGGCAACGATGCGGAGTTGGAAAACGATAGCTACCTGCTTTGTATAATGACATACAAGAATGGCAAATCGATGTTATAATCAGGAGCTTAATTTATAACATAAATGTGACTATAGAACTGTAGGTCCTCTCATCCCTCATCATCATCTTCCTCTCAATACTCATGCACAAGGTGTAGCTAACATGGGGTCGCCACTCTCAGAGAAAACTCAAACATTTCAACTATACATCACAAATGCAATAAATTACATCAATGTTGTTTTCCATCACGAACTGCTTATTATTGAATCACTTTTTTGCTATTACAAAGAACGACTAGCAGTCAGATATTTTACAATAAATGAATTAATCACTTACTGTGACAACGAGATCTTTTAGCAGCTCCGCCATCTTCCTGGTTGTCTGTTGTCAACCAGACTTTCAACCTGATTATTATTATTTTTTTATATTTCGACTTGGAGACTCCAGGAGGGAGTATAAGACAAGTCATTCTTATGAATACTCAGTTCCATACAGTACAGAACAGTCAAAGTGTATATGATGTAATATTATCAACAGAAAATCAGGAAGATGGCGACCTGCCAAAAGAACTCGTTGTCACAGTAAACAAATAAAAAATCTGACGGCTAGTCGTTCTTTTTAATAGCGAAAAGTGGTTAAATTACAATCAATTCAAATAAACAATAAAGTGTTTTTATCATTATAGGTAATTTACTTAATTTTGACCACTATATTAAACAGGTGCTAACTTTATAAGGTGAACCTCACTATAGTCATGCAAATATTCGTAATTTACCATGATTTTTTTCAATATTGAATACGTTCTTTGTAGTAAAATTACTTTACACGTCTGGGCTACTTTATTAAAATTATTAAAAACATGGAGTACCCTTTCATTTAAAACATTTTAAACTTTTAGGGCCGGTTTCCGAGCTCGGGATTTAGCTAAGTTCTAGACTTTAAACAGCTGGAGTCAGAAAATTAGCTTCCCAAAACGGGGCGTAGTCGCAGTTTTTATAACAGTAGTTGCATTTTTATTTTCTCATTTCTATAGCCTAATTGGAAACGTTTTCCCTTGACGAAATTAAACATTTCTAAATAATTCAAAATAGCTGAAACTTTACACTATTTTCTAATTATTTTATTTTGGGTTTAATTTTCTGGTTTTTTGAAATTTAATTCAAATGTGACTTTGACAATGACTACGACTACGCCCCGTTTCGGAAAGCCAATTTTCTGACTCCAGCTGTTAAAAGTCTAGAACTTAGTCTAATCCCGAGCTCGGAAACCGGCCCTAAAACATTTTAGAAAAAGGCAAAAGTAGACCTAAACTAGTTTGATAATGTTTTAAAGTTAAAAAAAATTAAATAAAAGGGTACTTCATGTTTTTAAATTGTTTTTTATAGTTATAGTCTATTTCAAAATTAATTGTATGAATTATTTATTTTAGTCTATTTCACCCTAAATTATTCTTGAATGATTGGTGCATGTACTATTCTTATAATTATGTATTAAAGTTTAAATTACTTGAAATACCAGTTGATACCTCCCTCGCGTTCGCTACCTTTCAGCCTGCCGCTCTGCTCTGCTCCCCACGCCACGCATCAACCAAATGAGTGGTTGACCCACCCGCCACCAGGGTGCGCCTCAGTCGCCGCCACCCGTTCCTGCGTTTCTATTGGCCGAGCACCGCCGGCCAATAGCAGCGCAGGTGAACTCGGGGACTGTGAATAAAAGGGGGCTACTCAGCTACCCTCGATAGCACTTGCTCACTAGCAGCCTTCCACTGAAGAGCCAGAAGAGACCACCAGCCGAGACCACTACCGAGACCAGGAGCAGAGCAGCGAGCAGGCCAATGAGGGAACCACGGCGAGACTAACCGCAACCTGAGGTGTCTTCCTTGTCTACTACCCAGCCGATGCCTAGGAGGAACCGAGCCGGCCGCCGAATCCAGAAGAGGAGGGCCCTACGTCGGCTTCGCCAGGTGGAGGAGAGGCTGAGGCTGTACACCGCCGCGCCAGCTGCGCCCCAAGACTTAGCGCCCCAGCCTAACAACTGGCGCGCGGTTCTGGATGCGCGGGTTGGGTGCCGAACCGACATCGGAGTGTGTGCAGCGGAAGCCTACGACCCTGCCTGCCCGGGGTTTGACCGAAGGCCCCTTCTAAACGAGGAAGTGGTCGAGGAGGTCCTCCCGGCGGAGATTCGGCACGACCCCTGGCTAGTAGATCACCCGGTCAGCCCTCTCCGTAGCCCGGGTAAACCAGAGTGGAGACTGCGAACCATCGACTTGAGCCCCTGCCGGCCTGCTCTCGCACCAGACGGACCTGCCCGGGACCCTCGCGCGGCGTGGTATCGCGCCAGTCGACGACTACTAAACATCTAGCCTGTCTTGGTCCCTTTTCAGGGCCACCAAAAGCCATTTTTTCAGACAGTGGTAACAAACCCCTCGCTCGACCAGACTGACTAGCCCAATTGATGAACGAGCCACACCTTCCGCCATATCACAGTGAACAATAAATTCAAATCCATCCCACCGGTGGCATGGACATTTGATCAGCTCATTGATCATAACATCAATTCACCAATGCACTTCCCATTATTAACGGACAAGCAAACCGCTTGTAGGTTCGTAAGTTGCACCTTACGTGCTGGATTGTATTTTTCACATTAAATTTGGTTCGTGATTCGCTACTATACAGTTCATATTCTTTATTGATTCAAACAATAAGTACATCATCAAAATTATAGGGACAGAAAAAATAAGGTAACCTTGTGCTATTCCTCACCCAAATTCAGATAAAGTTACACATAGTCCGAAATAGGTTGATTCTTGTAGTTGTTCACTTCACAAAATTTTCAGTCCTTAATTATTTTCTCAAAGTAGGCTAGATTTTTAAATTTTGATGCTTCAAAACCAAACATAATATTTCGCATTATTATCACTAAGATAGGATAATCTTGTTTGTTTTTGATAAGCATGTATTTTACATTTCCATGTATTGTGCTTAATGAGAATAAAACTTCAAACTGAGGTATTACCATAGAGAAACAATAGCGTAAATAGATATCCCATGGCGTTTATGTCGCAACTTTTACTGTTATCTCAAGCCGATTACTGTCGATTTTTACTGTTTTGACAGGGTAAGAGTGTATGAACGGCACAATATGAGAGACTACCAGCCTCATAAAGCTTCACAGGAAAGAACTACGTGGGCTATCGGCTTGAGATAACAGTAAAAGTTACGACATGAACGCCCTATACCATGGGATATCTATTAACGCTATTGTTTCACTATGGTATTACTATTATATTGCTATGAATGAAATTGTGACAAGAATCACTATTGTATTGTTATGAATGAAATCACTTTCACTTGTTACCAACCTGACAGAAAATTATTGCAGTGGTACAACAGGGTTCGCATTCTCTCCTCTGCCTCGTCAAATCCCACCAGTATGTTGATTACGTTGAATCCACAGTCACCCAGTGCCTTCTTGTAGAAACTACTGACTACGGCACACAACGTCTGCAATTATTACGAAGAAAATACTCTTTCAAAACTGGCAATTCATATAAATATTGATCCAAAAAATGATTGATCTGATCAGATCTTAGAAATTGTTCAAAAGTTGATTGAACTGATCATATCAGATAAATTGATTTATTTTAGAATTATTGAATGACACTAATATTATTCAATATTGCACTATTAATATTAATTATAAAGTATTAATATTCACAACATCGATTAAACGTTGATTCAAAAACTTATTCATCAATCACATATCACAAATCATGATCTACAATATGACTGGGCGAGAGCAACAGGTCTGGAGTGGGCTTAAAATGTTGAAAATTGATTGGAATGATAGGGTCAATGGAGATGATGTATGTACAAATTGATAAAAATACTCAGTGAACTACTTCTGAAGTGATTACGCAAGGAAAGGTATTAAAAACAGTTAGTTCATGGAAATGATTTGGGACTTACGAATCTACAACTTATGAAACTGATCTAATGAAGCGGAAGGCTTCACCAGTACAGAAGAAGATGTGTTGGTTTCAACATAAACTATAGTTTTGAAATGAAAATACTCTATAAAGTTTATTTTATTACGATATTAAATATGATATTAAATCCGTTTTTCAAATTATGGAAAAATCAATTTGTTATAGAAATTTTATTGGAAAAATTCTATTCTGTAACTAATGAAGAATAATTATTATTAAACGAAAATCAAAATTAAATGCTGTAATTCACTCCGAAGACTTCTGTACTGCAAATATTGAGAACAAGGAAAGCTAGATGGAAATTCAGTAGACTGACAAATAATTTTTGAATCGAATTTCCATCTAGCTGTTTACACTGTTGTCAATATTTGCAGTAGCAGAAGTCTTCGGGGTGAATTATAGCATTTAATTTGGATTTTCGTTTAATAATAATTATTAATTCATTAGCATTTGAATAATTGGAATATCTCAGTAATTTCCATCTAATCAAGAATATGTATGACCAATCATAGTACAGACTAAAGGGTTAAACTCTTTAGACCACTTGACCATCTAAATTGACGAGAATTGTTGAATGTCACTAATATATTCAATATTGCACTATTAATTATACAGTATTAATATTCACAACAACAACCATGAATTTGAAAAATTACAAGCATATTAAAATGAGACATAAATTTGCAATATGAATCGATCAGCTTCTCCTGTTACCTTTTTCACCTTCTCAAGGATTGAAGGTTTTCCTAGTACATGGATAACCATAGTTGGTAAAAACCTTCAATCATCCACCTTTTTTTGTACAACTTTCTCTTTATTTTGTTTTATTGTGTATTGTTGTTGATGCTTGCATGTATTCTTTTGTTAATTTGTAACAAACTTGTATGTGTGTGTGAAATAAATAAATTGAATTGAATTGAAACACTACAATCTACAATCATTATGAAAAAATTAATGAAATAGATATTGTTAATTCCAATAATGATTTCTGTCACTCACAAAATGTAGATCGCTTCACGGTGGTTCGGAGCCCACCTAAAGCCATAGGCCACACATCAATCATCATCATCCATTTAATCACCCACGCACAAGCCTAGAGCTCTTGTAGGCATCATACTCAGCATAAGTAAATAGAAAATACCTGTATATTTAATTTATCTAGTATAGATAAGTTCCAATATAGAATAAATTCAAAGAATTTCAGTTTCAATCACATTGAAATCCATAGTACAATACATAAATTGATTATTATTGAATGAATGAGTTATTGTGACTTACTTGTAGTGCATAAATAACCCTGATAGTATGTTCGTGACCAAGGGTTTCTATGCATTGCGAGAACAGCATATTCATGTTATCCTTAATTGCCAACAATTGATCGCCTTGCAGCTTCATTATTTCCGCCTCCAGCTGTTGTGGCTGCAACAAAATAATAGAATTAATGAATTAAAAAAAAATATGATCAATACAAAAACATTATAATATCAGATCTAAAATTGAAGAAATGAGATCTTTCTCTGCCAAATATTCGTTAAGTGATTTAAGAGGCCCTAAGATTTGAGAGGCCCTGATGTTGTTCAGGTGCGACCTGAAGTAAGAGGTCTGACACTTTACCTGAATCAGTCAGGTCACACATCACACAATATTATTATCTTTATAGTAACTAAATTCATTCTTGGATTTATGAAGATAAGTAGATTCACGCTTGGAACTGCGGTATTTCTCGAACCACTCCCCCCCCCCATACATCTTAATCGACCAAAAACATTGACAGTGGAATATATTTTGAAATGAATTGAGTGATAAATGATAATTTAAGTGACTAAACTTGTTTGCATGATGAAGCGTCAAGTTAAATAAAACTTAAGATGAGTTTGCTATGTGTTTTTAACGGGATCTTCAACTTACCTTGGGCTTGAGAAGAAACAACTCATCCCAGAAATTTGGATTCCTGGCAGCGAGATCTTCACCCTGGAAAAAAAATTATAAGTTGATTCTTTAAAAAATTTTTTATTAAAAATTCTTTAAAAAAAACATTATGGAAGCATTTTGTATTGAACAAAATAAATAATAATCAAGAATACTGTTTATGTACTACATTTGTTAATTTTTGTCAAATTCCTCACAATATATTACATTGAATAATAAAGAAATATGTACAGAATAATAAAACCTATTTAGGTGATCGGATACAATTCAAAAAAAAACTATTTATTATAGCACAATGGGAGTGGCTGTAGTCAAGTTATTTAGATGCTGGCTTAGTACCAGAGGTCCCGAGTTTGAATCTCGGCGAGACCAGATTTTTCTCGGGTCATTCCCGTGTTTCGGATGGACAAGTCAAGTCGACGGTCCTGGATGCCTGAAAAAAGTTGTTGGGTGGTGTCAGAGGCTTTGAATTGATCAGGTACAACCTGACAATTCTGTCACCAGACCTGAGCCAGCCATATCACTCAGTAGGCCTATTCATTTTATTTATTTGTTATAACAAAATAATAAAATCTATAACTACCTTGAAGAATGATTCATATATTTGAACCACTTTTTCTTTTAGAGGCCTCTTTGAGCCCGAATCACTGCGCTTGCGCGATATCATGTTGGCTGTATTCACCTGAACTGAAACAAAATATATTATGTAATAACATTAATACATTATTGGATGAAAGTTCAACCAAAGGTTTGAGTTCATACAGCTCACATTGATATCCACTCTTCTATTGACAATATTGGTATTTTTGATTAGGTCGATGCTAGTCAACAATTACTATATTTACAATTCGTACTTAATTGTTAAGGAAGGACCACGAGTCCAATACAGGAACAACCTATTGAATTTCATGTTTTCAACCTTGCGGCCATATACTTGAACTGAACATGAGCTATTTCTGTTTGACTCATGGTTTGCACCAATCGTAAAAGATCCTCCAGTCTCCTTCCCAGAGACCTAGCTTCAACGGTCAGGCTTGAGAAACATTTATCACATTTTAAAGCATATTTAAGCTGGATTCCCACAGGTCATTTACTGTTACAGTGAAAGTATAATTTCCATGTTTCCACTCAACACAGCCTAGTGAGTATGAATTATCCCACTTGAACTCATGTGAATAATATTCTCACTGTACCGGTCATTTTCATTGTTGTTGATACAGTACTTGTTCGATCGTGCTGAGTGGGAACAGTTCAGTTAGAACTTATGGAAATTATATTTTCACTTCGGTCAATTTTACTGTTACTAATTGGCCGTTTTCACACTTACCGATTCCGGGAAGGCACGACACTTTAGGACAGGATGTTCTCTGATCGGTTGATTCGCAATAAGTCAACCTAATCAGCCAATAAACGTTTTCACACTTACCGATTCCGGGACGGCACGGCACGACACGACAGTGTAGGAAGCTCTCTCCGATTGGCTGTTTTTCAGTACGTTAACCTGTAATCAGCCAAACGAGAGTTTCCTATCCCGTCTTGTCGTGCCGCCCTGTAAACACAAATTGAACAATTGAAAAGCTTCCTGTCCTTTCGTGTTGTGCCTTCAAGGAATCACCCATATGTGGAAATCTAACTTTAAATTACATTATTCAACGACGAAGTTGAGGAATGCAATGTGCGTAGTTATACATTATATAATCTTGACTATACTATAATATATTCAATTGTACAATGTACTTGTATGCCGTAATAAAATGAATAAAAAACTACTATTTATTAAAGTGATAATGTAATATTCACTTTGTTAACACACTTCCGGTACCCCTGAACTGATAAAAAGATTCTTAAACAAAATTTTAATAGAAGTAACATCATACAGGAGATTGAATTAATGCCACAAAATTAGATAGATTACGTGAAACATGTACCTTAGGCATTATTATCAGTAGTCTCCATAAATATTATCTTCATCATTATTATACTACCAGGTACTACCGGTACCCCTGAACTGATAAAAAGATTCTTCAACAAAATTTTAATAAAAGTAACATCATACAGGAGATTGAATTAATGCCACCAAATTAGATAGATTACGTAAAACATGTACCTTAGGCATTATCAATAGTCTCCATAAATATTATCCTCATCATTATTATAAAATAGTACCTATTATAATATGATGAGTTCATATGGCTAATAAATTACATCATAAATATACTGCGTATATGATATTCATACAATTAAGATATATATGAATAATATTGATTTAAAGGATACAAAATAAATTTAATCTAGAAAAAAATGTACTCACTCAATCTCTTGAGATGATTTTATGCATAAGATTACTTAAAAAATTATTTACTTTTACTCAATCTATCATGATACACTTACTATATTGTTTTTATAAATTGAATATAACTGATTTTAGATTAAATAAATTAAAACCAAACACAATAAGGCAATTTCATTGATAATGATAAGGTAAATTAGTTGAAGTTGAACTGTATTATGACAATTTGACAATTGGCTGATTGTAAAATTTAGGTTAGAAAAGTGTAACAGCTGTGTCTGTGTTACGAAAATTTGATCGTAAGGAAAAAATGATTCAAGCATTTTTATAACTTCTATGAATTTATCCCATATAAAAAGCACTATTTTATTTCATTAGAAAGTGAATTGATATTAAAAAGGATTTTTATATCCTTATAGGGTAGGATTCGTTGCTATATAGAAGGCCGTTGTCACCACGTTGAAAATTTAGGTTAAAGTTTTTTAGGTTATGTCAATTGAGATGTTTACGACTATGATTATTCTCACGTGCTTTCATCTAAATTGATTTAGTTTTTTGTATTGTGATTATTATTTGATTTTTAGTTTATGTGAAAATGTCTTCTTTCTTTATAAGAAAAGGTAATACCGATAAAGCCGCGTCAAAGTCAGGAGCAGGCGGGCGTAAAAGGAAAGGAAAGCTTGGTAAGCAGAGCACCTCCAACTCTAAAGCTAAAAAACCAAAACGCAACTTCGAGGATGAAGAAATTTCCAGTGACGAATTCTCAGACGTTCATTCGGAAAACGAGGTCGACGAAGGAGAGGACGTGGAAGATGTGGAAACCGCACAGGAGCGTAAACTGAGGTTAGCCAAATCCTACTTGGAAGAAATCGAAAAAGAAGAGAAAGAACGTCTGGAGAGACAAGAAATTGACAACGAAGTGTTGGCAAGTCGTTTGAAGGATGATGTACTTGCCAAAGCTGGCAAACTGCGTAGGAAAATTGGTGATCTACTAGAAACTGTGATTGAAAGTGACATAAATGTGCTACGTAATAAAAGACATAAGCTATCAGTCACTTGTGTAGTAGTGTCTAATGATTGTAAGCATGTGTACTCAGCTTCCAAAGATGCTAACATTATTAAATGGGACATTGCTAAAAGAGAAAAGGTACACATCATAGAGAGCTCTCACAACAATAAATTGAAGAAGGGTAAAAGTCACAGTGCTGACATTTTGAGTTTAGCAATCTCAGCGGACAACCAATTTCTAGCGTCGGGCGATGTGAAAAGTGTGATACACATATGGCGGCCGGAAACCATGGAGCATTTGCACACATTCAACTACCATTCAGGTGCAATCACGGGCTTGGCAATCTGTCAGGAAACTAACAGTTTGTACAGTGCGTCAGCTGATCGGTCCGTAAAAGTGTTCAACCTTGACGAAATGATGTATGTAGAAACATTGTTTGGACATCAGTCGTCAGTTACCAGCATCGATGTTTTGTGTAAAGACCGGACAATTTCAACAGGAGGCACCGATAACTCGGTGAGGGTGTGGAAAATTCAGGAGGAATCTCAGCTGATCTACAATGGAAGCGGGAGGAGTATAGACGTGGTGAAACGGCTAGATGACGATCACTTCGTGACAGGCGGCGAGGACGGGTTAGTTGCTGTATGGGGTGTACTGAAGAAGAAGCCGTCTCACATAATCTCAAACTCGCACGAGAAAGATTCGTCCGGTGAAGCAAACTGGGTTACCTGTGTGGCAACGTTGGGCACTTCCGATGTTTTTGCAACCGGTTCGTCGGACGGTTTCATAAAAGTGTGGAAGTGTGAGGACAGATACAGGAAATCGAAACTGCTGTTCACCGTTGCTGTTCAGGGCTTCATCAATTCAATGGCGTTCTCAACAGATGACAAATACCTGGTGGTGGGTGTTGGACAGGAACATAAGCTGGGCCGATGGAAGAGGATAAAGGAGGCTAGGAATTCGGTGCTATTGATCGAGTTGAAGAAGAGGAAAGAGCCGTTGGTGGCTGTGAATGGTAAGTCAACTCGAAACCTATTATTGGATTTAAAATAGGATTAGTTTATTAGGATATATTTCGTATTAATTAAGTTGAATCAAATTTCAAGTGTATTTATAAATGCGCAGGAGAGTATCCTGTAGGTATGATATTAAGCTACTTACACGTTTTCTGAGTATTCAAAAATGTCATCTACTAAGGTTCCATCTACCTATGCATTTTTGCTCTGATTTGATGAAAGGTAGTATCATTTTTCTTATGGGAATTTTCAGATTGACAGAGAATGTCAGAATACTATTGGTTCCTATGGTATTGTCAAACTGTAAATGTGTAACACTTCCATAATAACTAGAACTGGCATTATATTTCTGCTTAGTAGAGCAGAAATTCAATTGAAAGCAAGGCACTTGATATTTGAAATTGTAGCCGGGTCACACTTAGGCTAGGCAAACACACCAGTTAGTTAAAACAAGACAAGACACGTTTAGTCACAATACTTCTCATAGTTGCTTATGAAGACATGTCTAATTGCAATGACTAATCGGTGTGTTGCTTCATGAGCAACTATGTGAAGTATTGTGCTTAATCGTGACTAGTCATGTCTTGACTAACTGGTGTGTGCCTACCCTTAGTGTTCAGATCCCACTCCGATCCGATCACAGAAGGCAACGGCCTAGAATGTTGCATGCCACACAAGTCCGTCATGTGATCTGTCCCACCACGACACATCTATGTCACATTAAATATCGGACATGAGTACGAGCGGAACGCTGCATGAGAAGTGTAGCCCTGGCTTGAAGTGGCCGGCTGGTGACTCACTTGGGTTGCCAGTCTGGTAGCCAATCCTGGTGTCTCACAGGCCTCCTAGTCTGTTCTACACACGACCGACAATGACTGCTGTCTGTTAACTCACTAGCGACCCAGCCTGGTAGTTTAATTTAATACGAACTTTATGCAGCAGCCACATGTTGGTCCAGTCTGGTAAAAGTGCAATTCCCTATGAAGGACAGCGTTGGCAAACCACCCATCCACACACTGGCGCTGGTCGACATTGGCCTTCATTGGGCCAACATGTAGATGAGGCATTAGAGTATATTTGTAGGAGTTAGTTACCTTATTAAAATACTATGCTCATTAATGTCGGGGACATGTACCTACAAACGCGTGTTGGAATAATTCAACAGTACATATAAGTTTCTCTTGCTGAGAGTGATGCACACATGAGCTCCTTGCTTGTGCGTGGTTAATGAGACAAATGATGTTTGGAGTTGAGTGAACCTACAGCTTAAGGTGCGTTCCGAACCACCGGGAAGCGATTTTTAAACTCAGATCATATTTAGAGGAGTCGGCTCTTCAAGTGGTCACCCTTACAACGGAAGTAGCAGGCGCACGGATCTTAACTTATCTTATTTATTTATTCAATCATTCAGAATTACACAACTTACAGAAAAGTAGCACAGGCTTATAAGCCCAAAACGGTTCCAATATTCTAATTTATACAACAGTCCAAATGTAGCTAGGTTATGTGTCACTTAACATTCTTCAATTACACACTCAATTTACAATTCAAAATTATCGATAGCTTATCAGTGCGATCACAGTGTTAATCGCTTCAAGTAATACAGTAATGATGAAAAAATATTATTATTAACTTATTTTTTTTATTTGGAACTACTTTTAGCAACATCTCTAGAAGGATGAGCACTTACCTCATTCGTTCCAAATCTTAGATCCATTTTGAACACGGACATTAGCAAAGTAAAGATAATATAGGATATACGTAGTAATGATTAATGTTATGGATTATCAATCAACTGGAGAATACTGAGACTTGGTTGCACAAAAGCCTGTTAAATTAACGGGCCTGAGTGTATCAATCTCCACTCACATTAAACAAATATCAAACTGCATACTGTGTTTATTGAAAATATTTCTAATCTCATCCTCTATTGTTTCCAGGTGAATCATGAGTAAGGGGAGGTCGATCTATACATTGAATAATTCGGATACTGGAGAAATTCTGAGTCTATTGATCAACGATTAGGTGAGAATGCAGAATAAAAAATGAAGGACATTGTTATCGTAATATTTATCATTATAGATAGTTCTTGGATAATTTCATTTAAAGTTCTATTTTGTAAAAAAGAGTATACACTTTGCTGTAGACTATATCATAGAATAAATTTATTTTTATTCTAATGTTTATTTTTTCTGTAAGCTACCATGCAATCAATTTGTAATCAATTTGAAATTTTCTACAGCCATTTGCAGAAAAGTTCAAATCAAATTTTCAACCTCAGTGAATTGATATCAACGGGGAACCGACGCAATGAGACCAATGAACGAATCTAACGTCGTTCCACTGTGGTTAAATTTAATTGGATTTTTGTACACAATTGACCCATAGTTATTTATGAAAATATATTTTTTTCCTACAGTTACGTTGGAAAGTGGCCATTGCTGCACTGATTACAGAACGCAAAGAATCACTTTTCCGCTCTAGTGCGGGAAAAATTTTTCTGGACTCCAGATTTGCAACATGGCAACGCAAAATACTTAGTAGGTTATATGGAGCAACAGTGCAGCAAAATCAAAATGAAGTTGGTAACAGTGACTGGGCTGCTATAGGAGCAGAGGTGCAACGAAGCACAACGCGCTAATTATTACTATTATATATTATAACGAGGACAGCAACAGCACAGTGCCACCACAGCACACACCACACAGCTGCCCCCCGCCATTCAAACACTACTAAGTTATTTGATTGATTTCAGGCAATTTTACACATAATTACCCACTTTTCATATTCAATGGTAACTGTAGGAAAAACTTAATGTGAAATACGTGCGCAAAGTTCCTCTGCTGCACTCAAGAAACCATTCCGCCCTCGCCTACGGCTCGGGCGTAAACGTTTCTTTCGGTGCAGCAAACTGTCACTTTGCGCACTAGTTGCACAAATAACTATTTCAAGTATTATGTAACGAAAATAGCTGACTTGAATATAGACACAAGACAAATATTACTTTAATTACTTTCTTGGTAGCCTAAGGGCTACTACTCGTATTTACATAAAACTTGAAAATCAAAGAACCCGTTTTTCATATTATTATATGTTTTGTGAGAAATAAAATAAAGTTGGAAAAATGTACAGGGTGTTTCAGAGAAACGGGAAATTTTGAAAGTTTAATAATTTCAAGAAAAACAAATCTTTAAATAAAGTTTTTCATATCATTCAATAGTAAAAATAATTCCATTTTATAATAAATAATTACGTAACATTTATTTTTTGAAGATGACATCTTGCAGGTTTGTTCCTTTTCCACGCAAACATTCCTGTTTTCTCTTCATCACATTCAATTCAATTCAATTCAATTTATTTCCACATGAAATTACAAATTTGTAAATATAGTTAAGTTACAATAAAGCAATAAATATAAAGATAAATTACTTTACTATTTTATTTAAACTTGTAACATCATTGAAAAGTGGAATCCCCCAAGAAGACTATACATCTGTGAATGGGGGAGAGTTCCTATGAGCAAGAATATAACAAAAAGTAAATTAAGTTTGAAATAGTTATAAGCAAAATAATATACATTCATAATACTAAGTTAACCTAACTTATATGCTAGTATGATAGAGTGCAATCTACAGACTATTGCACTTCCCTACCACTGTTTTTGTGACCATTTGTGAAGAGTGCTTAAATGGAAAGAAAGAGCTAAAAAAAAGAGCAAGAGGACTCAAGACTGTGACAATTTATTTATTAAATTGTAGAGATTTAAGAAGCATAGGAATGAAGTAAGCCCTCGGTTCCAGCCCAACCTATGCCAATCAACCATTTAAACAGCTTCCTTTTATACACCACATCGCTGCAGCTCTCAGCCTCCCTGATATCATTGGGCAAATTTCTATAGACGATTTGTGCTAGATAGTGAGGAGACCTAAGTTCTATTCCGTGATATAATTGAGGTGTTGAATATCCATGGTTATTTCTGTGTCGAGTTTGATAGTTATGTTGAATATTGCTGAGTAGTTCTATTTTGTGTTTCCTGATATATGTGAGAAGTGTTTTAATATACAGTTGTCTTAAATTGAGAACAGGGAAGTCCGAAAACAACAGCGACGTGGGATATCTGGGTTCTTTTTTAAGAATTTTTTTTTATAATGGTGCGCTGGGTAACCGAGAGAGGCTCCAGGCTAGCAGATGACACCCCTCCCCAGACAATGATACCATACTGTAACACTGACTGTGCATAAGCATGGTATACTCATTTACTTGATCTGGTATCAAGTACTTGGCTCAACTGAGACATGGACATTGTCCATGGTTTGACGTAACATTACTATTGGAATTAGAAATCGCTTCTCGAATCTTGGCTTTCAATTCTTCCCTTGTTGCAGAATTAAAAGCCAAGATTCGAGAAGCGATTTCTAATTCCAATAGTAATGTTACGTCAAACCATGGACAATGTGATGAAGAGACTACAGGAATGTTTGCGTAGAAAAGGAACACACCTGCAAGATGTCATCTTCAAAAAATAAATGTTACGGTTATTATTTATTCTGAAATGGTATTATTTTTACTATTGAATGATATGAAAAACTTTATTTAAAGATTTGTTTTTCTTGAAATTATTAAACTTTCAAAATTTCCCGTTTCTCTGAAACATCCTGTACTTTGAATTTTAATTTTTATGTATAATTGAACATCATATAAACTGTTCTATGCATGACTATACCTAAGCTAGAACGTCAACTTTAGTATTTAAAATGTCTAATACTCCAGAATTATTATACAGAAAAATTATCGTATTTTCAAGCAAAAAGTACCTGGTGAATGGAATACTCACTATTTTACTTCTAGAAGGAACAAAACTTTTGGTTGTTAGGCTACATTAGAATTCATGTGATATAGAGGTGCGTACAGATATACGCGCCGCGAACATGAGCAATTCACTTTCAGTCAGCTGACTATATCTGTATTTTTACAGAAACGTTAAGATACAGATATAAAAAGCTTGGCATCAGCTGATTAAAATTGAATTGCTCATGTTCGCGGCGCGTATATCTGTACGCACCTTAGGAAAAATGCTTCGACACATTTGTCATCAATCTACGTATAAGATGGATTCACAACGACAGTGAAATTTAACAGTAAAAATAATTCCTACGAGTTCTAATTAGAATATTTCCACTCACCCCGGCCGAATATGAATGAATATTACCATTAGATCTTATGAGAATAATTATATTTTCACTGTCAGTGTTTTGTGTGAATCCAGCTTTTTTAAATGATGTGTATGGGGCCTTTTTTCACATTACTAACCTATTATTTCCTATATAAGACCCAATTAACTCAGAAGTGTCACGGACTTTCGTCACTTCTACGCCACTCCTATATTATAAAAGACGCCACGTTTCTTCTGTTCACATTGGACCATATTATGTTTATAGGAGTGAAAAAGTCCATGCCATACGCTACTCCTGTGTGAATTGGGCCTTGTAGGACTTTCCTATGGAACAGATTCTAAGATCTCATACATTTTTTATTGAGAACCCAAAACTTTGTTTCAAAATCATTGAAAACCGATGTATGAACAATAAGAATAATCGTTATTGGTTGCTACGTTGAGCTAATAAAGAGTGCTTCGTAAGACAGTTCTAAAAAATCTGGTGTGGCGCACTCACACAACTTTCCTTGCCGTTATGAAAATTGATCACCTGACGCTAGTGTTCTCGCGCATCTCAAGTCTACTATTCAAAGATATGAGACAGCTGGTAATAGGTCAATAACGCTGGAGACACACGAGGTCTGCTATCTCTTCGTAGTGAATGATTTAATAGAACCAACAGTTGCCAACAGTTTGCATTTAATAGTCACATTTTCTCGAATTTCAAGCTTATTTTCAATTTTAGGTGGAAATGTTACTGGACATTAATTGCAGAAATTTTCATGCTCAATCTTTTCCACTTGAAATGTTTTGTTTAAATTGTATATGAAGCCTCATAATTGGGAATCTAAAATCAAACTTTGCATAGATGGGGCAAAGCTTCTGAAATTTTTACAGATATGACTTGTTGCAGTTGATAGAGCTTATCAATGACTATTTCAGGTATGAATTTGATCAAAATCGTTGAAGCCGTTTTCGAGAAAATCGCGGAAAACCCTGTTTTTGACATCATTTTCGCCATTTTAGCCGCCATCTTGGATTGCATTTGATCGAAATTGTTCGTGTCGGATCCTTATAGTGTAAGGACCTCACGTTCCAAATTTCAAGTCATTCCGTTAATTGGGAGATGAGATATCGTGTACACAGAAGCAAATACTCACACACACACACACACACACACACACACACACACACACAGACCAATACCCAAAAACCACTTTTTTGGACTCAGGGGACCTTGAAACGTATAGAAATTTAGAAATTGGGGTACCTTAATTTTTTCGGAAAGCAATACTTTCCTTACCTATGGTAATAGGGCAAGGAAAGTAAAAATGTTTCTATAAATAATGCAAAAATCAGTCAAATCAAGAGTACTGTATATATAAATGAAACATTATTTTGTAAAGTTAATTAATTTATTACTGAATGTATAATTCACTTTATTAATTTTAATTATTGAAAACATTCTCAAAACAGCTCAACATAAGAAAGCCTAGAGCTCACTATCAAATTGGTCCTAAACGTCCTCTTACCACCCGCTAACAGACAAAATTCACATTTTCAATTACAAAAACAAAATTTTAAAAATATATTACAAACAAATAAAAAATACAACACTATGATTTCAGTCATACATTCAATAATTAATAGTACTTGACATTGCCTAGTTTACAAACGCATTTAGTTCCTATTTTTGATGTAATTTTATCAAATTAAAACATCTACATTGATCAACAGTTTAAAATATGTTCAGTAATATTGTTCTAGTAAATTTGTTCTGAAATATTTAAGAAATCAATTTGAATTTGTGATCGATTATGTAGTTATTAAAAAAACCAACAATCATGGAAAAAACTAAAATCCATGATAGTTTATAAAGAGAGAAATAACATGATGTAAAAAGTTTGGCTAAAATCTTCTATTGAAAAAGTTAATCTGTACGGTAAGATAGGCCTACTCAAGTATCTTTGTTCGATAGTATTAATACTCCTAGAACTATTATTAGAAATAATAAATAATTACATTGCGATCAAAAAAGAAGACTAAACTACTATCAAGTGCTCCAGCTAATCAGAAAATCACAGTCGTATTCTTTACAGTAGTAGAAAGATCGAAACTTATCCAATATATAAATAAATAATACCTTGTTCGATATTTCTCAATAGTTGCAGTCCATCAGTACCTATCGAGTCATTAGAATATCGATTTATCAATTAACAATAAAAGCAGATTCACAGAATAGCGAAAATGCTATAATCTGTGATATGATAATTCCAAATTCCTCTGAAAACTCAGATTATTACTGTTCTAATGCTTATTGGCTTCCAAGCAAAAACTAGGAAAATTTTGTTCATTGTACTCAATATTTGTTTTCATACATTAAGGCCCGGTTGCACAAAAGCCGGTCAAATTTAAACCATGATTAATTTGACGAGGACCAATCAGAGGAGTTTTTGAAAAGACGGCTTCTCTGATTGGTTCTCGTGGAATTAATCATGGTTAAAAGTTAACCGGCTTTCAAGCAACCGGCACTCAATGTATTAGGACAGAATGTATTTACGCACAGATATGAGCATTGGTTTGCTGTAGCTGTACAAAAAAGTGAGAACATTAATTCCAATAATTCAATTTCATCAATTCAACAGAAATCAAACGAGGAAGCAAGAAATCGATTTGAATAATGATTTCAAATCAATGCAAGTTATGAATTAGAATAACATTTAATTTGTCAAAATCTCTTCAATTTGTCATTCACAGTAGCAGTTTCTCACCTTTACTTCACTTTAGACTTACATCACAGAATAGGTACAGAATGGAAACTTGTAATCAAACGCCTATCTAACTTTACATGACGCAAATACTAAACACACGTCACGTGACCTTAGGAAGTTCCAATCCTGGTCTTCTGATTGGCTCGTGGCAGTGAACGAGATCAATTGATCCGGATCATTAAAGTGATCCGAACCTACCATCAATACTATTACAATGCGGCGCGTCCTAACAAGATGGCGGATTTTGGCGTCAGGGTACTAGCCAAGTTTCCATACTGTATGTATACTGTGCTTACATAGCCTAGT
Organism: Nilaparvata lugens; assembly: GCF_014356525.2. Classification (NCBI taxonomy): domain Eukaryota; kingdom Metazoa; phylum Arthropoda; class Insecta; order Hemiptera; family Delphacidae; genus Nilaparvata; species Nilaparvata lugens. The sequence goes on along the minus strand of NC_052507.1, from coordinate 10,737,043 downwards.
TAGTTTTCAGTTTTGAGCCAAGAAGTATAATATACCGGGTGTTTCAAAAAGAATGATTCAATTTCAAACAGTTATATTTATTTTGAAAAATGGTGCACACGAACCAATTTAAATCAAACTACTCACAGAATTATCGAGTATGATAAGTGTTCTATGTGCCCTCCTTTGAGGCTCGGACGACATCTAGACGGTAGCCGAATTCATCCCAGACTGTTAACAAGATGTCTTCTCGGACTGTCGCTACTGTATCAGTTATCCTGGTTTTTAGCTCCTCAAAATATTTATATTGATACAGTAGCTACAGTCCTAGAAGACATATTGCGAACAGTCTGGGATGAATTTGGCTACCGTCTAGATGTCCGAGCCTCAAAAAGAGGGTATAATATAGAACACTTTCAATACATCATCATAAACTCGATACTTCTGTGAGTAGTTTGATGTGGAATTGGTTTGTATGCACCATTTTTTTAATATATATAACTGTTTAAAATTAGATCATTCTTTTTGAAACACCCGGTATAACTTGTCTGTTATATAAACTCCTTAACTCATCAACCAATCAACTACCGTACCAGCTACGAAGCTTCTGTCATTGAAACATGATACATCAAATAACAAATAAATAAATTATGATGCATAGTATTCACACTGCATCCAGTGATGAAACCACACATGTGATGAAACTACTTCCTACATTGTTACAAAATGAACTCTCATTCTTCACAATGGATTGTAACTGGCCTGAACAATTACCCACACAGTAAGTACACCAATAGAAAAAATAGATAAAATACATAAAACATTAGATTACGACTTGAAAGCTCCATCTATTACCCTGAATTTAGTGCAAAAAATTAGTATCCACTGAAAAATTGATTAAAACATCTAAAATTTAGTAACCTGCCTCCACATATAAAATAACACACAGTGAAATAACATTAATATTGTTTAAGAGAGAATAATCATCAAATATGCTAATAATGCTTTACATTGAACAACAATAAAATTATTTCAAGATACAATTATTACCTACAGTTAAATTTGCAACCTATCATTTATAACCAACCTTTCAACAACAAGTACACATACCATAGAGCAAAAAAGAAAGTTATGTACAAAATACAGATTTGATCATTAGTTACACATAATTTAATAAATAAAATAATTGTTCATTTCAACAACAAACATTACACACTCACCAGATTTTTTCTTTTCTCCTTAATAAAACACAAAAGTCTTGCTCTTACGCTATAGCTAATCGGCTCCTCATACAGTTTATATCTATTTATATACAGCTATTTATAAGTACAACAATAACTAAAGAATTCCGCCAGCTTGTAAATCGATTTTTCGAAATTTCTAAATAATACATCAACAGATAACCTCTATGTTATTTTCATAATGCAGTTAATGAGATTTGTAGTTTGTGACAATCACTTAATTATAAACAATTAAATTGTTAATTCATAATTTCAATCTCAGTTACGTGAAATATTCACAGCTTGAAACTTACTACTCAATCTCCCTAATAGTGAGATTCACGTTATATAGTCAGTGAAAATGATAGGAAAGCATTGTTGCCAATTTTCCTTTTCCATAACCTTCTTCAGCAGGCTAGATAGCTATGTGATTCCAGTAAATATGATATCATGATCCTTGTTAATAATGATCAGTTCTATCAACAGTATATTTTATTCGTAAATAAAATATATTTTTTAATGATTTGATAATAAATTTAGATGAAATTTGTAATTCATAATATTTCCACATAGGCTATGAGTATTATTGCATAATGACATAAAAGGATAGCAAACCAATGCCAATCAGGTTCTGACTTTATAACTTGAGTCTCACTATAATAGAACACAACATTTATAGTCCACCCTTCAACATATACCAACTAACAGTTGTCTCTTTTATCAACTAACAGTTATCAATTGATCAGAAACTAATCTTCCACAAAAGTCCATACTACTTGTAACCTGTACATGAGAAATTCACATAATGAACCATTTCTGCTGACTTGAAACTTTTAGTAGCCTACACTACAACGCTAGTCCAACTTACCAACTATACTCCGTACAAAATTACTTGTGACTTGGGAGTGACATGCGCAGCAGAGAAGCAACGGCGGTGATGTTGCCGTTCTGATCCGGCCAGCATTCTTTAATTTCTAGTGAGTATTCAAGCGCTCATGTTAACCTTCCGGCAGTCGCGCTGTTGTAAAAAGTACAACAGTGTCAGTTTTTTTGCTGCACAAAACTATTGAATGCGGTGGTGTCAGTGAATGAGTCACCTATACATTCCAAAACTTTCCCGCCATCACTCCACTGAGTTGCAGTATCAACCGAGCAATGGTTAAGTCTTTAGGTGCCATTTAGTTGCAACAGTGCATAAGTATGATAGGGAAAGACTGTATACGGGGATTATAAACAAACTAATAACACAGAAATGATGGCTTTGCTTGGTGTACCTTTTTGGGCTACGAAATGGTAATCATCCAAATGTTCATAGGCGTAAAATAATCCAATGAGATGGGAATAGTAATTATACAATCAATTAATATGTTTTGCCAGTAAACAGAGTACATAACACTTGGAAAATTCGATGTTGCAAAAATTGCAACACGCGACTGCTCGTGTGATTGAGTAGGGCGCGATTACCAAATGGTTAAACTTACGGAGTTTCCTCTCTGAAAGCCTTCAGTCGACTGACTCTAATCGACAAATAGGCAACTGCGCTTTTACCTATGACTCTCTGCGCTGCATATTCCTCCAAGTCAAAAGTTATTTTGTACGGAGTATAACAATAAGGCTTGCCACTAATGACAGGACATGCATGATGAACATATGTGAGCACATGTTGCTATACATTGGTGTGTCATCACAGCAAAAGGCTTCAAGCATATTTTTTGTCGTTAGGTTTTTGATTTTTTTTAAACTTTTCTTCGCCGCTCTATTTTAGGTTAAATTTATTCTTGTATCAATATAATTTGTAATTTTCTAGTGGTTTATTTATTGTTTATTTTATGTTAGAAGCCTCTCGCTGACGACAAAACATGAAAGATGAACATGTGTGTGTGTGCATGATAAACGTGCATGTACACATATGTTCATCATGCATGTCCTACCGTTAGTGGCTAGCCTAAGTTACTAACTCATCTTCCACAAAACTCCACACCACGCTAAGTAACCTGTACAATGTCATGAAAAATTCACATCTCTGTCAACACAAACCTTTTCACGCTCCTAGATCACTACACCGCTAGTCCAGTTTACCAACTATCAGTTAGTTACTCACTTATGATCGATCTACAGTTAGTTACTAACTTATGTTCCACAGAATACCATACATCTTTCTTTACATAACACGTAATTCACAACTTTTGCTGACTGAAAACTTTTCACTCTTCTAGACCACTACACAGCTAGTCCAACTTACCAACTACCAGTTAGTTACTAACAAACGATCGATTAGTTACTAACTTATGATCGATTAGTTAGTAACTTATGATCGATTAGTTACTAACTAAAAATCGATTAGTTACCAAATTATGATCGATTAGTTACTAACTAATGATCAATCAGTCACTAACTTATGATCAATCTAGACAGCTGATCATCCGGGTGACGAGTCGGTGGAGAACTGGAGTCCCAGTCGATGCAGATCGTTGAGAATGGGAAAGGGGCGTCGCGGCCAGACGCGCGGCGTCTTCAGCGAGATGGAGTCACGTGATATCGACTCCAGCTGTTGCACCATGGGATAGATGCGCTGTTCGATCCATTCGGCCACTGTGTACGCGTCGAATATCTCCCATAGCGCGTCTTTCGCGCCGCGCACCAAACTGGTCACGCTGTGGTAGAGGCGTTGGTGATCCACCTGCGTCACAAATAGAACAATTGGTTAGTCACAAAAATCAAGAATACTGGAATCAGAGATCAACGTGAGTTATGTCATACAATATAATCAGTCATCTATCCCTTGTCCTTCATTTAATAGAACAGCCTAGACACAGAAACTATAGTAGCGTCCACTAGCTGTTACATGGAAGCAGAATTGAAAATATATTGTACAAAAATGTATATGTCAATCAAATGAAAATTTGAGTTCAAGACATTTCCAATTACGCGTTCTTATAGTAGCTAGTAGAAGCTACTATAGTCTCTGTTTGTGGAGCATGCTTCAGGAACAACAATTTAACTAGTAGTTCTGTGAACAGTAGACCTAACGCAGTTTTCTCATCCACAAGTATCTGGTGTCACCTGTTCACTGGCTTCTCCAGACATCTGTGTAATGCTTGCAATGAATAATCCACTTGTCAGCTGATTGATTTATGAATAATTCTAGTCTGATTAACCCTATCTTCAGAGTAGATGATAATATATAGTAATTTCAGAGTAATGAGGAAATACCTTTTCCTTTCATGATTTTCTTAAAATGCAAAATTTCAAAAAAACCTTGTGCATACATCGACGCGCAGTAGAAAAAGGAATACTCCTTCCGAATCTCATAGAATTCTATCAACGCGTTTGGCCGTAAATGCATACAGACAAACGAAAGAAAATCCGAGTTGAAACATAGACCTCACTGGGTTCGGTCAATTAACAATATGCTTCAACAACAATTAGGAAAATTAATTCAACACCACAAAATCATGTTTCCAATGAATTTTTATTAATAAATTAATCCTGTTTCTATTCTAAATCTAATAAATGAAACAACTTACGGTGAGCTCGTCAACCCTTAACGGACTGCTGAAGTTATGGCGCACATTGTAGTCGGTCATCCATCCCTTGTCCTTGCGAATGGAGGCGACCGCTTCCGCCACCTCCCGCTCGACGGTGCTCAGGCGGTAGAGCAGGCGGAAGAAGGCGTGGCCCGGGAACACGCACCGCGAAAACTGCTCGAACAGGAACGGGTCGTTGTTCAGGCTCAAAAACGACCCTGACGACGACGAACCTCTGTTGTCGAGGCTGTTGCCACTGTATCGAACAGATGAGAAATCGATCAAACAAACAAGCAATTTATTGGGTCGTTGTTCAAGTTTAGAAAATACCCTGATGTCGACGAGCCACCTCTTTTGTCTAGGCTGTTGCCGATTTGTCAACAAATCAATCAATTCATGACATGAATCTTTTTATCAATGATGTACAAATGAGTCACAATATTCATGAAAATTTCTTCTAGGCTTGTAACTTCAACTATTGGTAATTAATCAACTTTTTGAACCACATCTTCCACTTTTCCAATGGTAATTTCTAATTTCAACTTAATTTTAAATTTATGTTTTACTTTTTCCGGGTACGCGACTAGGTGTCACCCCGACTACTTGTCCCCCTTTAAAACCGGTTTTTAGGGGACAAGTAGACGTGAGCCATACCCATCTACTTGTCTCCTTTCTGAGGAGGTGACAACTAGTCGGGGGGACACCCTGTCGAGGGGGTGCGAGGTGTCCAGTTGTCGTTTACGGTCATGACTAGTTGGCACCTCCGGTCCAGTAGGTGTCAAGTAGTCGGGGGGACAACTTGACGGCAATGATGGCATATTTTACGAGGGTACAAATTTTTATGAGGGTGGAAATTGGAACAGCTGAGTCCCCCCTCAACCACCCAATATCTCACTGCTAGACGTTGCCAATTTGTCAGGGTTGTATTATACAAATTCAAATAATATATATATAGCTAGATAATTGACCAGATACTTCAAATTTGGCAACGTTGCATCAACTCTGATCGGACCATTTTCGTGCGGTCTACTTTAGTAGGAAATGAGTGTCAAAAAGTATAGTTACACAAAGACGCCGCAGCTGAGCGCTGAATTCAGTTTGGGCCTGAGCGACTGGTTGAAGTAACCATGACTGGTGGCCAGTAGAGTGACGGCCAGTGAAGGAATGGCCGACGGAAGGAGTTCACACAACACGGCAAAGTGGTCGTACCTGCAAACAGAACACAAATCACTAATTAATCTAATTGAAATTGTTCACATTAAAAAGATGTCTTGAACTAAGAAGCCAAACCTGCTATAATCGTATAATCCCATTCAATTCAATTCAATTCAAATTAATTTATTCCACACTCATAAATACATATACATAAATCAAACAAAGCTCAACATAACAACACAATCCAACCAAAATGTAATAATAATAAAAGGTAAGTGAAAAAACCACTGGCATAAGATGACTCTTGTTCGCCGATAAATTCATACTACGCTTAACCTGATTTAAATTGATTTAGTACAGAAGCAAATATTTATACAGAATAGTAAATTATAAAATGAAGAATCGAAACAAAAATTCACAACAAAAAAAATTTAAAAAATTCTCTCGAGTATCCTAATCCATATATATATAAAAGCGAAATGGCACTCACTCACTGACTGACTGACTGACTCACTCACTCGCAGTACTAAAAATCTACCGGACCAAAAACGTTCAAATTTGCTAGGGTATGTTCAGTTGGCCCTTTAGAGGCGCACTAAGAAATCTTTTGGCAATATTTTAACTCTAAGGGTTATTTTTAAGGGCTTAAAGTTCGTCTTTTAGCATGTATATTCTTCTTCTCCCAATCTCTTAATTATAATTGAAATTTCCATATCATATGTTACTATAGAACTATAATCTAGATAGAGTACCTCTTCGAAACAGTTGTTAACTGGCAACTAAATTAATAATTTTGTCAGGTTGGCATTAAGTTGAGTTGATTTTGTTAGGTTGGCACCAAGTTGAAGATTGAAATGCATCTATCGCGGAAAAATTGATTGGGCACTGCTACTTCAATCAGAGCTATTCCTGGGAATATTATATTACTAGCCGTCAGGCTTGCTTCGCTTGCCATATCCGTTTAGCCAGACGTTTAGTCTGGCCCCCGACTGGATTGTTCTAACATATGATAAAAATGCTCAAATGAAAAATGCAGGCGAGCGAAGAGAGCCTGCTGATTTCATTCTTGGTCGATCCAGTCGGGGGGTCCAGGGGGCGGAGCCCCCTGGCTAGACGGATATGGCGAGCGAAGCGAGCCTGACGGCTAGTATACTATATAACTATGGTACTCTCTTATTCATAGATATAGTAATTCATAAATACAGTGTAAACAGGGCATATAGAACGCATTACATGAGAAATGGGAAGAGGGAAAAATCATAATATTATCTTATAAACAAAAAAATCACAAAATATTTAAATTGAAAATAAAAAATTCTGGCAAATCGCAATTCCCATACGAAAAAAATCACAAAATATTCAAATTGGAATAATAATTCTGGCAAATGGTAATACTTATACGAAAAAAAATAAAAAAATATTCGTTTTAATAGTGTAGTATTTAGGGCAACAAATCACATTGCTTTAATTAAAACACTGAGGCTCACAATAAATTGTGTGACACTGTATCATAAATGTGTGATACTGTATCACGATAATGATACTGCATCATACTTTTGTATTAAACTGTGTAGTAGAACATTGATACTGTATTATGAGTGTGTGATACTGTATCATCTCACCTCTGCCATCCGGTGATAGCAATGCCCTGAAATCCGCCACTAAACTTGTCGCCTCTGTTTGCATGACCTGTAGCCAGCACATTCTATTGCTACTGATGATGCTAATAATGATGTATCATAATTGTGTGATACTGTATCATAATTGTGTGATACTGTATCATAATTGTGTGATACGGTATCATAATTGTGTGATACTGTATCATAATTGTGTGATACTGTATCATAATGTGTGATACTGTATCATAATGTGTGATACTGTATCATATGTGTGACACTGTATCATAAATGTGTGATACTGTATCACGATAATGATACTGCATCATACTTTTGTATTAAACTGTGTAGTAGAACATTGATACTGTATTATGAGTGTGTGATACTGTATCATCTCACCTCTGCCATCCGGTGATAGCAATGCCCTGAAATCCGCCACTAAACTTGTCGCCTCTGTTTGCATGACCTGTAGCCAGCACATTCTATTGCTACTGATGATGCTAATAATGATGTATCATAATTGTGTGATACTGTATCATAATTGTGTGATACTGTATCATAATTGTGTGATACGGTATCATAATTGTGTGATACTGTATCATAATTGTGTGATACTGTATCATAATTGTGTGATACTGTATCATAATTGTGTGATACTGTATCATATTGTGTGACACTGTATCATAATTGTGTGATACTGTATCATCTCACCTCTGCCATCCGGTGATAGCAATGCCCTGAAATCCGCCGCTGAACTTGGGCGCCTCAGTTTGCATGACTTGCAGCCATCGCATGTTGTTGTCCAAGTGGCGCTTGGCGTTGGGCACCTGAAGCGTCTCGCCGAATGCACCCTTGAACGCCGACGCCGCCCAGACACGCGCAAACACCGCCGCGTATTTGTCCCACACTGAAGACGGCACAAATCGGTACACGTCCTCTGCGTACACCCATACCTACAAACAAAATGGTTGTGATTAAATACATTCATTACTGTACAACAACACACAATAGTGAAAATTATCCCTTTTAATTGAATAAACTATTATTACTATTATTGGATATATTATTACTATTATTGGATACTATCACATTAAGCATTATATTAGTATCATTCGAATTAATAAAAACAATATAAAACTTGTAGTATCCTTTTATAAAAACATTTTAACGACTAGTTTCGACCTACTTTGGCCATTTTTAGGTCGAAGCTAGTCGTTAAAATGTTTTTATAAAAGGATACTACAAGTTTTATATTGTTTTTATTAATTTGAATAAAGTAGCCCATAAATGAGTGAAGTGATTATATGAGTGTAGTATCATACGGTATGTAAGGTATTATTATTATGAATGTGCAGCAACCCAATATCCTGTTAACGAAACAGTAATTGCCCACACGGACTAAAAATGTCTGTGGGCCAATGTGTCCAGTAGAATAGAATAGAAAGAATGCTTTATTATTCAAGTTAACATAATACAATATACAAACACACATTTATGGCTTGATTAGACAGACAATAAGTCCAGTACTTTGCTAATCAAACATTTCCTTTGCTGCTCTAATTTCTAATATAATGTTGAATCAACTAGAACAACCATTCAAACACCCCCCAAATTCTCACACACACACGTCAGCTGTGAATCACAGCAAGCAGCACACAAAGAGTAAATTGAGAGTGAATTTTGTAGTTAATAGATTCATGGATAACTTAACAATAAATTATTTTCGATAGAGGAGTAGATATATCCGAACACTGTTATGCATGAATTAGTACGGATAATTGATGCTCTACTACTAAATTATCATTATCTTAAATGTTGGAAGGGGTGTTCATCAACATTTATTCCGAAATGGTTTCAATTTTAGAGTAACCTTCAAGTTAAATATAAATAAAATATAAATCTTAGTACCCTTTTAAATTATTTTATCACAATTCATTCATTTATTGTATAAAACACTATAATCATAATACAATTATAACATTGGAGGAAAAACTAGGCTGAGCCTGTACTATTTCTCTCTCCAAAAATGTTGATAAAATGCTAATGTTGTCCAAAAGTTAAGGTTATGATTGTTATCACACACTGCTTTGTCACTTGATTTTCGGTCCAGGAATAATGAGTTGAAAATGTTGAATTTTGAAGGTTGATGTTATACTCTAAATGAATCACAATAAATTAAAAACTTTAAAAATATTGCACTTATTTGAAAAAATTGAATACAAAATCAAAAACCTACTCACTATTAGTTATTTGCAGCTTTAATTATTTTATTTAAAAGGGTACTAAGATTTATATCTTATTTATATTAAAAGTAACCCTAAAGAAAAAAGACAACCTTCAAGTTGCTTCAATCTACTTCAATTTTGAAGTTGGTTTTGCAATCTATATGAATATGATGACTCAAGTTATGCTTAGTCCACATTATTGCAGAATCTCTGTCCAAGCTGGTAAGCTTGGCCACATTGGTCTTGCCATCCGCAGTACAATGTGACCGTTTGTGGAAATGCTCGGCTGGCCACTTGCCTTCGCTTGGCTGGCTTTTGCTCGACAAAAATCGGAGGGACGGCAAGCAAAGACCAGTGAAGGCGAGCGCTGGCAAACCACCCATCCACACTCTTGCGCTAGTCATCATTGGGCGAGAGCGTGGATGCGGCACAAGTATGAAAGCTTGAGTAGAAAAAAGAAAGAGGAGTTGACTGACCATAGGTTCGACAAGCTCGCCGATGCGATACTGTTCGAGCGAGATGGGCGGCAGATGTCTCAGCATATCGTCCCAAATGATGGGCGTGACACCCGGGTGACGCGTGCGCACAAACTGCGCCACACGAGTCACGTGTTGCAGGAAGAGAGTGTCACGTGGCTGGCTGCGACACCTCACACACTCGCCCATCTGAAACACCTCGTCGCAGCCTATGTGCAGGTACCTGATGTTCTTGTGCATGTCCATCACCTGACACAAACAAAATAAACAATTGAATAAATAAATAATAAATGGCGTAACGTTTCCAAACCGGGCCCCCCTGCAAAAAAAATCCGGGCCCCTCTTTTAAAATCGTACCACCTTTCTCCAGCCCCCTTCTCCCTTAATCCCAAGCATTAAACTCTAATGCTAACGTACATCTTTCATGAGTGAATTACATAGCTTAGTTGAAAAAATAAAACTTGTTCTTGATTAAATTCTACCATTCAATAACACGATTCGAGAGGAACTGAACCACTGAATGCGGATGTGAATTGCAAATGAAATAATGAATTGAGTATGCTATTATATAGTATTTATATTTTCGGCGCCCCTGCCACTCTATCTATATATATATATATAAAAGCGAAATGGCACTCACTCACTGACTGACTGACTCACTCACTCACTCACTCACTCACTCGCATAACTAAAAATCTACCGGACCAAAAACGTTCAAATTTGGTAGGTATGTTCAGTTGACCCTTTAGAGGCGCACTAAGAAATCTTATGGCAATATTTTAACTCTAAGGGTTGTTTTTAAGGGTTTAAAGTTCGTCTTTTAGCATGTATATTCTTTTTCTCTCAATCTCTTAATTATAATTGAAATTTCCTTATCATATGTTACTATAGAACTATAATCTAGATAGAGTACCTCTTCGAAACAGTTGTTAACTGGCAACCAAATTAATAATTTTGTCAGGTTGGCATTAAGTTGAGTTGACTTTGTTAGGTTTGCACCAAGTTGAAAACCTACATTTATCGAGGAAAAATTGATTGGGCAATCTACTTCAATCCTGGGAATATTATATTACTAGCCGTCAGGCTCGCTTCGCTCGCCATATCCGTTTAGCCAGACGTTTAGTCTGGACCCCCGACTGGATTGTCCTAGCATGATAAAAATGCAGGCGAGCGAAGCGAGCCTGCTAATCTCATTCTTGGATAATCCAGTCGGGGGTCCAGGGGGCGGAGCCCCCTGGCTAGACGGATATGGCGAGCGAAGCGAGCCTGACGGCTAGTATGGTATATATGTTCAGGAATTCAATGGGAAAATAATTTATTTCCTCCAATGCTTACTTAAAGATAGTAAATAAAGATAACGATTTACTTTAGAACCATTCTGACAATCTTTGTTTGAATCAGAGAGAAAAGAAGTAAATCTTATATCTATAAGTAAGTGGTTTGAATAGACTCAGTCTGGATTGTCTCACCGGATGTATAAATTTTAATGATTTGTGAACAAACAACATTCCTAATTTTTCAATAAGCTCACTACCAGCACACAATTATTGAAGCTCTGTCAATGGAACTATAATTATTATTATGAGTAGATTTGAACAATGATTGTTTTTCTTTCTCGCCTACATATTATCCGGGCCCTAGCCCGGGCCCCCTAGGGACCCGGGCCCCCCCGCGCCGCGGGCCCCCCCCCTTACGCCATTGAATCTCAGTACCCTTTTTTGAATAATTTTATCACAACATGTTCGGACATTCATGCCATTTTCAAGTGATTTGAAATAAATAAAACATGTTGTGATAAAATAATTAGAAAAAGGATACTGAGATTTGTATTTCTAGTTATAAATACAAGCTTTTCATATAAGAATAATGATGGTACATGGAACATGATTGAATAACCATCTAAATAAATATTGGACCTTTGTTTTGGCACGATTTTCTTCAAGTTACCGATAGAATTTTCATGCCCTGAAACATTTGTGAGCCGGATCTCACTTAGCGTATGATCACATTGGATGCGTGTATGTGCACGTTAGATCATACATGAGCCAAGAAACAAAATCTGGAAAAACCCATTGTAACACGTTGTGACTTGTCTGTAGCTGCTCACACTGCACGTGTTCCTTTTGCTCTTTCCAGAATTTTGTTTCTTCACTGGAATTTCACTGCACTGGACACGTGAACTCATAATCGAGAATCCAGCTTTATTATTTAGTTACTGCCCGATTCCTAGTCCATAATACCAGACCTAAAGTACGAGAGAGATTACTTTTTACACGGCTCTCTCTCAAAGACAGAGAGGCCCGATGCTCTTCCATTCGCTAATCACTCCCACTATCTAACAGCATTCCCCTACTTTTGTGTCAGCATCCAATTGTGCGCAGCATGCTTACTCCTCTCCACTACTCTGTCCATGCTACAAACTGTGCAACGAGAAATCGGTTCCCCTCTACATGTTAGTAAGAGTAATATCAAAAATAAAAATCTAAGTAGCCTACCCTTTTTTTTAAATTGTTTATTTTGTTTTTTAAGGGTACTTTGATTTTTATTTTCTATTTCTATTTGTAAGCAAGATGAGGAAAGGCGGGAGAAGCCTCCACCAAATATGCAAGGAGGATGTGCCTTCACCAATTATGTAAGGAGGGAAAGAACTATGATAACAAGAGAGAACAGAATAACTAGAACTTTATTTAATTGGTATCTTTCGGTTTTACATGGTTGAAAATGATAAATATCAACTTTTCTCTATTACAAAAAGGTAAAATATAAATATATATACAATCACAATATTAAAATTGAATTTAATGGGGAAAACAACTCGCTGCTGCTTAAGATGATTCAATCTTTGTGGTTACGAAAATTAAGAACAATGATCTTATCCAGTAGTCACCTACCTTTTGAATATGGCTTCCCCCTTTGGCATCCACTGGTTTAATCGCGACTTTACAGTTAGTATTTTTTATACTTAAAGAAATACCTAGGGCTACAAGAGTAGCCCAAAAGAAAAAAGTTAAGAGTAATATCTCTCGGACGGATTGATACTGACCTGTTCGATCATCTGATGCACAAAATCATGCGAGGTGTTTAGAGAAGGACAGAGCGCTTGGGGTGACTCGGGCACCTCCCTCAGTTCGCTGAACTCGCTGTGTTTGAGGGCGAACTCAACATGGCCGAACGTCTGCACCAGAGGGATCACCTCCAGACCGTTGCTGACGGCCGCATCTATTATCTCCTGCACGTCTTGTCTGCAAACAATCAATCCCTCGAACAATAAATGAATCATTCATATTAAATTCAACTACCATAACATTTTAAAATTTTATCTACAGTCACGGTCTCACAAGTTGATTCCTGAACCGATTTATGCCTTACACAACAGCAAAGACGCTATTATGAATGGCAATAGCATTTGATCAACCAGCTAAGTTTTTGCCAGCTATTTGAGTCAACAGACTAAAATTTCAAGTTGGTCAGTTCAATAGTTCAGAAGTGATGATCCCTCAAACATGTATTCTCTATCACGTGCATGTTTATTTCAATTCTTTATTTTTTGTAGTATAAAAGATTGAAGATTTTCATTATAACTGTTCATAATTTTATTAAAGACGCCGTATAATCAATTGATGTTATAGTTACACCACATCAGTATTTTATTCAGACCATAGATGTGACCATAGACCATAGATTTGTAGATTGCTTACCTAGAGTAGGCATTGCCGGCAGCCAGGGGGGCCAACCGCCCCGCCCAGGGGAACATGTCCTCCCATTCGATGAGCACTCCAGTGGCGCCCAACTCCTTGGCCAATGGCATCATCCTTTTCAGATAGGATACTCTCGGCGGCGCGCCTTTCAAATCGAAGTGCATCAGACGCTGACCGGGCACGTAGATGCTGCGACTACCCCCGCCATTGGATGACCCCGCATGGTCGTCTAGACTGTCCATCAGTCCTACCCCTCCTCCTTGTCCCCCTAGCAACAGATTGTTGACATCGTCCAGCCTCTGGTTGCCTGCGTTGTTGTTATCTAGGAGGTCCTGGTTTTGGAAACCTGTTGGCAGAAAAGAGAATGACACTTGAAATAAAGTTGGACAGTCAATTCTTCATCATTTCATTTCATACCATAGATGTCTAGTGAAATATAAAACTTGAAAAATTGGGTTGTTGTCTAGTAGGTCCTGGTTTTGGAAACCTGTTGGCAGACAAGAAAATGACACTTGAAATAATATTGTTAGATAACCAATTGAGAATTTAGATAGACATAGGCCTAACGTACATAATATTTGGACAATTTAAGACAAAATTAGGAAATTGAAGAAGTTTTAGGCAATAGCCTGTTTTTTCTTCTCTGACTACTCTATTGTTTACTCTATCCAATAAATAAATAAATTCTCGACAGTCAAATCCCTCAGGAACTGTTAACTATACAACTTGAAAAAATGTATTTTGTATTTCATCTGAATACAGTTCTTAAGGCTGTGCAACAGGCTAAAAATACCTCGAACTGGTGATATTTTCATATATTTTCGATCCTTGCCTAGGTAAGGAAAGTATTGCTTTCCGAAAAAAATTAAGGTACCCTAATTTGTAAATTTCTATACGTTTCAAGTTCCCCTGAGTCCAAAAAAGTGGTTTTTGGGTATTGGTCTGTATGTGTGTGTGTGTGTGTGTGTGTGGTGTGTGTGTGTGTGTGTGGTGTGTGTGTGTGTGTGTGTGTGTGTGTGTGTGTGTGTGTGTGTGTGTGTGTGTGTGTGTGTGTGTGTGTGTGTGTGTGTGTGGTGTGTGTGTGTGTATGTGTGTGTGTGTGTGTGTGTGTGTGTGGTGTGTGTGTGTGGTGTGGTGTGTGTGGTGTGTGTGTGTGGTGTGTGTGTGTGTGTGTGTGTGTGTGTGTGGTGTGTGTGTGTGTGTGTGTGTGTATGAGTATATGTGCGTCTGTGTACACGATATCTCATCTCCCAATTAACGGAATGACTTGAAATTTGAAACTTAAGGTCCTTACAATATAAGGATCCGACACGAACAATTTCGATCAAATTCAATTAAATATGGCGGCTAAAATGGCGAAAATGTTGTCAAAAACAGGGTTTTTCGAGATTTTCTCGAAAACGGCTCCAACGATTTTGATCAAATTCATACCTAAATTAGTCATTGATAGGTTCTATCAACTGTCATAAGTCCCATATCTGTAAAAAAATTCAGGAGCTCCGCCCCATCTAGACAAAGTTTGATTTTAGATTCCCAATTATCAGGCTTCAGATACAATTTAAACAAAAAATTTCAAGTGGGAAAGATTGAGCATGAAAATCTCTACAATTAATGTTCAGTAACATTTTCACCTAAAATTTAAAATAAGCTCGAAATTCGAGAAAATGTGATTATTTCAATTGCAAACTGTTGATTCTATTAAATCATTCACTATGAAGAGATAGCAGATCTTGTGTGTCTATAGCGTTATTGTCCTGTCACCAGCTGGCTCTTTGAATAGTAGTAGACGAGATGCGCGGGAACACTAGCGTCAGGTGATCAATTTTCATAACGGCAAGGAAAGTTGTGTGAGTGTGCCACACCAGATTTTTATAGTATTAAACTATCAAAATAAGGGGGTTTCCCCCCTTAGTGGGAATAGGTAGAATAGTGAGATTCAAGTTATAAGGTCAGCATCTGATCAACATTGGTTTGCTATCCTTGTCTGTCATTAGACAAAGCAGACACCTCTATCCTTTTTCTTCTCCGCAACCTTGCCAAATCTTCTACAGTCTATAAAGATACATGATAATATATATTGTTTTTGTGTCATGCAAAATTATTTCTTAAATATGTGGATATTTCCTATTTTAGTGATGATAATGTGAAATATTTCTTCTATGTTTGGTTTTGAAGCATCTAAATTTGAAAATTTACATTGTAAAAATAATTATTAAGGACTGAAAATTTTGTGAAGTGAACAACTACAAGACTTAAAATATTTCGGACTATGTGTAACCTTATCTAAATTTGGGAGAGGAATAGCACAAGGTTACCTTATTTTTTCTTCCCTATCACTTTGATGATGTACTTATTGTATCAATCAATAAAGAATGAACTGTAGAATTACTATAGTTGATAACTGTACTTATAACGAGAATATTTGTACAAATAATTCTAAAAATAAATTCACACAAACCTTTATTGACAAAGGCCAACAAATCACTCTCAGAATTCATATGTTTTATTCCTTTTCCTCTGACAATCCCCTCATCTCTCAAACTATTCCACGAGTACCGAAACCGCGCATCTTTGGTCACCCAATTCACGCAGGTTTTAATCCTCCGTCGCAGACTGTTGAACGGTTGAGATCCCTCCACTTTCAAAGAAAACCCCGGTTGAGAACTCCGGAAGTCAGTATCCGAACTCAAGCTCGCCCGACTATCAACTGTCTCGCTTCCAAAATTTGTTAACGCTGCAAATTGCCTCTCCTGACGGATGAAACAGGCGCTAGCGATCTTCTCAAAAGCCAGATCCGAGTTCAAAGCGACATCGGCAACAGTCAAACCCGCTTTCGACTCACTCTGTACCTCGACAACACTGTTCAACTCGATATTCTGCTGACAACAGCACTCCACCAACTTGCGTTTCAAATTCGTATTCGCATCTTTCAAGCGACTCATCACATCCTGTTGCAGTTCTATTTTAGCGTCCATTTTTTCTAAATTTCTGTCACTTTTGTTTAGATTGTCTATTAGTGAATGAATCGATTTGCTGAGACGCGATATTTGAACTAACAGTAGTTCGCATTTCAAATCTTTTGGCAGTGGACTCAAAACTGGGATAGTTCTGCTCGAATGTCGTTTCAACTGAGACATCTTTGTTATATTATGATATTTACAACAAAGAGCAGCTTTATTTACATCAACAGCTAACTTATATTGTTTTATGATACAGTAATAACAACAGATATCGCTAAACTACATGACAATATTCAATTTGATAGTAAATAATTTTTTTAGACTACTTTTATAAAAATTATTTAACTTATATTGTTTTATAATACAGTAATAACAACATATATCGCTAAACTACATGACAATATTCGATTTGATAGTAAATAATTTATTTAGACTACTTCTATCAAAATGGGGGAGAGAAACAATTTTGGGTTTATCCTGTTTATTGTCTCTCAATCATTAATTTGATGTTGTAATTGTGGAATGAATAGAATGAAAGATAAATTTTCAAGATTACATGTTACCGTATTCCAATTAGAATAAAAAAACTAATTGAAAATAAGGATTAGATTGCAATAAAACTCTATAACAATTTATTCTGTACTATCACATAGCCTATGATGATAAAATGTAGACAACAATGAAAATAAACTCAAATAATGATGCCTAGTATATCACAAATAATTCACATCTCAAATTCCAGGCTATATTATGTTTTGCTCAGTAATTAAAATTTTTCTTCATGTTCAAATGATAATATTTTCAGACTGAAATTCCTGGCTATATTATGTTTTGATCAGTAAACTTTTTCTTCATGTTCAAATAATAATATTTTCAGACTAAATAATATAATCGATTTCAATAGAGCTTTACTCAAGTTATGAGATATTTAGCTCAATTATAGGTTTTTGAAAAAACCAGACTAGTTTTTCAACACTATATTTAATAGTTCACTATATTGTAATAGTTTTATCTCACTTCAGTCACTATCTCTGGAGATATTTCATCAACATAATTACCGGACTCACTACTATTTTTTTCTAGTTTTTAACAGGATGCACCACTCAACTCATTACTTTACTCAACATTTAATGTACTGCTACACATATTCCAATTTGAAGTTCCAACACACTATGGTTTCCATTAGGCCTACACTCTAAACACTTCACAGTCAACTTACAACACTAAACTCCCTACATCTTCCACTGTATTACAATGTGCATGTTACATTGATTTTTGTTAATATACCGTACTAATTATTTAAACACTAATAACACTAGCCGTATCCCAATTTGTGAGTCACACAAATTGACAAGAGGTCCCCTCTCATCTAAACACAGTTTAAAACTGACCCCAGAACTATAGAGAGATGAAATTCACCGCAAAACATTATCAATATCTACCACAAGTTGCCCGGAAACAAAGGATAAGTAGCAGGAAAAGTAAACAGTTCCTTGATTCTTGACGTTTTTCTGTTGTCAGAATGTTTGCTCCAATAGTTTTTGCTCATCAGATTTCTATTGAATTCAATGTGATTTCAGGAAAATGATTATAATGCTATAATGACTGTTGATAATCTAGAATCTAGATTAATTTGTTGATTCATCTATTCAATTTTTCAGAAGTCTTTTCGAATTTCCATATTAATTTCTAAGTCATTATTTTGCATTTACAGTATACATTGTACTCTTGATGAACTGTTATTTATTACTAATTTTTTGTTATATTACTAATTATTGATAATCTATAAGCGATTAATTTGTTGATTCATCCATTGAATCTTTCAGTAGTCTTTTGGAATTTCCACAGTAATTGTAATTCTCATTATATAAATTGAATATAAGTATACAGTAGATATAATAAGAATACATTATACATTGCACTCTTGATGTATTTACTCAATTATATTTGTGGAAAATTGAAATAGATTGCTGTTCTGAGCTCGATCTTCAATCCGTATTTTTATTGTATTTCTCTGTATTCTTTTACGAGTCTATTGATTAATATTGTAGTATTTCTCTTGGGCCTATAAGCTTCAACCCGAACTTGAATCTAAGATGTAAAATAAACGTGAAGAGCCTTCGAATATCTTCGATTAGAAGTTTATTCCAAGCAGCCTTCCTATTGCGAAGCTATGCCAATTTTTTCAAGTGTACAAGTATTATGGATTTGTAACTGAAGCCCAGCTTTGGTTCTTATGAGAGTAGTCACACATTTTCATCCACCAATACGTGAACACTTACATAAGAACCAAGGATTTTTTTCTATCCATTAGGACAGAATTCATTACAAAACACAGCATTAGTGGAAGGAATAAATTTTTCCTCCAGCTACTGTCTAAAGTACTTACTTTACTCCCTGAAACATAATACTAAAGTGTCACTTTTTCGCTCTCGGTAGTAAAAAACTGAAAAACTCCCTAGGGAGTAAAAGTGACTCCATTTAAATAACATAGGAAGCATCTCTAATTCAAAAACTCACATGTAATAGGTTAGAAGGTCTAAGCTCAGATGAGAAAGCGTAATAGAGGTGTCTGTCATTGAGTCAACTGAATTCAATACCACAACAAGAAATTTGAACAACTCATGAAATATATGTTTGTATGATATTATATTCTTATTTTGTAGACGATAAAAATTTTAACAATTTTAAAAATATTTTATTCTATTCAAAATACCAGCCAACAAATATTTTTGATCTGCAATTCAAATCTGAAACGCGTGATCTGGAGTCAGCCATTTTTGGTAGCCGCTCAGCTGATACAATTGTTACAACTTTTGCCGATAGATAGCGCAATCGGCAGTGCCAATCAGCCGACTGGTTTTTAGGTTTTAGATTTTAGGTTATGTTGTTAGGAAACATTGTCACCAATACGTAAGTTTTTAAAATGATTTTATTTGCAGTTTCTATAAAAAAATGTAGATGGAGGAAAAATATTGTGTACATCGCGAGCGAAAAATACTTTTTCTCCCTCAGGAAAATTGATGCCCTCAGCTTCGCCACGGGCTTCAAACTTTTTCCCTCAGGGAGAAAAAGTCGTACTTTTCACTCTTGATATACAAATAACTATTGTACTTGAAAAATATCACCAGTAGAAAGTTTATTTTTAGCCTTTGCACAGACTTCATAAATATTATTCACCTGCATCACCAGCTCCGTTAGGATAGTTAGTAGGCTGATGATTGTTGGCGACAAAGTGGACGCTGTTCTCAGCCGCGACTACAGCCGCTGACACCGACTGCTGCTGCGGCTGCTGGTCGAACAGCTGACCGCTCACCACCTGACCGCCGACCGCCTGCCCGCCGACCGCCTGACCGCTGTCCACCTGCCGACTGCTGCCGTACTGCAGACAGAGCACCAGCAGGGTGGCGCCTGTCGCAGCGCCGAGCACCGTCGACTTGCGACGCCACACGCGGCCCGCGTACGAGCCGAACACTTTCATACTGCAACATAAAACATCACAAATTGAACATAAATTGATGTAAAAACCTTCATAATGCAATACAAAACATTCAAAATTAAACATATACCGTACATCAATGCAAAAACCTTCATACTGCAACACACAATGCAACGGTAACAACATCAATGTCAACAGTCAACATCAATGCAGAATAATCACTTTTACCTATTTAACGTTCAACTTGAAACCATGATAACTATTTACTCAGTCTTTGGTTCCACAATATGGGGCTAGCAAGGCATTACAAATTTAACATTCACTAGCCTTCATACTGCAAAACAAAACTATAAAAAAATCAAAATCACTTAACATCAATGCAAAATAATCACTTTGTTCCATATTATGAGGCTAGCAACACAAAACATTAGATTTTTACATTAGTACGAGGCGAACACCTTGATACTGCAACACAAAACAATTGAGATTAAGCATATACATCAATGCAAAATCTTCATACTGCAACACAAAACTATACAAAGAATAAAATCTGTCAACATCAAAGCAAAACAATCACTTTGTTCTATATTATGGGGCTAGCAACACAAAACATTTACAAAGTTGTACATTCACATCAGTACGAGCCGAACACTTTTATACTACATCACTCAAAGATAACACAAAAAGCTTTGAGCACAAAATAAGGATACCCTTGGTTATTCTTTACTGCGTGCTTTGGGGCTGCCATTTTTCTCGAATGTTTGAAGTGTAAGAACTGCAAGTTACCATAGAGAAAATATAGCATAAGAAGATATCCAATGGTATAGGGCGTTTATGTTCCAAAGTTCACGCCAATTTTCTGTTAACACTAGCCGATTACTGTCGACTACTGTATTACTGTACTATTACTGTTTTGGCCGGTCAAGAGTGTGAGAACGGCACACTACGAGAGATTATCAGCGTCACAGCTTCACAAAAAAACTATCGCATTGAAAAATACACCTATAGCTTATTGTTACAAAACAGATTTACAGATATGAATCAATATTCAATTCGATATTATATACTGTATAATGTTCGGTCCAAATTAAACATGCACATCAACTTCTGACACATTGTTTGGTGAGATGTTGTGATATTTATCCCTAATGAAAATAATAGGTAGAACAAATCATAATGAAACAATAAAACATAGAGATGCAGTCGAATTCAGTAAAGCACCAATTATCCGAATCAGTTGGGACCGAACCCTTTTCAGTTGATCAAATATTCGGATAATTGGACTCAATTATGGGGTAATTCAAGTAAATTGCAGGTCACTCATCAACCAATCATAGCGCTTGCTCAATGTTATTCTGCTGCTCTTCACACTAGGGTTTTTAGTTTACCAGAGATTGATAATGGTGTAACTACCGCAACTGGTACTTTGATATTTCAAAAAAAAAAAATGTAGTTGAGGCAATCACGAATGAGTTATTTATAAGAATAATTGCGAGAGAAACAGCAACCTGAACCCAAAACTACTTCTCTCCCTAATCAATATCCAATCTAAGAGAAATTGGCTCGTAATGGAAGGTTGCCTTTACTTTTCATACTCAATTAGCAGTATGAAAATGAAATATTAAATTTTTGATAATTAATAAAAGACTTGGAAGATATTGAATCAAATTGTGAATGAATAGAAGACATTAGTAGTGGTTTTCCATGAAGAATAGCCTTATTTTCAAGGCCTCAAAGAGCTAAAAGGACTCAGGAGGTTATAGTGACCGATTAAGCCTATGCCTACTCTAGTTGAGCACAACACAGAAAGTAGCAGTTGATCCATTAAGAGGATAAAAAACAAACAGTTTACACGGCTTTTAGAAGCAAAAAACCGCAAAGCTCAATTCAGAGTGCACAGTAGATACAAAAAAAGAGAACAAATGAAGGTAAAAGGGATTGAGAAAGAAGAGATAAACAAAGAAGGCTAGTAGCACGCCACGTACGTAATTTTTAGCCTGCTGGTGAAACCTAAAAGCAACAATTAAAATAAATCCTTGTGCAGTAATACACAACGAACGTGGCAGAGAGAAATAGGCTTGCTGAAACCCCTCTTCAACCACACATTCATCTCTAACCTAAAACCCTCAACCCTAAACCCATCCGCTTAAAACTGCTAAACGTCAACCAAAAAACCAGTCATGGTATTAGTCCTATATCATTTTACAGTGAGGGCATTGAGTACTTATGTTACCTCAAATCATACATGGTTGAAATGAAGGATATCGAAGAAGAAAGTAGATAGAGTAAGATGAAAAAAAATGAAAAGAGAGGGGAAAATTTAATAGTGATATCCAAAACACGTTTTTAGCAGTAAAAGGACAAAACTATAAAAGGCAATAAAACTAATAACAATGATGATAGTTTTCGATGTAGTTCGATAGTTTCAGATGTACAATTTTACAATTCGATAGTTTCAGATGTACAATTTTACAATTCGATAGTTTCAGATGTAGTTGAAGTGTTGAAGTACAAGCCAGTATAATTTATTATGAGACTAAACTGGTAAAATTCAGTCACAGAATACAGCAGTTATAGAAGTTTTCTCTGATTCAGTAAAGTAAAAGGCAGAGGTTAGCAATGGTAACATGAACGATTTTTGTAAATTGTGGCCTTCATCTGTTTCAGAGCTTGCTCTTCTTAATAATTAATTTTCTATTCAACAGTTTTGATCAATGTACCTAGAATACATTCTATTCTAGGTACCTTGGTTTTGATCGAGTTCGTCAGATTCCGGTTCTCAATTTTTTCCTATATCAATTGGTTGAAATCACGACTGATTACGATTGGTTTTCCAACAGTCAATATTAACATTAATCTAATATCAATATCAATTCCTGAGTTTCTTACCCATTATAATGAATTTTTGTTCCCAACTCGTGGATAATTCGTGAATTTTCTGTTCAATTCTCAATTGGGCTAATTATCATGGCACAGAATTCGGGGGATATGTCCTCAAGGGCAAGCTGTTTTTGTTAACTCGGCTAGAAAATATTTCGGTTGGAATTAATAAATTTTACCATTTCATTAGCTCTGTTTTTATTCATCAATTTTTAAACCATGAGTTATTGTTAGAAATATATTGATATCATTTAAAACGTTAAAAATTAGGCAGAAGTAGCAAAAAAATTCGAAAAAATAAAAGACGAAAATGAAAAGTCTTTCTGAGAGGAAAAGAGGGATAGATACTAGTGACGAAGTGAGAGACAGTGACAGAGGGATAAATGCTAGTGACCCAAGCCCCAAAAAATGTATTATTCTGAACTCCACCCCATCCTACCTATATACCACCATCAAAAACAAAGCAGCAGTCATACTGGACCCCCGAAAAATGTTCTCCTGTCAACCTATATGGCTCCGAAAATCCTATAAAACCACAACGACCGTTTCCCATCCAAAACGTCATGTCGCACCAAACAATGCAAAGTCAAAGATAAATTATATTCGACGATTATTTTAATCCTTCAAATCACATTTTCTGGACATAACACAGCCACTAATTAATCAGAACCTTTAATATTCATTTATTAAAGTCTCATTCGATCATAATTGAGAAATTAAATTGTAAATAACACCTATTTATTTTAATTCTATTTTTACAGAAAATTTATTTTTAATTTTTACAGATCGGAAAGGAAAATCTAAGGATTCCTTGTAATATTTCTCTCAGTATAATGACACTCAGTTATCAAATTACTAATATTCAAAACCAAATAAGTTACATAATACTGGAATTATATTAAATTATACACAGTTTTTGTATGGAACTCCATTGTTTTAGAAAAATATGAAGCCAAGAAAACAATAACGCTCAGTAAGAAGCCATGAATTTATTCAACTGGGCCAAAAGTTGAGACAGCCAGCCTTTATTAAAAGCCTTCAAACAATAATCGCGCGCTAAAGTTGTGAGGAGGCAGACAAAACTTCCAACTTTTTGCTGCAACAATCCAGAAAAACTTTCGCGGAATCCTCAACTTATCCACAACTTTCCGGGATAAGAAGTGACTCCCAAGTTATTTCAGTGTTTTTCTTTACAAACTCAGTTTGGTGAAAGGAAACTCAATGAATTCATAGTTTGAATAATTCGATGGATATTTAATTAAAAGAAAATTTTATTATCCTTCAAGTTCTTATTATATAAAATTGACAAGATGACAAGTTAGGAAAGCGGAGACATAAATTGATCGAATTCTTGGCTCATTTTGCATAATTTGAAGCCATAGACGTTCAAAAGAAGAATATGAGTTGCTATCAAACTTCAATAAAGCCGTGAAGCCATTATAACCTACGAAAGTTACTGTTTTTCGCGTAGCCTATCCTTGTCTGTTTAAATTCCAAATATCGGGGCACCGAGCTTCGCTCGTTATTTTTATTTATTGATAAACAGAACACAATTATCTAATATGATCGTGTTTATATTTCACAGCTGGCTATACGTCATCTTATGAATTTCGGGGATGCGATATTTTGATTTTTCACATACTCACTCGCTCACTCACTTTTTTACCATCCACAGCTGTTTCAGCCAAGGATGAATTATCCTTTTAATGTCGTTCAGCGAGTTTTCCCAAGGATGAGACCTAGTGCAATCGAATCTTTATATCATAAACCTACTATGTTCTAAATTTCGTGAAAATCGTTAGAGCCGTTTTCGAGATCCGTTAAACATAAATAACCAGATATAAAAATAACCAGATACATAAATACAGAAATTGCTCGCTTAATATGATAGGATTTTCAATTCTCAAATATCAGCTAGATTTATAAATCCTAAAAATATTATTATAACATAAATTTGTTTACCTTCTCTTTTCAAATTTCCTCCATTAATGGATCTTATTCTTATTCAATATGAATAGCAAGTTGTGTAAAAATTAGCAACTATTATTATTCGCATCTATTGAAAATAATAAAACAAAAAGTATTGCACAAAACATATTTAAGTAGAGTAGTTAAAGCTGTGGCCACGTTATTTCAATTCTACTATCATTTATATCTTAATTTGAAAGATATACATGTGAATTTAACGGTTTCATGACCATATTTGGAATACTTGGGCGTGTCTAGCCTCGGCCAATGACAGTAGAACTCAGCGTTGATTGGTCAACAGGTATCAGAGCTTATTGTAGAGCTTAACCCACACTATATACATATTCTACTGCTCGATGTTTAAGCTATCAATTTACTAGAGATTGTTAATCAACCGGAACTAGTATCTCAAATTGTTTTAATAATAATAATCAGTGTCTCAGTGGTTTTGACAATATCAAGTCGTTTTCATACAAATTTAGATTTTGATAATGGTATAACAACCGAAACTAGTATCTCGAATTGTTTTAATAATAATAATAATAATAATAATAATAATAATCAGTGTCTCAGTGGTTTTGACAATATCAAGTCGTTTTCATACAAATTTAGATTTTGATAATGGTATAACAACCGAAACTAGTATCTCAAATTTTTTTTTAATATATATAATCAGTGGTTTTGACAATATCGAGTCGTTTTCATACAAATTTAGATTTTGATAACCTAAACTTGCATCTCAAATTATTTTAATAATACAGTAGTATCAGTGCCTCAGTTATCTTGACAATATCAATTCTAGTCATTCAAATAAAGTTAAATAGGTAACAAATTCAATTATTGTTAACTTGAATTTAGATTTCAAAATAGTAATTTAGATAACAAAATAGTCATCTACATTTTCTGTACAATGTCTCTAATGTAGCTGTATGTACGGCCACAAATAATATTTGTACTAATATTTTTAATTCAGTAACCATACAGCCCACATGTCCTGATATTAGCAAATAACCTACAAAACAAGTTCATTGTTACTACTTTGAACTCTGACTTGAAATTATTCTGCAATACGAAATGTAGGCCAAGGGCCAAGGACTATCAACCATCATGTTATCAAATTGTTATGCTCCAGACAGCTGTCTGTCATTCACTCTCACTTACTCCTCTTTCTCACAGTCCTACTACTCTTCTCTTCTTCTATTCTTTTATCGGTAATCGTTCAATTAACTTCTTATTCATCATCTCCATCCTCCTCTCACACACATTCAACAGAACAATATTATTATGATTACAACACAATTTTTGCACTTTTATCCCGACATACACTCGATTATTTAGATGTAAGAAACAATTTGTATACCCAGAAGACTGAAAATCGTATAACTATACATCGTGTGTAGTTCAGAAATTGATCTCAATAACACCTCATTATCTTCAACATATTTTCTATGTTCTATTTGCCTGTTTTTCTTATCATATTGTAATGTTCTTGACCTGATAAATGAATGAATAGATCATAATCATTACATCATCAGTATATCATATTCAATTCCACTTTCCATCATGAACTGCTTGTTGATGAACACTTTCTGAGTAATTTTGACACGACATAGCAGTCTAAGTTGTGTAAAAAATATGACGTGTCAAAATTATTTAAAAAGTGATGATATTATCAATATAATCATTGAATAGCACTCTATCTTCATGCTGTTGAAGAGTAGAATGTTGTCATACTTCTGATAATTTCATTCAACAGTTACTAATAACTTTAGTTTCCATTATACATTTATTGTTGATCGAGCGAAGTGAGGTCTAAGATTCAAGTCGACGGTTTGGCATTTCTCTTAATGTTTAAATGTTTGAATGTTTATATGTTGCGCATTTACGGTGAAACGCGGTAATAGATTTTCATGAAATTTGACAGGTATGTTCCTTTTTAAACTGCGCGTCGACGTATATACAAGGTTTTTGGAAATTTTGCATTTCAAGGATAATATACAAGGAAAAAGGAGCCTCCTTCATACGTCAATATTGGAGTGAAAATCAGACTATAGAAATTATTCATCATAAATCAGCTGTCGAGTTGACTATAAATTGCATGCCATGACGCATGCAATTCAGTATCTCAATGTAACTTGGTAAAAAATTAGCAGCTGTGTAGACTATAGATTGCATGCCTCATTCCTCATTGCATGCCTCATTGAATGCAATTTTTATGCACTATTAAAAAATAGGATGCAAAGAACTTATATATAACAGCTCGTCTGGGCGAATAGATGTCTTCTGGTTTTCTCGCGCTAAATTCCGGAAAGCGTTATATGATACTGTACTTAAATCTTGTGTAATCAGTGTGGATGTGCTTATGGTTTGGGATGTCGTTATAACTGCGCGAGGTCTACTGTTCACAGAACTTCTAGTATACTTGAATTTAATTTAAATCAAAGCCAGATGGAACTGGTCTCAAGCGGTCATCCTTCCAAAGGGAGTACCAAAGCTTGTCACTTAACAAATCTGAGCGTTTGAATAATATAAATAGAGTATAACATAATATAATATTGGTTTACAAAAACCGAGCTAATCAGAGAGATAAAAGATCTTGATTATTGATTGTTTTAAACGTATGATTGAAGCAGGTTTAGGAATGTGCCCTGTTACATCATACCAAATTTCTTATCATTTTTATAACTTCTGCAGAACGATTTTGGAGTAGCCTATCAGATGAATGTGAGGGATCAATATGGAATAAAAAACCGATTAAATATCCAATTAATAAAGAATGAATGAACGTCTTTTCAAGCTGCATGAATGAACCCATCCTCCTCGTTAAAGAATAAAAAATCATCTAAGAATAAATCCACTTTCGTCTTGCAAAAATTTCATTCTTCCATCAACAGACCGTTCGTTTAGATCATCGTCAAAATCATAAAACCAGCGCATCTTCCATAAACGGCTCATAAATAACAAGGCTTTCCGTCTCATCAACGTTGGCAATTGACTTTCAACCGAATGGCTTCATTTAATGCCCTCAACATCATTAAATCAATCTTCTCGGGGAGATAAGAAATGATCGTTCATCTTTTTTTGTCATACATCAAATGTTTCGACATAAAACTGTCGACGAAAATCATCCAAACTTCCCACCTAGATAAAAAATAGACTATATTGAAAACATAGCTGTGAAAAAAATCCAACCCATGCTCAGTTGATATTAACTTTCCAATTCTTGATAAAGTCAATTTTAATGTTATTAAAATTGAAAACAAAGAGAATAATCGATAATTTATTGGTTTATTCATATCATGAATGCGTATAATTGAATAAAAAATACGGCATCCAATATTGTTTCACTTTCAATTAAAATGAACTGTTGCTACGAGGAAAAATGAGAAATATTTCACAAGCTCATGTATTTTTCAGCATTATTCAAGCGTTGAATTCGTTATTATCCCCGTAACGAGATCCCAAAATAACCCTTCTTGAAAATCCCAGTTAATTATGTAAAAGGAAAATGAAATAGGGGAATATGGGAAATGGAGGTTGTTTATGAAAAAGTGGGGAAAGCTTGCTTAACTGATAAGTGCTAATAGGGATTCCCAATTTTTGATAGATACAATTTTGATAAAAGGTTGAAAACAGAGAGAGAATATTGAGTGAGATTAGGACAGATTACTCAAGTCTTCTCAAGTTAATTATTATATTTATGATTCAAAAGATTGCGATAAAAGTGAGAGATGAAATTTTTCTTCTTATCTAAGTCTGTCGTAGTCATTTATTTCTAAATATAGTTTGAAAAGTCCGTTGGAATGATCGGAAGGCATAGTTGCCAATTTTCCTTTTTCACCGGCTACTATATGAGATAGTTCTACTGTATCTCAATTATTATTTTCCATCTGTACCATTATTTTATTATTTTTTCAATTTGGTACCATTTTCATGATTATCGGTTGGAAAATAGTGTCCGAAACAGGAAAGAACGAAGTGCCTGTTTCAGCCCTTTTTCAGAACGGAAACATACCTCTTAATAATTATTAATTTCCAACTGTATCACATTAACATTGTTTTGCTATCATTGTCTGTTATTAGACGTAGCTCCCTTCCTTTTCTAGCTCCACACCGTTGCCAAATTGTTTGTTGTTGAACCATGTAGAAATATGATGAGCTACCAAAGTATTCCATACCAATTTCGAAATTCTATTACTGAATCATTAAAATGATTGTATTTATCTCAAATTGATTATATTCAATAAGAAAATACACCTTTCAATGATTGAATAATAGGTTTTCATAATTGGAATGAAATACTTTGTTAGTTCATCATGCATTACTATGTTTTATTTGATAGTATATTTCTATTTAGTCAACAAAGAATTAGGCAACGGAGCTAGAAAAGGAAGGAGCTTTGTCTAATAACAGACAAGGATGGAAACACTTCTTAATCTCAATCAGGTTCTGACTTTACATGAATCTCACTTCAGGTAAAATTCTATTGTCGTTTGCTATAAACTATAATTTTACTAGTAGTTCTGTGAACAGTAGACCTCGCACAGTTATAAACCGCAGCCTCCTCTTATACTGTCCATCAAAGTAAATCCTGTCTGTATGTCGTGTCGGCGAGATATCGGTGTGAAAACGGCTAATGGCTGTTCGGGTTGGTGTATCAAAAATGCTAACAACAAAAGCTGATCTCCTTCAAGACATACTGGCAACATGACAGCCCGAGTTCAAAGCAGAGAAAGTTCGAGAGACAATACTGTTATTTTAGTTATTAATTGCATGCGTTATTGCACGCAATCATTGGTTCATTAATAGTGCATAAAAATTGCATTCAATGAGGCATGCAATCAATAGTCTACACAGCTGCTGATTTTTTACCAACTTACATTGAGATATTGAATTGCATGCGTCATCATTACATGCAATTTATAATCAACTCGACAGCTGATTTATGATGAATAATATTCTATAGTCTGACTTTTACTCTTATATTGACGCATGAAGGAGGCTCCTTTTTCCTTTTATATTATCCTTGAAATGCAAAATTTCCAAAAAAAACCTTGTATATACGTCGACGCGCAATTTAAAAAGGAACATACCTGTCAAATTTCATGAAAATCTATTACCATGTTTCGCCGTAAATGCGCAACATTTAAACATAGAGAGAAATGCCAAACCGTCGACTTGAATCGTAGTAGACCTCACTTCGCTCGGTCAATCATGACAGTATCATTATTCTATTATCATTTGAGACTATTGTTTTTATAATATTGTTTGTATGCTTTCAGTGGCATAATTTGATCAAAATGAAAATAGAATGACATCTAAAAATAGAAAGAAAAAAATAGTAATGATATCGAATATTTATATAAAAATAGAATGAAAAAGAAATCGATGAAAATGAGGAATGATATCAAAAATTGATATCAGTTAATGTTTTCAAAAACCTTGGTCGATCGACTCCAATAGCTCCCTCCATACCAATAACCATGAAGAATACTACCGTCTCCGACTTTCCGATAATAACAACCTCATCCAGGAAATGCTTTCTATGAAAAAATGATGAGAATCAAAAGCCGAATCTAAGATTCATTCAGTGCAGCAAACGGCTTCCCTAAGTCCTTCACCAAAATTGGTTCTGTCCACGGAAAAATTGATTTCATTTCCATCTTCTTTCATTATTTTCCTGAGAAGCACCAACCAATCGCGCACGCTAATTCAATTTCAGTACAAAGGATGTCTTCTTGCCTCATTGAAAACGAAGAAAAAAGAGATAGATCTACCGCCTCCGGTAGAGGTAGAATGAGATAGAATAAGATAGAACAGGTGGAAGATAAAGAGAGAATATTTATTAAGTTGAAAAATGGGGCGCATTCATTCCTATTCAATCACTTCGCATCAAAAGAGACCCTGAATGCGAATTAAAGAAGGAGGAGAAGAGAAAGAAGATGATCGGGAAAGAAGGATATGATAACTGAGTTGAACATTGCCAATGGATTGTTCCAAGATTTCCTCCAAAATTCAGTTGATATGATTCATGGAATTCAGTTGATATGATTGGAATTCAGTTGATATGATTGGAATTCAGTTGATATCAATTTTACCTCTGAATTCACAATGGAGAATAAATAATTCATTAAGTCTTTTTTCTTAAGGGCTACTCTTAAATATAAATAAAAATCTGGTGTGGCGCACTCACACAACTTTCCTTGCCGTTATGAGAATTGATAACCTGACGCTAGTGTTCTGGCGCATCTCAAGTCTACTTATAAACAAACATCTGAGCCAGCTGGTGACAGGACAATAACGCTGGAGACATACGAGGTCTGCTATCTCTCCATAGTGAATGATTTAATAGAATCAACAGTTGCCAACAGTTTGCAATTGGATAATCACATTTTCTCGAATTTCGAGCTTATTTTAAATTTTAGGTGAAAATGTTGCAGGAAATTAATTGTAGAGATTTTCATGCTCAATCTTTTCCACTCGAAAATTTTTGTTTGAATTGTATGTGAAGCCTGATAATTGGGAATCTGAAATCAAACTTTGCATAGATGGGGCGGAGCTCCTGAAATTTTTACAGATATGGGATTTGTGGCAGTTGATATAGCTTATCGATGACTATTTTAGGTATGAATTAATCAAAATCGTTGGAGCCATTTTCGAGAAAATCGCGAAAACCCCTGTTTTTGACAACATTTTCGCCGCCATCTTGAATTGCATTTGATTGAAATTGTTCGTGTCAGAACCTTATAGTGTAAGGACCTTAAGTTCCAAATTTCAAGTCATTCCGTTAATTGGGAGATGAGATATCGTGTACACACACACACACCACACACACACACACACACACACACACATACATACATACAGACCAATACCCAAAAACCACTTTTTTGAAACGTATAGAAATTTTTAGAAATTGAGGTACCTTAATTTTTTTCGGAAAGCAATACTTTCCTTACCTATGGTAATAGGGCAAGGAAAGTAAAATAAAAATCTAAGTACCCTTTTAAAACTGTTCAATCACGACATGTTTCGGCTATATAATTCCATTATCAAGTAATTGGGAAATAGATAAAACTATCATTTTATTATCATGATTGTACAATTTTCAAATGGTACTTTGATTTCTAATTTTTATTTATATCATTCATTCATTATTGTAAGAGTGCAAATTGAAGCAAACTTCTTACCCGTGGTTATTGTCGCACAAAGCCAGCTTGAAATGACTCAGCAATCAGGCAGACTGAATTCTTAGGCCGTGGAATCATAGAGACCTGAAACAAAACGAATAAGAAATAAATCATCATTTAAAATAAAGAAATCATTCAAAAATCATTTATTATTTTCTGTGTTGTTGTGAGCGTTAATTTGTGGTATACAATTCATATTGGATGAAAACGACTTTATATTGTTAAAACAATCAATCTATTGAATCAATTTGAGATAATAGTTAAGGTTGTTACACCATTCCATTATCAATCTCAAGTAAACTGGAGAATGTATATAGTGAGGTCCACGTTATAATGACAGTATTTGATCAACTTTGGTTTTGCTATCCTTGTCTATTATTCGACAAAGCCGGTGGTACTATCCTTTTCTAGGTTCACAACGATACCAATCATGTTTTTTACAGTGTAGAAATATAATTAATTAATGCAGAGAATCGGCATCGCTATTCTTCTATCTTTATCCACTGCCATTATAACGTGGACCTCACTATAGTGTGGCTGAAGCCCTACGATTGGCCATTAGCTGTTGACTAATGAAGGTTGAGCTCTACTGTCGTTGGCCGAGACTAGACACGCCCAAGTATGACACTGCTCTTCACTCCAAACCCCAAATATGGTCATGGAGCCGTTAAACAACAACAACAACAACAAATCAAGAGAAACTTAGTAACAAACAAAACTAAATGTATAATATGAATATGAATTAGAGAACTTTTAAATTTTATGAATTGTAATTTACGATGTAGACTAGAAAATTGAGTATTATTTTATTCTTTCATATTTATATTATCAACTACGTTTCATCAGTTACAGAGTTTTTCTTCATCTGTTAATGTTTGAAGATAGAGAAAAGAATTATTTGTCTCCTAAGGATAAGAGACAAAGACCCTCCTTGTATCCTAAGGAAGGATATTCGTTTGTCTGTGCTTGAAGGTTCTCATGACCTTATTTGGAATAATTGGGCGTGTCCAGTCTCGGACAATTACAGTAGAAATCAAACTTCATTGGTCAACAGCTAATAGCCAATCGTTGGGCTTAAGGCAGTGCAAAGGCTAAAAATAAACTTTCTACTGGTGATATTTTTCAAATTTTTTCGATTTGTATATCATCAAGCTATCAAAATGAAAAAGTTTTCTCGGGAAAACATTTTTTTCTGCTCATTACTTTTTGAAAGATATGAGCGCCTAAAGCTTAAATTTTTGTTTCTAAAAATTTTTTTTATTCAATCAACAATACCATGAAGAATTTATCCTCTAAATCTCATAGATTTATCTCTTACCGAATTTGAAATGTTCTGACACAAAAATTTTAACTTTAGGCGCTCATATCTCAAAAAGTAATGATCAGAAAAAAATTTTCTAGTGAAAACTTTTTAATTTTGATAGCTTGATGATATACAAATCGAAAATTTTGAAAAATATCACGAGTATAAAGTTTATTTTTAGCCTTTGCACAGCCTTAATCCAATTTCTGTTTCTCAAGGTTGAAGCTTCCCGTTTACTAGATATTGATAATGGTGTAACAACCAAAACACGTACCCATCTCAAAATGTTCTAATGAATCAGTGGGTTAGACAATATCAAGCTGTTTACATTCACTTTACTTCTATATATAAATTAACATTCGTCATATAGTAAATTCATTATTCATATTGGGAGAGTAGATTGTAATTTGACAAAAAAAAATAAAATTGCTGTTTAAAAAAAAAATTTATGTTAAAATTGTGAAACTTGTCAACAATGTTCAATACTATTTTGAAAGAAAATAAAAAAATACATCATGTTGAATAAAAGTATTTCCCATGTTCTTCTGTGGTAGTATATGAGTCCATCTCCAAAAAAAAACCTAAAATAACATAGTTTTTTCCAGTTCACAAAAAACCGACATGGGTTAAAGTTATGTACTGAAAATTTCCAAAAAATCTTGCAGTTTGTATGGGAAAGTTCTCTCAGCTTGTGTAAATCCCAGTTTTTTTATTGAATATCATATCCCTGATGTTTTCTTTTTGTGTTATATAAATTTTTAATTTTTATAAGCATTTTTACACATTTTTTGAACGGAATTAATAGATTCACAGATTGAATCCTCTTAACTGGTATGGCTGGGTCAATTTATGACCCATTCATAAATATGACCCAGCCAACGATTATTTCTGTTCCTCAACTATTCTTTCTGTATAATTGTAATAGGACCCAAAAATCATTCACGTTCATGGAAAAAATACTAATAATATGGAATAGTACTCATTTATTTAGTCAATGGATGGGTCAGAAGTAACCCAGAAATTAAAAACCGAATTCACAACTCACGGTATGGTGGGTCAAAAGTGACCCAAAAAGCTCATAAACAGCAACCGGCACGCACGAGCTGTTAGAGTTAAAGTTAGAGTATGCTCTATGCAAAGAGCATACTGGCATAGAGCATACTGGCATAGAGCATACTGGCTCTTTGTGGATGAGAAGGAAGTAGGAAAATACATGGAGGGAGAACGTGATCAACAGGAAAATTCCTGCACTGAATAAGAAATTGTAGTAGGCTGGGTCAAAAATGGGCACCCATACCAGTAAAGGGTTAAAATTATTGAACGTTTGAAAAATCATTGTTTCTATTTTCATCAATTAACTTAAATTAGAAATAATAAAACCAATAAGAATAGAGCAAAAATATTATAGTACCATACATCAGATCACTGAACCCCAGATTTTAAAACAAATTTGCGGTAAACTGATTTGTTTACAAATTTACTACACAAATTGTACAAGTGTTACAGTTTCAAAACCAGGTCTCAAGTTACAAAAATAATCTTGAGAAGGGAAATTTGCTATAAATAGACAACTGTGGCCTACTACTAATGGTATTTCACTCACTCACGGTTTGGCGGGAGCCGGGAGGTGAAATACAAAATGCCTGCCTGCTCTTCGTTTCTTGGCTGACAAAAAGTCAAATGAAAAGTTTAGACACACATCTCCTCATGTCTGGCTCACTACCAACACTTATTATTGACAGGTATTTTCTATCTTCTTCTACTTATCCTTCATCTTCATTTCTTCTTCTTTTTCTCCATCTTCTCCTTCTTCTTCTTCCTCTCCTCCTTCACGTTATTAATATTTTTCATTTTCACCTACTTCCTCTTCTTATTCTCTCACAATAATTCATATTCTTTGCCTTCTCTCCTTCCTACATTTTGCTTCTGTACCTCCTACATCTTCTTCGTCTTATATTTCTTCTTCACCTTCTTCTTCTTCTTCTTCCTCTCCTCCTTCTTCTTCCTCTTCCTCTTCTCCTTCACGTTATTATTCTTTTCCATTTTCACCTACTTTCTCTTCTTATTCTCTCAAAATAATTCATATTCTTTGCCTTCTTTCCTTTTTACATTTTGCTTCTGTACCTCCTACATAGTTTTCTTCTTCTTCTTCTCTTCTTCTTCTTCTCTTCTTCTTCATCATCATCATCATCATCATCATCATCATCACATCATCATCATCATCATCCATCATCATCATCATCATCATCATCACATCATCATCATCTCATCATCATCATCATCATCATCATCATCATCATCATCATCATCATCATCATCATCATCATCATCATCATCATCATCATCATCATCATCATCATCATCATCATCATCATCATCATCATCATCATCATCATCATCATCATCATCATCATCATCATCATCATCATCATCATCATCTCATCATCATCATCATCATCATCATCATCATCATCATCATCATCATCATCATCATCATCATCATCATCATCATCATCATCATCACATCATCATCATCATCATCATCATCATCATCACATCATCATCATCATCATCATCATCATCATCATCATCATCATCATCATCATCATCATCATCATCATCATCATCATCATCATCATCATCATCATCAGCATCATCATCATCATCATCATCATCATCATCATCATCATCATCATCATCATCATCATCATCATCATCATCATCATCATCATCATCATCATCATCATCATCATCATCATCATCATCATCAATCATCATCATCATCATCATCATCATCATCATCATCATCATCATCATCATCATCATCATCATCAATCATCATCATCATCATCATCATCATCATCATCATCATCATCATCATCATCATCATCATCATCATCATCATCATCATCATCATCATCATCATCATCATCATCATCATCATCATCATCATCATCATCATCATCATCATCATCATCATCATCATCATCATCTCATCATCATCATCATCATCATCATCATCATCATCATCATCATCATCATCATCATCATCATCATCATCATCATCATCATCATCATCATCATCATCATCATCATCATCATCATCATCATCATCATCATCATCATCTACTTCTTAGTCTTCTTCCTCTTTTCCATCTCGTTATTCCTCTTTTTCTTCTCCCCCTACTTCCTCTTTGTATTCTCCCGAACTAATTCATATTCTTCGCCTTCTCACCATCCTCCTTCTTGTTTCTTTGCTTCCTCCCTCTTCTTCTTCACCTTCTTCTTCCTCTTCTTCTTCTTATTCGTCTTCTTCGCCTACTTCCTCTTCTCATCTTCTTTTACAAATCATCTTCTTCACCTTCTCTCTCTTCCTCCTTTTTGCATATTTACCTCCTTCTTCTTCTTCTCCTTCCACTTTTTAGCCTTATCATCCTTTATATTTCATTTCTTAGCCTCTTTTTCCCCTTAAAAAGCTTTCTTCAGCTAAGGAATATGTGAGGAAAATAATGGTAATACAGTTAGAGCTACATGAAAAATTCAAGCATTTTCGATTTAGTTAGTAAGTGGTAAATTTATGTACAGTACTGAAGTTTTCAAAGAAGTTGGCAACACGAAGTTAAATGTGAGTGAATATTTGAGTTGCGATAGAGCTACTTGAATGATCAATTACAATAAATCACTAGTTTCCTTTTTAGATTTTATTATAGATATCACTAGAAATGACCGATCACTCCATTATCATGTTGACACTTGTTTCAACTACTAAATTAACACTGAACAGTGATTCATTGTAGTTTAATTTTGGATACATCTTACTTTTTCAGTGAGATATGTTTTTCTATAGGGATGGGCTTGACGATGCTATAGATTATGAATATATCTAATTTCCACTTCTGGAGCAACAAATTATATTTTGAAGAAACAATATATATTGATATTCTGGAGCAAAATTTAATACTCAGCAGTAAGAATTGATATACTAGAGCAAGAATTGATTTTCTGGAGCAAAAATTGATACTCAGCAATATAATTGATATTCTAGAGCGAGAAAAGATGATATTCTGGAACAAAAATTGATATCATACTCAGCAATAAGAATTTATATCATACTCAGCAATGAAAATTGATATTCTGGAGCAAAAATTCATATCATACAGCAGTAAGAATGAGCAAAAATGTATATCATACAGCAGTAAGAATGAGCAAAAATTTATATCATACAGCAGTAAGAATGAGCAAAAATTTATATCATACAGCAGTAAGAATGAGCAAAAATTTATATCATACAGCAGTAAGAATGAGCAAAAATTTATATCATACAGCAGTAAGAATAGGCGAAAATTTATATCATACAGCAGTAAGAATGAGCAAAAATTTATATCATACAGCAGTAAGAATGAGCAAAAATGTATATCATACAGCAGTAAGAATGAGCAAAAATTTATATCATACAGCAGTAAGAATGAGCAAAAATTTATATCATACAGCAGTAAGAATGAGCAAAAATTTATATCATACAGCAGTAAGAATGAGCAAAAATTTACATCATCATCATCATCATCATCATCATCATCATCATCATCATCATCATCATCATCATCATCATCATCCTCATCATCATCATCATCATCATCATCATCATCATCATCATCCATCATCATCATCATCACATCATCATCATCATCATCATCATCTCATCATCATCAATCATCATCATCTCATCATCATCATCATCTCATCATCATCATCATCATCATCAATCATCATCATCATCATCATCATCATCATCATCATCATCATCATCATCATCACATCATCATCATCATCATCATCATCATCATCATCATCATCATCATCATCATCATATCATCATCATCATCCATCATCATCATCATCATCATCATCATCATCATCATCATCATCATCATCATCATCATCATCATCATCATCATCATCATCATCATCATCATCATCATCATCATCATCATCATCATCTCATCATCATCATCATCATCATCATCATCATCATCATCATCACATCATCATCATCATCATCATCATCACATCATCATCTCATCATCATCATCATCATCATCATCATCATCATCATCATCCTCATCATCATCATCATCATCATCATCATCATCATCATCATCATCATCATCATCATCATCATCATCATCATCATCATCATCATCATCATCATCATCATCATCATCATCATCATCATCATCATCATCATCATCATCATCTCATCTACTTCTTAGTCTTCTTCCTCTTTTCCATCTCGTTATTCCTCTTTTCTTCTCCCCCTACTTCCTCTTTGTATTCTCCCGACTAATTCATATTCTTCGCCTTCTCACCATCCTCCTTCTTGTTTCTTTGCTTCCTCCCTCTTCTTCTTCACCTTCTCTCTCTTCCTCCTTTTTGCATATTTACCTCCTTCTTCTTCTTCTCCTTCCACTTTTTAGCCTTATCATCCTTTATATTTCATTTCTTAGCCTCTTTTTCCCCTTAAAAAGCTTTCTTCAGCTAAGGAATATGTGAGGAAAATAATGGTAATACAGTTAGAGCTACATGAAAAATTCAAGCATTTTCGATTTAGTTAGTAAGTGGTAAATTTATGTACAGTACTGAAGTTTTCAAAGAAGTTGGCAACACGAAGTTAAATGTGAGTGAATATTTGAGTTGCGATAGAGCTACTTGAATGATCAATTACAATAAATCACTAGTTTCCTTTTTAGATTTTATTATAGATATCACTAGAAATGACCGATCACTCCATTATCATGTTGACACTTGTTTCAACTACTAAATTAACACTGAACAGTGATTCATTGTAGTTTAATTTTGGATACATCTTACTTTTTCAGTGAGATATGTTTTTCTATAGGGATGGGCTTGACGATGCTATAGATTATGAATATATCTAATTTCCACTTCTGGAGCAACAAATTATATTTTGAAGAAACAATATATATTGATATTCTAGAGCGAGAAAAGATGATATTCTGGAACAAAAATTGATATCATACTCAGCAATGAAAATTGATATTCTGGAGCAAAATTTAATACTCAGCAGTAAGAATTGATATACTAGAGCAAGAATTGATTTTCTGGAGCAAAAATTCATATCATACAGCAGTGAGAATGAGCAAAAATTTATTCATACAGCAGTAAGATGAGCAAAAATTTATATCATGCAGCAGTAAGAATGAGCAAAATTTATATCATACTCAGCAATGAAAATTGATATTCTGGAGCAAAATTATATTTTGAAGAAACAATATATATTGATATTCTGGAGCAAAATTTAATACTCAGCAGTAAGAATTGATATACTAGAGCAAGAATTGATTTTCTGGAGCAAAAATTGATACTCAGCAATATAATTGATATTCTAGAGCGAGAAAAGATGATATTCTGGAACAAAAATTGATATCATACTCAGCAATAAGATTTATATCATACTCAGCAATGAAAATTGATATTCTGGAGCAAAAATTCATATCATACAGCAGTAGAATGAGCAAAAATGTATATCATACAGCAGTAAGAATGAGCAAAAATTTATATCATACAGCAGTAAGAATGAGCAAAAATTTATATCATACAGCAGTAAGAATGAGCAAAAATTTATATCATACAGCAGTAAGAATGAGCAAAAATTTATATCATACAGCAGTAAGAATGAGCAAAAATTTATATCATACAGCAGTAAGAATGAGAAAAAATTTATATCATACAGCAGTAAGAATGAGCAAAAATTTATATCATACAGCAGTAAGAATGAGCAAAAATGTATATCATACAGCAGTAAGAATGAGCAAAAATTTATATCATACAGCAGTAAGAATGAGCAAAAATTTATATCATACAGCAGTAAGAATGAGAAAAAATTTATATCATACAGCAGTAAAATGAGCAAAAATATATATCATACAGCAGTAAGAATGAGCAAAAATTTATATCATACAGCAGTAAGAATGAGCAAAAATTTATATCATACAGCAGTAAGAATGAGCAAAAATTTATATCATACAGCAGTAAGAATGAGCAAAAATTTATATCATACAGCAGTGAGAATGAGCAAAAATTTATATCATACAGCAGTAAGAATGAGCGAAAATGTATATCATACAGCAGTAAGAATGAGCAAAAATTTATATCATACAGCAGTAAGAATGAGCAAAAATTTATATCATACAGCAGTGAGAATGGGCAAAAATTTATATCATACAGCAGTATGAATGAGCAAAAATGTATATCATACAGCAGTAAGAATGAGCAAAAATTATATCATACAGCAGTAAGAATGAGCAAAAATTTATATCATACAGCAGTAAGAATGAGCAAGAATTTATATCATACAGCAGTAAGAATGAGCAAAAATTTATATCATACAGCAGTGAGAATGAGAAAAAATTTATATCATACAGCAGTATGAATGAGCAAAAATTTATCATACAGCAGTATGAATGAGCAAAAATGTATATCATACAGCAGTAAGAATGAGCAAAAATTTATATCATACAGCAGTAAGAATGAGCAAAAATTTATATCATACAGCAGTAAGAATGAGCAAAAATGTATATCATACAGCAGTAAGAATGAGCAAAAATTTATATCATACAGCAGTAAGAATGAGCAAAAATTTATATCATACAGCAGTAAGAATGAGCAAAAATTATATCATACAGCAGTAAGAATGAGCAAAAATGTATATCATACAGCAGTAAGAATGAGCAAAAATTTATATCATACAGCAGTAAGAATGAGCAAAAATTTATATCATACAGCAGTAAGAATGAGCAAAAATTATATCATACAGCAGTAAGAATGAGCAAAAATTTATATCATACAGCAGTAAGAATGAGCAAAAATGTATATCATACAGCAGTAAGATGAGCAAAAATTTATATCATACAGCAGTAGAATGAGCAAAAATTTATATCATACAGCAGTAAGAATGAGCAAAAATTTATATCATACAGCAGTAAGAATGAGAAAAAATTTATATCATACAGCAGTAAGAATGAGCAAAATTTATATCATACAGCAGTAAGAATGAGCAAAAATTTATATCATGCAGCAGTAAGAATGAGCAAAAATGTATATCATACAGCAGTAAGAATGAGCAAAAATTTATATCATACAGCAGTGAGAATGAGCAAAAATTATATCATACAGCAGTAAGAATGAGCGAAAATGTATATCATACAGCAGTAAGAATGAGCAAAAATTTATATCATACAGCAGTAAGAATGAGCAAAAATTTATATCATACAGCAGTGAGAATGGGCAAAAATTTATATCATACAGCAGTATGAATGAGCAAAAATGTATATCATACAGCAGTAAGAATGAGCAAAAATTTATATCATACAGCAGTAAGAATGAGCAAAAATTTATATCATACAGCAGTAAGAATGAGCAAGAATTTATATCATACAGCAGTAAGAATGAGCAAAAATTTATATCATACAGCAGTGAGAATGAGAAAAAATTTATATCATACAGCAGTATGAATGAGCAAAAATGTATATCATACAGCAGTATGAATGAGCAAAAATGTATATCATACAGCAGTAAGAATGAGCAAAAATTTATATCATACAGCAGTAAGAATGAGCAAAATTTATATTATACAGCAGTAAGAATGAGCAAAAATGTATATCATACAGCAGTAAGAATGAGCAAAAATTTATATCATACAGCAGTAAGAATGAGCAAAAATTTATATCATACAGCAGTAAGAATGAGCAAAAATTATATCATACAGCAGTAAGAATGAGCAAAAATTTATATCATACAGCAGTAAGAATGAGCAAAAATATATATCATACAGCAGTAAGAATGAGCAAAAATTTATATCATACAGCAGTAAGAATGAGCAAAAATTTATATCATACAGCAGTAAGAATGAGCAAAAATTTATATCATACAGCAGTAAGAATGAGCAAAAATTTATATCATACAGCAGTAAGAATGAGCAAAAATTTATATCATACAGCAGTGAGAATGAGAAAAAATTTATATCATACAGCAGTATGAATGAGCAAAAATGTATATCATACAGCAGTATGAATGAGCAAAAATGTATATCATACAGCAGTAAGAATGAGCAAAAATTTATATCATACAGCAGTAAGAATGAGCAAAAATTATATCATACAGCAGTAAGAATGAGCAAAAATGTATATCATACAGCAGTAGAATGAGCAAAAATTATATCATACAGCAGTAAGAATGAGCAAAATTTATATCATACAGCAGTAAGATGAGCAAAAATTTATATTATACAGCAGTAAGAATGAGCAAAAATTATATCATACAGCAGTAAGATGAGCAAAAATTTATATTATACAGCAGTAAGAATGAGCAAAAATTTATCATACAGCAGTATGAATGAGCAAAAATGTATATCATACAGCAGTGAGAATGAGCAAAAATTTATATTATACAGCAGTAAGAATGAGCAAAAATGTATATCATACAGCAGTATGAATGAGCAAAAATGTATATCATACAGCAGTAAGAATGAGCAAAAATTTATATCATACAGCAGTAAGAATGAGCAAAAATTTATATTATACAGCAGTAAGAATGAGCAAAAATGTATATCATACAGCAGTAAGAATGAGCAAAAATTTATATCATACAGCAGTAAGAATGAGCAAAAATTTATATCATACAGCAGTAAGAATGAGCAAAAATTTATATCATAAAGCAGTAAGAATGAGCAAAAATTTATATCATACAGCAGTAAGAATGAGCAAAAATGTATATCATACAGCAGTAAGAATGAGCAAAAATGTATATCATACAGCAGTAAGAATGAGCAAAAATGTATATCATACAGCAGTAAGAATGAGCAAAAATTTATATCATACAGCAGTAAGAATGAGCAAAAATTTATATCATACAGCAGTAAGAATGAGCAAAAATTTATATCATACAGCAGTAAGAATGAGCAAAAATTTATATCATACAGCAGTAAGAATTGATATTCTAGAGCAAGAATATATATTCTGGAGCAAAAATTGATTTTATGAAGTAGCAATTGATATTCTAGAGCAAGATGTGATATTCTGAAGCAACAATTGAAATTCTGGAGCAAGAATTGATATTCCAGAACGAGAATAATTGATATTCTGTTGCGGTAAGCTTTGTGATGAGGCTTCATCATTACAGCCAGTCTTTATTACTTGAAGCTTCTGACTTACTGCTACAACCGAGGCAGTGACAACGCGATAGATGGATATAACAAAGATAGGTAAATATATACATCTATACAGATATAGGTGGTGGGTGGGCCGACATAATGATAATCAGGAAGGCTGCGGTGAAAGATGGGTCTTCCCCACCCATCAGCCAAAGTCACACCTAAAATAATAATAGCTGCTGTGTCGCTTATTTAATGGACAGACACGTTTCAGGCCTCTTTTCTGCTCAATCTTTTCTTCTTCTTCTACTAGCTCCTTCTTCGTCTTCTTCTTCAC
Source organism: Nilaparvata lugens (assembly GCF_014356525.2). Classification (NCBI taxonomy): domain Eukaryota; kingdom Metazoa; phylum Arthropoda; class Insecta; order Hemiptera; family Delphacidae; genus Nilaparvata; species Nilaparvata lugens. The sequence goes on along the minus strand of NC_052507.1, from coordinate 10,692,902 downwards.
CCTATTCTTCTTCATCTTCTTTTTCTTCTTCTTCGTTCTTCTTATTCTTCCTCCTCCTCCTTTCTTTATTTCTTCTTCTTTCTTTATTATTTCTTTTTCTTTTTCTTCTTCTTCTTCTTTTCCTCCTCCGCCTTTCTCTATTTCTTCTTCTTCTTTTCCTTCTACATTCTTTTGTCATCTAATCCTCTTCCTCCCTCTTCTCCTTCTTTCTTCTTATTCTCTCTTCTCCGTCTCCTCCTCCTTCTTCTCCTTTTACTTTCTTTTGTCATCTAATCCTCTTCCTCCCTCTTCTTATTCTTTCTTCTCCTTCTCCTCCCCCCACCTCCTCCTCATCCTCCTTCTTCTTCTTCTTCTTCTTCTTCTTCTTCTTCTTTCTTCTTATTCTCCTTATTCTTCTCCTTCTCCTCCTCCTTTTTCTACTTCTTCTTTTTCTTCTCCTTCTACTTTCTTTTGTCATCTAATCCTCTTCCTCCCTCTTCTTCTTCTTCCTTTAATTTTTGATCAACTTTTCTTTAATCAGATTGATCAATTTTCAAATACGAATCCAAACAAAAATATTCCTTCACAATAATTATTGCAAAAATTTCACTCAAATCAATATTATACTCATGTTACACAATATTCAATCTCTACTTTCACATCTTATTTCAAAAAAATCTTCTTACACTACTTATGTCACAGTTTACATTGTCCTCCTGCTTTTCTTCTTCTTTTCTTCTTTTTTTTCTTTTTCTTCTTCTCCTCTTCTTCCTCCTCCCATTCAAAATCATTATCCTTCTCAATCTTCTACTCTACCTCCTCCTCCCCCTTCATCCTCTCTTTCTCCTACTCCTCCTACTCCTCATCTTTCTTTTCCTTCATTTCCTCCTCTTCCTCCTCCTCCTCCTCAACTTCCTCCTCCTCCTCCTATTCAACCTCCTCTTCCTCATCTTGCAACCTCATCATCCTTCTCATTCTCCTACTGTACCTCCTCCTCCCCCTCCATCTTTTCTTTCTCTTTCTCCTACTCGTCCTCCTCCTGACTCCTCATCTTCTTTTTCCTCCCATTCCTCCACCCCATCCAACCCTTCTTCCTCTTCCATCCATTCCTCCTCCCCCTCCATCTACTTTTCTTCATCTTCTCCTCCTTACTTTCTTCTTCTCTTTCTAGTTGTTATTCTTCTTCTTCTTCTTCTTCTTCTTCTTCTTCTTCTTCTTCTTCTCTTCTTCTTCTTCTCCTTCTTCGCCCTCTCCTACTCCTTCTTCTTCTTCTTCCTCTTCTTCTTCCCCCTCACTCCTACTTCTTTTTTCTTTTACTACTTCTTCTTTTCCTCCTTCCCGTCTCCTCTCTTTCTCTTCCTCCTACTCCCCCGCTACCTCCTCCTTCTACTGCACAACGTCACGTTTTCCTGCACTATCATTTTTATATAACACTATGATTACGGGCCACTCCTTTCCCAAATACTGCAAGAGTGTCGACAAAGAAAATGGAAAAGAATGGCCGCGTCTCGACCAAATTGAATTTCGTGAGAAATTCTTATAAACTTGCAAGTCATTTTTTTCGTGCTTCTTTCGGCAGCTACCTGCCCGCCTTCCTGGCTCTTTCCCTCAGTAATTTAAAATGGCCATTAATCTGTGGCAACGAGGAGAAGCCGACTAAAATCATTGGTTGCCTGTCGTTTCTTACAGCGTTTAGAGATCCTACTTCTACAGTATCAGGAAGGTATTGGATTTATTTATTCAACTAGCCGTCAGGCTCGCTTCGCTCGCCATATCCGTCTAGCAAGGGGGCTCCGCCCCCTGGACCCCCGACTGGATCGTCCAAGAATAAGATCAGCTGTTAGACTACAAGCTACAAGAATAAGGATAAGATCTCACTTTGCTCGCCTGCATTTTTCATTTGAGCATTTTTATCATAATGTTAGGACAATCCACTCGGGGGTCCAGACTAAACGGCTGGCTAAACGGATATGGCGAGCGAAGCGAGCCTGACACCTAGTAATATAATATTCCCAGGGTTGAAGTAGCAGTGCCCAATCAATTTTTCCGCGATAAATGCATTTAAATCTCCAACCTAACAAAGTCAACTCAACTTAATGCCAACCTGACAAAATTATTAATTTAGTTGCTAGTTAACAACTGTTTCGAAGAGGTACTCTATCTAGATTATAGTTCTATAGTAACATTTGATATGGAAATTTCAATTATAATTAAGAGATTGGGAGAAGAAGAATATACATGCTAAAAGACGAACTTTTAAAACCTTATAAACAACCCTTAGAGTTAAAATATTGCCAAAAGATTTCTTAGTGCGCCTCTAAAGGGCCAACTGAACATACCTATCAAATTTTAACGTTTTTTGTCCGGTAGATTTCTAGTTATGCGAGTGTGTGAGTGAGTCAGTCAGTCAGTGAGTAGGTGAGTGAGTGCCATTTCGCTTTTATATAATTATATAGATAATTCAAATTTATACAACTTACAGAAAAGTACCACAGAGTACGCCCAAAACGGTTCCAATTCTAATTCATATCAATCATGTTCATAATCATAATCAAGTCCAAATAATTGTGAGGTTCACGTTATAATGGCAATCCTACTGACAATACTGTTCCTGTCCTTTTCTATCATACAACAAAACAGATAGCGCTATCTCTATCTAGCTTTGCAATGTTGTCTGTTTTCCAGAATATTTTATTTTCACTTTTGACAGTGACTGTACAAAAGAAGACAAACAATTCTCAGCCGCCATTTTTTCTTCACTCTATCAAAATTACTTTAGTACACAAGTCGTATAATTGATTTAAAATGTATTTTTGGAACAATTAAAATAATTTTTAGACAATACCGTATGAGAAACACAGATTAAAATACCTGAAATGACATTTTGAAAGTTGATAACTAACCATCCTAGACTTCATCCATGCTTCAGTTAGCCTACACGTATAGGTTGTTAGACCTACTCTTACCGGTATAAATAATATTGAAAGGTTATTTCAGAATTATTTCCATTAAAATTATTTATTTCCAATAGGATTTCTATGTATCTATTACTTTTAAAAGAAATTGGAATAGAATACCTACAAAATAATTTAATTTCTGTTGTTTTTAAATTCAGATTGGTGTATCACAGCTTTTTAAATTAGCCGCCATTTCAGGTTTGTATAAAAATAAAATCTTATCTCAATTATGGAAGCAAATTTTGAATCAAATTATGAAAAAATACATTTTCTCAATTAATTTGACATTAAATTGATTATTTTATCGAGGAAATGATAATTATTATTAGATTAAATTCAATGGGATGAATTGAGTAACAGCTGTGTACACTCAGTGGCAAAATGGAGATACTTGGCAACGCTGTTCTCCTATCTTTCTTCACTGTCATTATAACGTGGACCTCACTATAGGTTATGAGTCACTCAAAATTCTCCAATTTCACACTCAATTTACAATCCATACACACAAAAATCATTTTTAAATTAAAAAAATACTTTGTAATAAGAGGAAAGACTGTAATAAGGAGGAATCTGAAGCATGCAATTTTGAGGATAAGGCTGTACTCAAGCTGTAGATAATATCGTATGTAACTTGTTTGACTGATAGTAAGAATTGGGTGCTCAAACATTATACGTTTCAAGTTACAAGTTTCCAATAAATTGAATAGTAAGGTATTATATATTGCAATAGATTCAATGAAGGATTAATGGTCAAGAATAATGAATGTTCAAGATTAAAATAATAAAATAAAGTAATGAAATAATATATAATTAGTGTTCAAAGATTCAAGGAATTATTGTTCGGTATAAGACTAGGCACACACCAGTCAATATAAGACAAGACACGTTTAGTCACAATACTTCACATAGTTGCTTATGGAGACATGTCTAATTGTAATGACTAATCGGTGTGTATTTTCTTCATATGAAGCAAAGTTTCATCTTTCATCTTATTTCCTTCTCATAATTTTATAATTAACTATTTTTTTTCAAATTTTTTATCTTACTTCATTTTCATAATTTTATAGTTGGCTATTTTTATAATTTATTATTTCCTCATATTTTCTATGTTCTTCTTATTGGAAATTGTGTTATGTTGGAAATTATCGTATAGTGTGAAGGAGGCAAAATGGGGGGTTTTACCTGTTGTTTCCATGAATAAATAAATGGATAAGCAACTATGTGAAGTATTGTGACTAATCGTGACTACTGTAGTCTTGTCTTGACTAATTGGTGTGTGCCCACCCTAAGACTGCCCTCTTTCTGTATGTTATGTCTTATCGTATATAACGTGTTGAACCCAGGCTGGACGTACGCCGATTAGTCAAGACAAGACTAGTCACGTAAAGTCACGTTTAGTCACAACACTTCACATAGTTAACATGTCTATTTGCAATGACTAATCAGTGTGAGTTGCGTCATAAGCAACAATGTGAAGTATTATGACTAAACGTGTTTGATCCTGTCTTGTCTTGACTAACTTGGGTGCGCCTGGTCTTAGGAATCGCGTGCTAAACATGATACATATCATCAAAAATAACAAATGTAGACCTACATCAGTCTGGTAAACCCTTAAAAATAAGATTTCTCTAGGAATGGATACCATTTTTCTTAAATTTAAATTCACACAAATTTGTGGAACGATGTCTAAAATTTAGCCTCCCAAAAAATGCACAAGATGAGGAATCCACACCTTACACAAAACACCAAGCAATGGAGAACTATTAGGAAAGACTAAACTACGTCAATGTTTTCAATGATGGCGTCATTCAACAAATATTTACTGTGTATTATCATAGATGAAGGATAAACATAATCTATATAAGGATAAGCTATTTTTCTTGTCTCTGGTATTATCAAATCGTAATCATGAAAAATGGCTTACTAATGAGTATTGAGTGTTTGACAAAAAAGAAAAGTTCATCTATATCATTTAAAGCCTTCCTATTAAAATTAGAGGCTTTTTATCATAGGAGCTCGAAGGAAAATGACATATAATTGAGAAAAGATACAATCTATGAAAGAAAGGAATTGGCTTATACACGTACAGGATAGGAAATTCACGAATAACGAACGCATCATCACGTGTCCATTACCGAGCTGATTAACTTGAAATTTTGCATATAAACTCTAAATTATAAGGATGGTTATAGGCCTATTTTAAATTCTTCGAGATTTCAGTAGGTCAAGTTTTCAGTTTTTCAAGTTTGTAATAAGACTCTTGCAGAGTACGGTTTACCTGCTAGTCTTCAATAAAATTCGCAACATATTAAAAACCATTAAAAACCAATACTTACTCTCAACTACTGGTAATGTTTCAATTTCAATGAACCTAGGAGAAATTGCATAATATCTCCAAATACAGTGTTCAATTCATGAAAATATTTTAAATTCCTGAATAAACTTGTTTAAAATACAGAGAGTATAAAATGTAAAATAGAATATAGAATGTAGAAAGTACATTATATTCTATACTTTCTGCTAAAATACAGAGCTCTCGATACACCAATTCATCGGAATGAACTCCATTCCAATTCCATGAGCTCTATGAACTTTGCAATTACACTCATCATCAACACACTCGCCTCAACTTCCAGCACTCTCAAATATTATAATTATGGCGTCAAACACTCGACAAACAAAAGTTTGCGTCCGAAAAGAGAAAAGTTTGACTGGAACAACCGACACCAGCCACCAGCATCCATTAATCAAGTTACGTTCGTTAGTACACCGCGAGTTCATTCACAGCTTTTCAACAACTAGATTTTGCTCAACTTATTCATCAGATGCTGGTCATGGAAGAGAGAGAGGGAAATATATGAAAGAGAGAGAAAGGCATGAGGAGTACAAAAATGAGTTGAGCAACCAATTCACCAATCACTATTTTTAAATTCAAGTTCCAAAATTTTTGGACATTTTTGTTCATCCAGATCTTTTCAACAAATAGATTTTGTTCATCAGACATTCATCAGATGCTCGCCATGGGAGAGAGAAAGAGAGAGAGAGATTGATAGAGGAGAAATATATTGAAGAGAGAAAATTCATGAGAAGAGTTCAAAAATGAGTTGAGCAACCAATTCACCAATCTCTATTTTTAAATCCAGGTGCAAACATTTTTGTTCATTCATAGCTTTTCAACAACAAGCTTTTGCTCAATTAATTCATCAGATGCTGGACCTGGGAGAGAGAAGAGAAGGAAGAAGAGGAATGTATTAAAATACATGAGAGGGTACATGAAAATGAGTTCAGCAACAAATCCATCAAGCAATATTTTAAATTCTAAATTGAAGGGCAGTAATTTTTTGACAGAAAACTGTGATGTGGAGTGAAAAGTCAATCAAGACTTTGAACTCTAAATTTCAAGTGCAAATATATTTGGATGGAAAATTGTGATACCGATAAAAGAGAGAAGGTGAACAAGATCCGTTGAAATTATAATTTCTACGAGAAAGAGAGATGTTAGAATGAAAATAGCTGATAAGAGAGAGAATAGATTAGAGGATGGGAGATATACGAGTAGTTGTTCAAAATTCTGAAATTTTGAAATTGAGTTTTCATATTAACTATCTTTAGAATAATGTTTGTCAACACAATTACCTAAGAAATCAAGAATAAATTGCACAATGCCGATTCATCACATAGGTATTTTTCAAATGTTGAAAGCTTTTCAATCATGACAGAAAAGTGTTTTCAAATTTCACCAAACTTCTTTTCAAAACACAAACAACACTGAGACAAATGGAAACTGTCAAACAGAACGAATGAAAGAGAAAAATAATAATAAATACGGAAGGGAGAATAATAGAACGAATGAGAGAGAAATAATAATAACAATGTAAGGGAGACAAAAAGTGAGAAGAATAGAACGAATGAGGGAAATAGAAAGAGAGAGAGAGAGAGAGAGAGAGATAGAGACACACACACAAAACAGTGAGAATGATATTGCAGGAAATTGAAAAACGTTTACTAGTTTCAATTACACAGCACAACAGCCTGCATTTCGCCCAAACCATGCAAATGCAAATTTAGCAAGCCGGAGAATGGTAAACAGCACTTCAAACGTTCTCTCACGGTGGCATATAGCTGCGAGTTTGTTACAATAACAAAGCCAAATGACGGCAAATATACATGCGAATGTTTTAATTACACGCCTTTCCTATGCAAAATAATTACGGCGAGGTTTGAAGCTGGCAGAGAATTTCAAATTTCCAACCAGACAGAAGTCTCGACTCTATAGTGAAGTCCACGTTATAATGGCAGTATTTGATTAGCATTGGTGTTGCTATCCTTGTCCATCACTCGAAAAAATCGTTTTTCAACAATGTAGAATATAATTGATAATAAACAAAATATTCTCAATTGGATATTCTGAAAGAATATTGGGAAAATTGGTCTACTCATTTATTCAGAATGCCATCTAATAGGCACCCAATATTAGCATGGGAGTACAAACCCGAAAGGGTTTGGGAAAAGGTTTTAGGAAAGCGAGGCATAGGAAGACCAAGAGAGAATGGATGCCGGTACAGGCCAATAGAGCCTAATCCTTGTAAGAAGATGATTATGATGAAGAAATATTCTCAATAATGAGAATTTATTATTAAATAATTGAAGAATATATCTCTTGACGAATAGAGTATAAACAAGAATGAACTAATCAGATATATACTGGAATCAGCTATCCCTCTACAGAAGGCAGTGTCAAGGCAGAAAATCCTCAAAGCTGCTCTCCTATCTTTCTCCACTGCCATTATAACGTGCATCTCACTAGAGACCACAGATTATAGCTGGAGTGACATAATTTCGAGAAACAGGAAGCGACCATTGAAGAAAACCTATGTAATTTTAATAGAAATCAAGTTTATAATACTGGAAAAGTTGAGATTACAGGCATATTGATATTGCCTGTTACATATATTGTAACACTAGTAGTTCTGTGAACAGTAGACCTCTCGCAGGATTCTCATCCACAAGTACCTGATTGAAACTATAGACCTTATGGAAATACAGCAATAGACTGGCTTCTCCACACATATGTGCAATCACTTGTCAGCTGATTTGTGATGAATAATTCTATAGTCTGACTTTAACTCTAATATTGGCGTATGAAGGAGGCTCTTTTCCCTTTATATTATCCTTGAAATGCGAAATTTCCAAAAACCTTGTATATACGTCGACGCGCAATTAAAAAAGGAACATACCTGTCAAATTTCATGAAAATCTATTACCGCGTTTCGCCGTAAATGCGCAACATATAAACATATAAACATTCAAACATTTAAACATTAAGAGAAATGCCAAACCGTCGACTTGAATCTTAAGCTGCGTACACATATTCGCGCTTACAACCTGCACCGAGCACGCTCCTCCCTCGTACCACCATCGACCACAGTCGCTCCGCCCACGCACCCATCATGAACGTTACGGAAGATCTTCTCGCGTTCCCCGGTCGAACCACTGTTGCTCCCCGGTCGATCATCAATCGCTCTGCTGGAGTGACGTTCGGTTGCGGAGCAGAGCGAAAGTCTGTACGCACCTTTAGACCTCACTTCCCTCGGTCAAAAAGTGAATGCTATAAGCAATTCTTTCGATTCATAAAAATCATAAGATCCATGGGGAGTGCCTGAGATCTACAAATTTCAGATTGTCTGGTGTGTGAACCTAGATTGGATAGTTTGTGAAGTATATTAATACATTGTTGAGAAACGATCTGGCAAAGTTGCGGAGCTGAAAAAGGATAGCGCTACCTACTTTGTCAAGGATGGCAACACTATACACTGTCATTATAACGTGGACCTCACTATACAGAGAAAGGTTGAAAAGTCCAAGAACGGCTTAATATTTCATACACAAAGATAATTTGACAGTGGGTGTAGTAATGGGGATCCTACTGAAATTTAAAATACTACTTACTACGGCTTTAAAAATCTGGTCAGCCATCTTGGACCGCCATTTTGAATGCAACTTTATTTTCTTAAATAGGAAGGTGGTAATACGATACATGATTTCGATTCGAATTTCAAGACAAAATGAATGGCGAAAACCGTACATTGATATCTCAAGTATCGCATGACCATCTTCCTATTTGAAAAAATAAAGTTGCATTCAAAATGGCGGACCAGATTTTCAAAGTCATAGTAAAGTAGTATTACTTTCCTTGCCCTATTACCATAGGTAAGGAAAGTATTGCTTTCCGAAAAAAATAAGGTACCCCAATTTCTAAATTTCTATACGTTTCAAGGTCCCCTGAGTTCGAAAAAGTGATTTTCGGTATTGGTCTGTATAGGTGCGTACAGACTTTCGCTCTGCTCCGCAACCGAACGTCACTCCAGCAGAGCGATTGATGATCGACCGGGGAGCAACAGTGGTTCGACCGGGGAACGCGAGAAGATCTAACATCTTCCGTAACGTTCATGATGGGTGCGACTGCAGAGCGGGGGCGGAGCGACTGCGGTACGATGGAGGAACGAGGGCGGTACGAAGGCGGAGCGTGCTCGGTGCGGGTTGGAAGCGCGTATATGTGTACGCAGCTTATGTGTGTGAGTGTGTGTGTGTGTGTGTGTGTGTGTGTGTGTGTGTGTGTGTGTGTGTGTGTGTGTGTGTACACGGTATCTCATCTCCCAGTTAACGGAATGACTTGAAATTTGGAATGTAAGGTCCTTACACTATAAGGATCTGACACGAACAATTTCGATCAAATGCAATCCAAGATGGCGGCTAAAATGGCGAAAATGTTATCATAAACAGGGTTTTTCACGATTTTCTCGAAAACGGCTCCAACGATTTTGATCAAATTCACCTGAAATAGTCATTGATAAGCTCTATCAACTGCAACAAGTCCTATATCTGTAAAAATTTCAGGAGCTTTGCTCCATCTATGCAATGTTGGATTTTAGATTCCCAATTATCAGCCTTCATATACAATTTAAATAAAAAAATTCAAGTGGAAAAGATTGAGCATGAAAATCTCTGCAATTAATGTCCAGTAACATTTCCACCTAAAATTGAAAATAAGCTTGAAATCCGAGAAAATGTGATTATTAAATTGCAAACTGTTGGCAACTGTTGGTTCTATTAAATCATTCACTACGAAGAGATGGCAGACCTCGTGTGTTTCCAGCGTTATTGACCTATCACCAGCTGTCTCATATCTTTGAATAGTAGACTTGAGATGCGCGGGAACACTAGCGTCAGGTGATAAATTTTCATAACTGCAAGGAAAGTTGTGTGAGTGCGCCACACCAGATTTTTTTTAATTTGAGTAGGATCCCCAATCACACCCACAATCAAATTATCTTTATGTATGAGATATTAAGCCGTTCTCGGACTTTTCACCCACTCTGTATAAGGAAAAAGGACGTATGCAACAAATACACGGAATGATAGAATGAAGCTGAGTTATTCTAGAGCGAGCTATAACGAATGACCAAAAGCTTCATAAATGATGGAGAAAGTAATACATCAAAAGGGACAAGGATTGATGTTTCAAACGAATAGTGAAAATGGAAGTATAACGACTTCCATTCCAATCTTTTGGAAGATTGAACAAAAAAATGACCATAAAAGTATGAGAATTGAAAGGAATGACAACTTAATGACCAATCACATGATAAATGGAAACCGAAATCCATCAAAGAGTAGGATTAACACACAACACACAATCTACTCAGTCAGTCTCACATATCTACATTGCTTATGAAAGTGAAACCCACTTCAAAATCTTTTGTCCAGTAGTTTAGGCTCTAGAAAGATCTGAGTGCTAGCTGACAGGCTAAGGAACAACAAGCGTAGCAATGCGAATTCTGTAAGAGGTTCCGATGGCTACAGAACAAGCATTTGATGTATTGATGAAAAAGTATTTGATGAATAATTGAAAGAATAAGAACTGATGTTGCCAATACAATATATTTGTTCAAAATGAATAGATGAAAGTGTTTGATGGTGATGTCAATGCCTTAGTTACAGTTGAAACATTTATAACAAACGTTTGATGAAGATAATAACGAATTATCTATCCATCCTCAGTACTTTATCCAGTTCATTGACAAAGCTTGCGGCAATATTTCACTAATCTGCTCAAGATTTCTTTTCAAAATCCACCTGACACTATCATTGGAAAGCTATGACCTCATACGAAGTGTTTAGTGTTATAACTGAAAATACATTTCTTGTATAGTAAATAAATAATCAAGAGTCATTGTAAATATAAAAATTTACATTCTATACTCTCAGCACTGATAGATATATAGTTTCTTTATCATTAGTGAGTTTGTGAAGTGAGTTCAGTATCATTTCCTAATACTGAATTCCTATTGTCTGTGGCCGCCATGACGACAAAATCGCTGCTCTTTCATTGGCTGGTTTGTGATTGGTTGAGTTCTCTCTTACTGAACTCCTATTGGCTCCCACCACTACTAAGAAATCTAGCCCTTTCATAGGTCATTTTTAAATTAGCTAAATTGATTGTTTATCCCACTGATTGAATATTTGTTTGAGCAGCCTTTTGTTTTATCTTGTATCATCGTAGTAAAACTAATGAGTCACTCAAACTCTACAGACTTTCAAGTAAAGCCAAACCTTCTATAGTGAGTAGCATTGGTTTGCTATCCTTGTCTGTTATTAGACGAAAAAGATATTTCTAAAATTTTCTAACACCGCACCGTCGCCAAATCTTTCATAGGCTATAAAGAACTATAATGAACTACCAGAATATATTTAATTTCGGTTATGAAAATTTATTATTGAATTATAAAAAAATATATTTTCTTGGTGACTATAATATAATATTAGAAATACAATTGTTTATTATGAACAATAATCAATAATTAATACAGTATTATATCAGACTAGCCGTCAGGCTCGCTTCGCTCGCCATATCCGTCTAGCCAGGGGGCTCCGCCCCCTGGACCCCTGACTGGATCGTCCAAGAATGAGATATTTGAGCATTTTTATATATGTTAGGACGATCCAGTCGGGGGTCCAAACTAAACGTCTGGCTAAACGGATATTGGCTGAACGATAAATGCATTTCAATCTTCAACTTGGTGCCAACCTAACAAAGTCAACCAACTTAATACCAACCCTTAAAATTATTAATTTAGTTACCAGTAAACAACTGTTTCGAAGAGGTACTCTCTCTAGATTATAGTTCTATATCAACATATGGTATGGACATTTTTCAATTGAAATTAAGAGGATAAGAAGAATATACATGCTAAAAGACGAACTGTAAACCCTTATAAACCTCCCTTAGAGTTAAAATATTGCCAAAAGATTTCTTATTGCGCCTCTAAAGGGCCAACTGAACATACCTACCAAATTTGAACGATTTTGGTCCGGTAGATTTTTAGTTCTGCGAGTGAGTGAGTGAGTGAGTGAGTGAGTGAGTGAGTGAGTCAGTCAGTGAGTGAGTGAGTGAGTGAGTGCCATTTCGCTTTTATATACCTTGTAATTTAGGTCTTGAATCACAACTAGCTACCTACTATTGGAAGACGGAAGAAAAAGAGAACGGGCTATCTTATCATTTCCAATGAGTTTATAAGATTATTATTACTTTATAGAATCTCACTAAGTTAACAAGTAAGTGCTGGTTGCACAAAAGCCGGTTAAATTTTAATCGTGATTAATTCCACGAGAACCAATCAGAGAAGCCGTCTTATCAAAAAGGCCTTCTCTGATTGATTCTGGTGAAATTGATCACGGTTAAAATTCAACCAGCTTTTGTGCAACCGACTCTTTATCTAATGAGGCTTGAAAAGGATCAGAAAGAGAATAACAACTAAGCAATTGAGTTAGTAACATGTAATTTATTTACATGATAAAAACTTTAAAAACCATGAAGTGAACTATATAGAGACTGTATAATCAGACTGGTTATACATTATACAGTCACTATAGAGGCCCTGAAATTGATCAGTTGCGACCTGAAAACTCTGACACCAGACCTGAGCCAGCCAGGTCACTCGATATTATTATTATTATTATTATTATTATTATTATTATTAGAGTGAACTATTGAAATAATACAGTATCATGTTTCACAATAATTCAAAACCAAGATGCAGGCTAGATTCTTGAATTGCCAAACCAGGAACCAAGAAATATATAGACTCCAGGAGTACAGTATACTGCAGCAGTACAGTCCCCAAACTTCTGAGACATTTGGGGCGAATAAAAACGAGTTATGATTCTCAAACTGAAAGTGGGGAGCAAGAAAGTTTACGACAAGAAATTTATGTTTTCTACGCAAACTTAATTAAAAATAGAGAGAGAAGTGCAACAGCCCACTCTCTCACTTGCTCTCATACAACAACTGTTAAAGTGGCTGTGGTTTGAGTCCCTTAGCAATTCCTGAAATGCTGGCCAAGTACCTTTTATTGGGAGGAGAAGGGTTTAGGCGAGATGAGAGAGGTAGTTTAGAGAGAGAGAGAGACAAGAAGGGAGAGAAAGGAAGAGGACGAGAGAGTGTACTAGAAGGGTAAGAAGTAGAAAAAGTAAGAAGATGGAAATCATGTACAGGAGACAGAGTGGTTGTAAGGTATAGGAATTGATAGAACGATCTAGGGAAAAGTGAGGGTGAAGAAAATAAGAAAGAGTTTGGAGAGACATGAAGGAAGAGAAAGAAAGAGGAAGAGAGAGTGTAATAGAAGGGTAAGAAGTGGGAAAAAGTAAGAATATAAAGAAGACAATGTACAGGAGACGGAGTAGTTGTAAGGTATGAGAGTTGATAGAACGATCCAGAGAAACTACGTGAATGGTGAAGATAATGAAAAAGAATTTGGAGAGACATGACGGAGAGAAAGGAAGATATAAGAGGACCAAAGATTATAATATAAGGGTGAGAAGTAGAAAAGAGTAAGAATAAAGAAGATGATGAAGTAGTTGTAAGGTATGAGTATTGAAAGACTGATCCAGGGAAACTACGTGAATGGAAAGTAGATGAAAAAGAATTTGGAGAGACATGACGAGAGAGAAAGGAATATAAGAGGACAAGAGATTGTAATATAAGGGTAAGAATTAGAAAAAAGAGCAAGAAGAAAAGAAGAACATGAACAGGATACGGAATAGCTGTAAGGTATGAGAATAATTGATAGACCGATCCAGGGAAACTACGTGGAGAGAGAGAGATAGATAGATGGACTTTATTTTCAATTGTTACTAGGCTTGTCGTCTATGGTAACATGGTTACAATAATATTTATAATTATTTTACAAATCATTTCCAATGCTACATGACATGATTTCATTACATTCTCATAATAACATAATTTTTATGTTATTATGAGAATCAAATAAAATCATGTCATGTACAATTTTAAATTATTTGTAAAAGATTATAAATATTATTGTAACATGTTATGTTATTATGTTATGTTAATAACTTTATGTTATTCTATCATTCATATCATTGATTGATTGATTGATTGAGTACTTTATTTATGTAGATTCAATATATACTGGCTTATACACTTATATACATAGCTTACAATACAGCAGAATTATTGATGAATTTACATAATTAGACTAAGAAAATAATTATTGAACTGTATATGATATGGAAAAGTATTTGTAATTAATAACTATAGATAATTATATGTTATTCATCTACATAATTGGCGGAGCTTTGGACATATCATGTCCATTCTTCGGAATGAATATTAAAAATATCCTCCCCCTAACCTCTCTCTCTACCAAAAACTTAATTAAACTAGGATTATTTTATTAATGGAAATATTGTAAAGTTTTAATTGATATGATGATGGAGAGAGATAGATAGATAGACTTCATTTTCAATTGCTTGTCGCATGGTTACAATAATATTATATAATCATTTTACAAATCATTTTCAATGCTACAGGACATGATTTAATTACATTCTCATAATAACATAATTTTTATGTTATTATGAGAATCAAATGAAATCATGTCATGTAGAATTTAAAATTATTTGTAAAATAATTATATATATATATATATATATATATATATATATATTATTGTAGCCATGTTATGTTATGTTATTCTCTCATTATAACATAATTATTATGATTGATTGATTGATTGATTTTCACTTGCTAGGTCTTAAAAACCTATTGCATTTATACATTACAATGTATGAGAGAGAGAGAGAGAGAGAAGACAAACTTACTGAGTCAAAAGTTTGAGAAAGTAAAAAAAGGGGTGATAGGAGGAAACAATAGAAAAAGGGAGCAGAAGGGGATATCAATGAAACTTGCGAAGGTTAAAATTGTGGTGAACAAAAAAGAGACAAAAAGGGTGAAAAAAACATTTGAAATGTAGCAGTGGATTGAAAGAGCGTGAATGGATGGAAATACACAGAAAACCAAACATGAGAATGAGAAGGAAACTAATAAAGGAGACGAAACCTGAATGAAGGGAAGAAAGGGAGAAGAAGAAGAAGAGGAAAAGAAGAAGGAGAAGAAGAAGAAGAGAAGAAGAAGAATAAGAAGAAGACGAATAAGAAGAAGAAGAGAAGAAGAAGAAAGAAGAGAAGAAGAAGAAGAAGAAGAAGATAGAGGAGAAAATAAGAAGAGGAGAAGAAGAAGAGGAGTAAGAAGAAGAGGAGAAGAAGAAGAGAAAAGAAGAAGAAGAAGAAAAGAAGAAGAAGAAAGAAGAGAAGAAAAGAAGAAGAAGAAGACGAAGAAGAAAAGAATAAGAAGAAGAAGAATAATAAGAAGAAGAAGAAGAAGAAGAAGAAGAAGAAAAGGTAGAGAGTGAAGTAGAGAAAAGGAAACACGTGAAATTACAAAAGAAGAAAGTAACTAAACATAACGAAAAGTAAACTGAGCTAAAATAGGAGGAAAAACAAGAATAAGAAGTTGAAGAATAAGGAAGATAATGAAGTGAGGAAAAGAGAATACATGAAATGAAGGATGAAGAAACCAACCAAACAGAAAGTAGCCATATTAAAAGAAAGGAAGGCCTCTAGAAAACTAGATAAATGGGAAAAGATGGACAAGGAGAATTGATAGAATATTTAAAAAATAATTGGAGAGATAGGGTAAAAGAAAGAGAGATTGATAGATATTGAGAAAGACAGAGAGAAAGGGAGAGGCATTATATTAGAGATCAGAGAAAGGAACAGAAGGAAAGTGTGAGAGATCTGACCACCATACCATTCGCGAATCAATCTTGCCTTTTACTTGCTGGCGTTGAGAAAAGTAGTTGATGCCCCAAATTGGACCTGCGAGCTGCCAGAAAAGGGTTTGGGGTCCTCCCGACCCCCTGACCCCACTAAACAACACCAAAGAAGGGGTACCATACCTCCCCCTTCCAACAATCTTCACCACCCCCTTCAACCCACCAAAAACAGACCAAGCAGCGAAGAATTTCTCGAGTGGTCTACGACTTGTACAATTCTTCAGCTCTCAACCACAGAGTTGGAATGGGGAAAACTCCTTCAAGATACGTATTTCAGCCCTACCCAGTCAAGGGCTCACCTTCTTGTATTGAGTTGTAGGTATGGTTTGAGTGCTCCTTTCTCAGCCACCTCTCTCACTTCAGAGAGAAAGATAGAGAGAGAGAGATTGATTGATTGATTATATGCCTTTATTGGGGCGGAGTTAGGACTCCTGGTCCTCTCTACCACACAACCCTTTACAATAGAAGAAAAATTCACATAAGAAAACAGAAGAATAGATTATCAGATGATGATGAGAGAGAGAGAGAGTGAAAGAGAGAAAAAGATGAAAAGAGTGTCTGGAAAGAAGAGGGTGAGGTTGGAAGAGAGAGGAAGAGAAAGATTCATATTCAGTGAGAGAGAGTGAGTAAGAAAGAGAGAGAGAGATGGATGGAATGAGTTGAGTTGTACAAGGGCTGACCTTGTATTGAGTTGTAGGTATGGTTTGAGTGCTCCTTTCTCAGCCACCTCTCTCACTTCAGAGATATACCTTATCTATGTATATATAGAGAGAGATAGAGTGACAAAAGTACGAGAGAGAATGAGAGAGAGAGAAAGAGTGAAAGAGAGAAAGAGATGAAAAGAGTGTCTGATAAGAAGAGAGTGGGGTTGGAAGATAGAGGAACAAGGAGGAAGAGAAAGATGCATATTCAGTAAGAGAAAGTGAGTAAGAAAGAGAGAAAGAGAGATGGAATGAGTTAAGTTGTACAAGGGCTGACCTTCTTGTATTGAGTTGTAGGTATGGTGTGAGTGCTCCTTTCTCAGCCACCTCTCTCACTTTAAATATATATATATTTCAATATATATACCTTTTGGGGTAAAAATGGAGAGAAACAGTGTCGAAAGTGCAAGAGAGAGAAAGATAGAGAAAATAAAATAGAGAGATTGATTGATTGATTGATTGATTGATTGAGTACTTTATTTATGTAGATTACAATATATACTGGCTTTTACACTTATATACAATAGCTTACAATACAGCAAAATTATAGATGAATTTACATAATATAGACTAAGAAAATAATTATTGAACTGTATATGATATGAAAAAGCAGTTTGTAATATAATAACTATAGATAATATTCATATTGTTATGCATCTACATAAATTGGCGGAGCTTTGGACATATCAATGTCCATTCTTCGGAAAGAATATTAACAATATGAAAATAGAGAGAGAGAGAGAGAGAAAAAAAAAGAGTAAAAGAGAGAAAAATATAAAAAGAGTGTCTGAAAAGAAGAGAGTGGGGTTGGAAGAGAGAGGAAGAAAGAGGAAGAGAAAGATTCATATTCAGTGAGAAAAAGTGAGTAAGAAAGAGAGAAAAAGTGAGAGAGAGAGATGGAATGAGTTGAGTTGTACAAGGGCTGACCTTCTTGTATTGAGTTGTAGGTATGGTTTGAGTGCTCCTTTCTCAGCCACCTCTCTCATTTTAGATATGTATATATATATATATACCTTTTGGGGTAAAAATGGAGAGAGACAGAGCAGAGTGACGAAAGTGCAAGAGAGAAAGATAGAGAGAAAGAAAGATAGAGAGAAAGAGAGTAAGAGAGAGATGAAATGAGTGTCTGATAAGAGACTAGGGTTGAAAAAGAGAGAAAGAAAGAGAAATGAAAAGAGAGAGATTCAGATTCGGAGAGAGAAAGTGAGTGAGAGAGACAAAGATGAAATGTGTGTCTGATAAGAGAGTGGAGTTGAAAGAGAGAGTAAGATGGGAAGAGGAAGGAAAAGAGAGAGATTCAGATTCAGTGAGAGAAAATGAGTAAGAGAGAGATGGAATGAATTGAGTTGTACAAGGGCTCACCATCTTGTATTGAGTTGTAGATATTGCCACCTCTCTCACTTCAGATAACTCACCTTTTGGCGCAAAAATGGAGGAAGACAGAATGACGAAAGTACGAGAGTGAAAGAGAGAGATTAGATTAGATTTATTTATTTATATATGTTACAATATTTACTGGCTTATACAATAACTTACATTAAATATGACGGTAATGCTAGTTATTCAACGAATTTTACAGAGTATAAATAATTAATCAATGAGAATAAAGTTTGAATGCAATTAGAATAACGATAAAATAATAATGTGATGTAACTTCATAAATCAGCGGTGTTTCAACAAATAATTGTCGATTCTCTAAGAAGAATATAAAATATCCTTCCCATCAACACACGACCGGGTAAACGGTAAGAGAGAGAGAGAGAAAGGGGGATGGATAAGTGGGTAAGTGAGAGAGTAGAGTTGAAAGAAAGTAAGATGGAGAGAGAAAGAGAGTGAGGGAGAGTGAGAGTGAGTGAGATACATTTGAAAGAAATGAAGAGAGACAGAAGGACGAAAGAACAAGTATAATAATGAGAGATATGAAGAGAGACAGAGAAACAAAAGAACCAGAGATCGTGATGGAATAGGTAGTGATTGAGAGTGAATGAAATTGAGAATTGAAATTGAGAAAAGATAAAGAAATTGAGTGAATTGGAGAGAGAAGAGAAAAAATGTGACTGAAGTAAGTGAGAGTGGGAAAGAGAATCGATCCACTGTACTGTAGTTGAGTAGTAGATTTCCATTCTCTATGAATGGGAGCTGAGAGAAATTCAAAGAGCACAACACTTATGCTGATTTGGAAAATCTTGGTTGAAATGAGGTGAAGGAGAAGGATCGAGAGATTGAAGAGAATGAAGAAGAAGAAGAAGAAAAACTGAAAGAAGAAGTAGACGTGAAGAAAAAGAAGAGATGAAAAATAGGAGTAGAAGAAGAAGAAAATTATGATGATGAAAAAAGGAAGAAAACTTAATGAGCAGAATGATTAAAAAGAGATAACATCAAACAGGATAAAAAATGGATGGAGGATAAGAGAACAAGGAAAGACAAGAAACAAAGAAAACGCAGGAGAAAAAAAAGAAAAAAAAGAAGAAAAAAAGGAGGAAGAGAAAGAAGTAGGAGAAAATGTGATGATGATGAAAAAGATGAGAACTCAATAAGCAAAATGATTGAAAGGGGGAAGAAAGCATTAAACAGGATGATTGATTGATTATTTGCCTTTATTAGGACGTAGTTAGGACTCCTGTTCCTCTCTGTCACACAATCCAAGAGAGAGAGAGAGAGAGATTGATTGATTGAGTACTTTATGTAGATTACAATATATACTGGCTTATACACTTAGGCTAGTTACATACACATCGATTTTTGGTCGTACGATATTTTACCGTCCTTATAAATTCTATTAGATTGAACAGATGATTTCAAACATATGATGTTTGCCAAGTTCCGTTTAATCTCATAGAATTCATAGTGACGACAAAATATCGTACGACCAAAAATCGATGTGTGTGTAACTAGCCTTATATACAATAGCTTACAATACAGCAAAATTATAGATGAATTTACAAAATATAAATTAAGAAAATAATTATTGAGCTGTATATGATATGAAAAAAAGCAATTTGTAATAACTATAGATAAAATAGAAATAATATTGTTATGCATCTACATAATAAATTGGCGGAGCTTTGGACATATCAATGTCCATTCTTCGGAAGAGAGAGAGAGAGAGAGAGAGAGAGAGAGAGAGAGAGAGAGAGAGAGAGAGTGAGAGAGAGAGAGAGAAGAGAGAGAGAGAAATGATGAGGTCAGCAAGATTGTGAGGCTGGAAGCGTTGAAAGGGTGAGGCAGACTAAAAGGCGGCGGAGGCAATGAAATGGATCCACGTTTGGAATGAAGCCAAAGTAGTGCAGTGCAATAAAGTGCGCAGGGAAAAGCCTTCATCACCCGTTGACCCCTCTATAACAGAACTCTATATTATATACTACAGAATAGAACGTGATCGAACTTCTGGTAGAGGTGTCCAAATAATACTTCAAGGTGCAAGTTCAGCATATTTTACATATACATAAAAATATGTATTATAATCAACAAAACTATATATACCGGGTGTTTCAAAAAGAATGAACCAATTTTGAACAGTTATATAATAAATATTTCAAGTTGTACCATCATGGCATAACAGCTATCTTCTCTCTTCATGCCATCTTTATATCTTAATGCTATATTTTTTATCTTTATACTATATTTTGTATATTTATGCTGTCTTTATATCTTTATGATACCTATTCTCTATTATTAGTGGTTTTACCCAGTAAGGAGGTTCACAACATCTCTTTCATTACTACACAAACAGAAATTACAATACTCAACCACATTGAAATTTATCGACAGCCATTCCACAACAGTATTCCCAACCATAGCTCAAGACCTGCTACATAGATTTAATACTGTTTACCTACCATAGATTTGGAACAAAGAGATTAACACGACGCATGTCTGGTGATAAATGTATGCCTGGAAACGCCATTAAAGTGACTAATGTCCCATCGTATCTAGCATGCTCACAACTTATATAAGTGCATTATGTGCCACTGCGATGTAATATATCCAACATATATCCCTATAAATATAACCTTGCTCACACCGGCGGAGAGCTATATAGATTGTAGAACATCAAATATGTGTATGTCGTTACTGTAATACGAACCCAAAGTTTCTCAAAGCTTGATAGCTAGGCTATTACAATGGATTCAAAACTTTATTGATACCATACAAGGCGAAGATGATGGATAGATAGGCTTCATACTATAAAGTTGTTGGTACAGTATGTGGTGTAAGTTTACAAAGTTGAGTATATATATATTGTGTGCTAGGAGAGTGAATATAGCTTACAAAGTTTATAGGAACACAGTAACCAAAATATGAAAATAAGATGAGACATATCAAAATAAAATTGGAGAGTGAATGTAGCTTACAAAGTTTATAGGAACATACTAATCAATATATGAACATAAGATGGGACATATTGCATATTAAAATAAGATGGGGAAAAAGTGTAGAGCACTAGAAAGTCAATAAAACCATACAAAAAAGATAGCACAAACTATCCATGTGCTATCCTTCCTCTATGGTAAAACTGAGAAAAGAAGACATATTATGATAAAGTGGGAAAGTGTATGAAGCTGGAGATTCAACTACATTTCTAATGGAATTGAAGTCTAGTAAGAAACAATTCAGGTGAGAAGAAGTACAAAATGTGAGAAAAGGATGACAAAAAATGATCTGAGGAAACGGAAAATACAAAATTTATTTTGCAAAGGATGAGCAAAGTTGATACAAATAAGAGGGAAGGAGGGAATTCTACAAAATTAATTGAAGTAAGTTAAGAAATTAAGTCAGGAGTTGAAAAACCTGTATTTCCATTTCCTATCACCTTATGATTATATGCTTTTGTCTCTATTGAATAAATAAATAGGGAAATAAAAAAGACCGAGATGGATATGCGGCCAAAAATGAACAAAGTTGAGGAGGAGGAAAGAGAAATAGGTGACAAGTCTACGATAACTGAGAACAGAAAATTTAGAGATAAAATAAAGTGATTATCTAAATTAAAAGAAAGTGAAAAATAATAATAAAGTTTGATTGCTCCCTATTGATAATAGACCAGAGGATGAGAAAGACGAAAAGGCATAGGAAAAGAATCTTAGAGAATATTAATTACAATAATGATAAGAGAATTGGATAATATAATAATATCGAGTGACCTGGCTGGCTAAGGTCTGATGTCAGAGTTTTCAGGTCGCAACTGATCAATTTCAGGGCCTCTGACATGACCTAACGACTGCTTTTTAGGCAGCCGGGACCGACGATTAACGAGCCCATTCAAAGCACGAAATTGGATAATGAAAATGAGGAAAGAATAAGGAGCAATAAAAAAAAGTATGAAAAATAAGAGAAACAGAAAGAATTACGGAAAAGGAATCATTTTCATTGAAACAAATATCAATAAACTTTAATAGATTTAATAAACTTTAATTGAAGCTTACCTGAACCAGTGATGCTCATTTGATGATGCAATATGGAATGAATAGCGAAAACTCGGCCAACATTTGTTATCTGTAAAAAAACCAGAAAACATCTTGAAATACACAATTCGAAGATAACAATTGAAAATTGATTCAACCTCAAAACTTATACACTTTTTCAAAAATACATTCCAATTCAATTTCATTTCATACCAACTCCTACTTCATACTAAAAGATGAGTTGGAGCGTCATTGTGTGAACGCTCCAATAAGAAACAATTGTTTACTCTCTGTTTCTAGCAAGTTGGTATGTTTCATTGTGTTTGCTTCCATAAGAAACAATAGTTGCCTCTCAGTTTCTTCTAGTATGTTGATACGTTTCATTGTGTTCGCTTCCATAAGAAACAATAGTTGTTTACTCTCTGTTTCTAGCAAGTTGGTACGTTTCATTGTGTTTGCTTCCATAAGAAACAATAGTTGTTTACTCTCTGTTTCTAGCAAGTTGGTACGTTTCATTGTGTTTGCTTCCATAAGAAACAATAGTTGTATACTCTCTGTTTCTTCTAGAAAGTTGGTACGTTTCATTGTGTTCGCTTCCATAAGAAACAATAGTTGTTTACTCTCTGTTTCTAGCAAGTTGGTACGTTTCATTGTGTTCGCTTCCATAAGAAACAATAGTTGTTTACTCTCTGTTTCTAGCAAGTTGGTACGTTTCATTGTGTTTGCTTCCATAAGAAACAATAGTTGTTTACTCTCTGTTTCTAGCAAGTTGGTACGTTTCATTGTGTTCGCTTCCATAAGAAACAATAGTTGTTTACTCTCTGTTTCTAGCAAGTTGGTACGTTTCATTGTGTTTGCTTCCATAAGAAACAATAGTTGTTTACTCTCTGTTTCTAGCAAGTTGGTACGTTTCATTGTGTTTGCTTCCATAAGAAACAATAGTTGTTTACTCTCTGTTTCTTCTAGAAAGTTGGTACGTTTCATTGTGTTTGCTTCCATAAGAAACAATAGTTGTTTACTCTCTGTTTCTTCTAGAAAGTTGGTACGTTTCATTGTGTTTGCTTCCATAAGAAACAATAGTTGTTTACTCTCTGTTTCTAGCAAGTTGGTACGTTTCATTGTGTTTGCTTCCATAAGAAACAATAGTTGTTTACTCTCTGTTTCTAGCAAGTTGGTACGTTTCATTGTGTTCGCTTCCATAAGAAACAATAGTTGTTTACTCTCTGTTTCTAGCAAGTTGGTACGTTTCATTGTGTTCGCTTCCATAAGAAACAATAGTTTACTCTCTGTTTCTTCTAGTAAGTTGGTACGTTTCATTGTGTTCGCACCAATAAGAAACAATAGTTTACTCACTGTTTCTATCAAGTTTCCAGTAGGTCTACTGAAAACCCATTACTCACATGATTCGGTCTTCGGTGATCGCAACAAGCAAGATTATATAGTTCTCCTGGTCAAGGCTTACATACAGTATGTTAGTGAAGTAATATAGGGCCAATATTACGCAACCTTACCCTTTGGCCAGGTTTCAAGCCATTCTGCCCTCCGATTCTATTATTCTCTTCGGCAATTGCTTATTGAGTTATCCGCTACATTAACCTCATTCTGGTTCTTCCTCTTCTTCTTCCCTTATTTTTCTTCTCCTTTGTGCTGCTGTTCGTATCGGCTCCGTTCCAAACCAACGAACAAACATAATCAGGCTGATGAAAATTATAGTGGGTGGTTAAACATGCAACATGTTGGAAGCCCCCTTATTTCGGATAGTTTACTATTTTCGTTCTCTAGCAAAGATGAGGTATAGAAGTTCTATTATAGAACTACGTACTGTGAACATTAAACTTTCGTGAGCATTTCCTATAGTGAGGTCTACGGTATGGTGGCAGTGGAGAAAGAAAGGAGAACATCGTTGCCGATCCTTGTCTTGTCAATGCCTCCTATAGAGGTAGCTGATACAGGTTTATTGATGTAATATTAAATGTTCATGCTCGTTTAAAATAATCAATTATCCTATACTATTAAATGAGCAAATTCTGTTTATATGTTCATATGTTTGTATTTCACCGGATCTCAAAAAGGGCTCTAACGACTCTCACGAAATTCAGAAAACAGTAGGTTTATAATATAAAGATTCGATTGCACTAGGTCTTATCCCTGGGAAAACTCGCTGAAGGACATTAAAAGGATAATTTTTATTCATCCTTGGCAAAACAGCTGATAATAATTATTTCGTCGTCTGTTGGTGATGGAACTGAGTGAGTGAGTTCATGTGTGTGGGACTGTGTCAAAATTATGACTCAGCTGTTGAACTTTTGTAATCATTCAATCAGGTACTTAGTGCCGGTTGCAAAAAAGCCGGGTTATTTTCAATCCTGATTAATTCCAGTAGATCCATCTTTTTGAAATGGTCTCTTCTCTGATTTGCTTCATGTGAAGTTAATCAGGATTAAAATTTAACTGGCTTTTGTGCAACTGGGCCTTTGTGAGGGAAATTTTTGCATTCCTCTGGGAATTAAACTCAATTTACTGTGATTAGAAAGAACATTTCTGTATGAATGTTATTATAAATTCTTCTTTCGTAATAATTTTTTTATGATTTGTACTCCAGAGCGAAGCTCGGTCCCCGATATTAATTTAACAAGCAGGAAATTATGTTTTTCAATAATTTCATAATGAATTTTCATGATTAAGATGAAATATTTTGTTAATTATTATTTCTACATTGTTTCAAAAGACTGTCTGGCAACAGAGCAAAGCGAGAAAGAGATAGTGCTATCCGCTTTGTTGAATGATAGACAAGGATAGCAATACCATTGCTAATCAAACACTGCCATTATAACGTGGACCTCACTATAGACTAGTGAGTTCCTTGTAAAAACTCTGAATAATATTTTTGTAGTTCAACAAATGCTAACACTGGTTTTAACAGTAATTTAGTATGTGATTTAATGTTCGTAAACCTTTTTCAACGATAAATGAATCTATTTGATTTTGGTCATTCATTTTAAAGCAATCTGTATTCATTTCAAAGACGTATCTGTGAAAAAAGGTAAGTCGATTTTAGCGGTTACATACACAATGAAATCACAGTTACCTACCTACCAACATCTAAAGTAAAGGTAAAGGTAAAGTAAGGTAAAGCCTGTTACCTAAGACACGGTACACTATTTTTCCTCAACGGTAGACAATACCCATTCTCCTATCTTAAACAGCACACAAAAACACCAATTCAATGCACACACTATACTAACATATTTATGTTCACTACACCACACTACATGATTGCGCCGCCGAAAGGGGGACACATTTCAGAAACCCCCCACATAAATGTGGGGGCAGAATGATATCAGTACCCCGTCACAGCAGCCTAAACAATATGGCTACCAGGGGAAATATAGAGCGCTGGCGTAAGGTATATATGATGTATGACTTTGTATATATATATATATATATATATCGCGTCGTATGACTTTCCACGTTACGGTATCCCAGATACCGTGAATAATACATTAAATAGCAGCTTTTCCGCTATATTCAAATTCATCAACTCTATATACCTGTGTTTTGATTTTGTACTGTATGTTCGATATACCTGTGTTTATTCTATATGTCTAGGTTATATCTATATTATTTATTTATCGCTCATATGAGAATCGTCGGTGATTTATGTAGCGTTCAAATTTCAAATGTCACAGCTCATGCACTTGCCTCAGTATATAATGTAGTCATATATACTCAGTATATTAGTTATAAACGAAAGTTGAGTCGGGTTGTAGTGTCTTGTACAAGACTATATACTAGTAGTTCTGTGAACAGTAGACCTCACGCAGTATTCTCATCCACAAGTATCTGATTGAAACTATAGACCTTATGGAAATACAGCAATAGACTGGTTTCTCCACACATCTGTGTAATCACTTGTCAGCTGATTTATGATTAATAATTCTATAGTTTGATTTTTACTCTAAGATTGGCGTATGAAGGAGGCTCCTTTTTCCTTTTATATTATCCTTGAGATGCAAAATTTCCAAAAACCTTGTATATACGTCGACGCACAATTTAAAAAGGAACATACCTGTCAAATTTCATGAAGATCTATTACCGCGTTTCGCCGTAAATGCGCAACATATAAACATTTAAAAATTAAGAGAAATGCCAAACCGGCGACTTGAATCTTAGACCTCACTTCGCTCGGTCAACTATGTACTCTGTATAGTTTTATTAGTACTATATAGTTTTCTTTTAGGTCACTACATTATACAGGTACAGACTATAAAATTATACTACATAAATTTGAGTAAATATTTCATTTCTACACGTCTAGATGTTGATGTACATAATTTTCTTAGATTGAATGAAAAAGACTAAGAAATTGTCAAAAAATTATTTTGTCAAAATCTTAGTCTTCTTCATTCAATATGAATAATTATCACAATATCAACTTCTCAACTACACAATAAAATTTTCATAGATCGTTCGTTCGACTTACAAATCTATAGAAAATATGACGATTCCACAATTTATTGAATAATGAAATGTTTTAGATTTTTCTGAACGAATTCATTTGATGAAACAAATAATATTCTACAGATAAAAAGATAGGAAACAGCACAATCTTCCTGGATTTGTTCAGAAAATCAATCCGTTCTTACAAAAACTGTAGAGTCCTTTGACCAATCAACTTTAAATTTCACAACACATATCAATTTTCAAAAATTTCAAAACTTTAGAAACCACAAATCCATGGAACCAATCTACTCACTCCTTGACTCCTTCGTACATAATGAGGATTTTGAACAGGATAACGTTGAGCGTTCATACGAAATTAATAACCTTGACAATGAGGCATTGACAACTACACACATTACGGTTCACCCTGTATCGTTATTACGGGAATCCAATAGTATTATAGGCTACAATTACTTCTTTAGTGAGATTCACTTCAAACTGTCAGCATAGGTTTGACTGGGAAGCAGTGATGTTATTCATAAGAAATGCTGGGAGTCTTGAGTGAATTTCACAATGTGGAATGGTCAGTTATGTCCCTGTTCTGTTCTGATAACCATGATGATGATGATGATGCTGATCATGATGTAGGTGATGACGATGATGATAATGATTTGTGTGGCGTTGCAAATGCAATTTCAAGCCCCGATTGTCACAACTAAGTTGACCGTCTGGAGAAGAACAGTTGTTCACCTCAGTCTGTGACCGTATTGATTGTGGAATTGGGTTACATGAATATATATATAGTGAGAATGTAGAGCTCTTCCAAATACCCTACTTCATAGCTATCGTACTTTATATTAAAACAAATTAAAACCTGTATACTGAATCTCATAATATACTCAAACAAATAAGTTCTTAGTTGACTTGAAGTACCGGTAGTTCAATAATAATAATATCGAGTGACCTGGCTGGCTCAGGTCTGGTGTCAGAGTTTTCAGGTCGCAAATGATCAGTTTCAGGGCCTCTGACTTGACCTAACGACTGCTATTTAGGCATTAAGTTCTTAGTTGACTTGAAGTACCGGTAGTTTAATAATAATATCAAGTGACCTGGCTGGCTCAGGTCTGGTGTCAGAGTTTTCAGGTCGCAAATGATCAGTTTCAGGGCCTCTGATTTGACCTAACGACTGCTATTTAGGCATATCGGTAGTTTGAAACACCAAATAACTGAACTTGTTAGCAGTACTATTTGAAAACGCATCTCTGACTGATCCGTAGAACAAGTAGATAGAATTCAAAATGAAAATGGTTAATCTCTGAGCTAGAAGTGATATAGTTAAGATTAGACAACGTCTTTAAGAGCAATAAGAAAAAATACGTCGCATTGAAAAAAACAAATGAACTTTCTCTGTTATTGTGGTAACTTAGTAGACATTCATCATATTCAATGAATCGACTTGATATTGTCAAAACCACTAATTTATTAGAACGATTCAAGATTCTAATTTCTGTTGAAACACCATTATCAATCTTTAGTAACCTGAAAGTATTGAGCAGCACAATATGTAGTGTGGGAGTGGGAGAAGACTACGATTGGCCATTAGCTGTTGACCAATGAAAGAACGATTCAAGATTCTAATTTCTGTTGAAACACCATTATCAATCTCTAGTAAATTGAAAGCATTGAGCAGCACAATATGTAGTGTGGAAGTGGGAGAAGCCTACGATTGGCCATTAGCTGTTGACCAATGATGGTTGAGTGAGCTCTACTGTAATTGGCCGAGACTAGACACGCCCAAGTATTCCAAATATAGTCATGACAGTATTATTACCTTACAACCAATTTTAAACGCCTGCCTGGTGATAATCACTCAACTACATTTATTTTTCCCAAATCTCAAAGAATTCTGATTAACTTGAAATTTTGCATATAGATTTTCAATTTAACGAGGATGCTTATAGGCCTATTTTAAATTCTTAGAGATTTCAATAGGTCAAGTTTTCAGTTTGTCAAGTTTTTAATTTGACCCGTGCAGAGCGAGGTTTTACCTTACCAAAATTTGGGAGAGGAATAGCACAAGGTTACCTTATTTTTTCTCTCCCTACAATTTTGATAAAGTTCTTATTGCAATGAATCAATAAAGAATAAATAGCATGGGTTTCATACTAATGAAGTAATAGAGTTTAATTTAAATGATAAAATTTAATTTATAATAAATAAAGTTACTGAATCTTGAGTTACTGAATCCTTGTCATCTTTTAGGATGATGCGCCTTTTGATAGCGCCTCTTGATCTAAGTGTGTTCCATCTTTTCTAAATTATTGTTTATTTCGCATTACTAAAACGATATTACCTAATCAGGTTTTACAGTCACGTTTTTATGACAATGCAAACTGAATTATTTCGAATCCAAGAAATTAAAATATTTCATCAAATTCAATGATTCCAACAGAAGTAAGGCTTTAGTACTAGTCGTTATAAGATTATAATTGAATGAAATTGAATCAGACTATATTTAGAAGCCAACAAGACGCATGCGCATGTCACACTCTAATATGAGTCACTCATAATGTGAGTGACTGACAGTGATTATCAAAAACGAACAGACCAATAAAATGACTCGACAAAGAGACTCAACTAAAGACTTCCTTTTCACAGGCCAGACATGACAAGTAGGCTTTTAATAGACTTCACATTGCCTCTAATTCACTTTAGTCCAGTCAATATAGACATAAAAAAGGGGGTGTGCTTGAATTTATATTGTTGTTCTGATTTTTTAATATATTATTAGAGTATACAAGAGAAGTCCAGAACCAATATCTTCATGCAAAATTTCCTTGTGCTAGATACAGGGTGGCCCAAAAAAACTCGTATTTTCGGCTCATTTTCCAGTTTTCAGCTATTTCTGCCAAATCTCGTAATCGGACAGAAAAATTTGGTCTCGCATTTTTTTTAAATTATAAAATTAGATCATTTGGAACTCTCTATTTCCAACGAGTACTGAGTCATGATTTTTCAAAAATAAGTGAAATTTAAAGAAAAAGTCAATTTTGATGAATTTTAGGTTTTGATCAACAATATCTTCCGATTGTTATCATTCAGATGAATAGTTCAAAATCCCTCTGAGCGTATTTTTGTGCTCTACAATCTGAGATCAGGTAGAGCGCTCTATCTCATATAGATTTCCAGGTACACCTGGAAACAATGCTCCTTGTATTGTGAAAAACACCTAATTTTCAGCTTCAACCATCATCACCAACTACATTGTCCTCACATTGATATTTCGAACAATGATATTAGTTCATGAGATTATGTCCTATGAGAATCACCCGTTAGATGCACTTCATTTCAGTATTTCCTAGTGGAGAGGCGCGCTTAAGGTCACCTCAAGGATCAAAATTTCAAACACTTATAACTTTTGACACAATGCTCAGATTTCATCGTACTACACTTCATTCTTCTTGGCTCGTCAAGGCGGTTCAAAATCATGCATCATAAGTCAAATTCGGTCAAAAAGTGGAGCATTTATTGTTGAGTGTACTTAAGCCCATATTCCAATGTTTCTACCAGAAATATCTTGCTTTTTACCCTGTTGTCAATATTTGCAGTAGCAAACGTCTTCGGGGTGATTTACAGCATTCAATTGGGATTTTCGTTTAATAATAATTATTCATTAATTAGCATTTAAACAGATGCATTTTCCAATTTATTTCCATCTGTTTACATTTATCACATTACTCATTATATTTTTACATTATAGTAAACAGGTACTATATTATTTCTTCAGAATATAGGTCAACTTCGAAGACGTTGAAAAACTACGATATTTCACCCAATTACCAACTCTATAAGAAGCATAGACAACTGCAAGCATTCGTTATCAAAATCACCTAATGCACCTCAATTTCGCACAAAGCGCTTATCAAGGTAGAAGAGAAAGTTGAAGGAAGAGGATGACGAGGAGGAAGATAATGAGGAAAAAGAAGAAGAATTATCAAGACCTCTAGTTACGTTAACAAAGTAGTTCAAACACGAGTTTGAGCTACTTGAGAGTGTTCGTTTAGCTTTAGAGTTTAGCCGTTGGGCAAATTAGCAAAAGACTTCATCCTCTCCTCATCATCTTTCACTCACTCATTTCCTCCTCATGAAGCCACTTATCGACTGCTGGCTCCTCCTCAAGTTCTCGAGAGAGGATCATATTTTGTTTTGGACTCGTGAACACACGCACATTATACACTCAAACTTGAAACACAAAAGCTGATAACTTTGTAAAACACGTCTACCACCAAAATCTACGAGAATAAGAAAATTGGTTGACGGGGATTCAAGAAATCTATTTATTTTTTTTTTTTTGACTCATGTACACTCACACGAACACACACAAAAGGTATTAGCTTTGTAAAACACGTCTAACGCCAAAATCTACGAAAATAAGAGAATTGATTGTCGGAGATTCAAGAAATCTATAGTGAGGTCCACGTTATAATGGCAGTGATAGATTAGCAATTGTATTGTTATCCTTGTCTATCACTCAACAAAACAGATAGCGCTATCTCTTTCTCGCTTTGCTCTGTTCAAGATCGTCTTTTAACAATGTAAAATTAGTAATTAATTAACAAAATATTTCATCTCAATCATTGAAATTCATTATGGAATTATTGAAATATATATTTTCTTGCTCAATAAAATATAATTGATAAGAAAATTGGTTGACGGGGATTCAATAAATCTATTTTTTTACTCATGTACAGTCACACGAACACACACAAAAGGTATTAGCTTTTTAAAAAACGTCTACCGCCAAGATCTACGAGAATAAGAAAATTGATTGTGAAATATAAAGGGAAGTCCACGTTATAATTGCAGTGTTAGATTAGCAATTGTATTGTTATCCTTGTCTATCACTCAACAAAACAGATAGCAATATCTCTTTCTCGCTTTGCTCTGTTGCCAGATCGTCTCTTAATGCCGTAGAATAATATTCAATATAATATTATAAATATATAACATAATATTTGGACAAAATTAGGAAATTGAAGAAGTTTTGGGCAATAGCTTGTATTTTCTTTTCCGACTACTGTGTTGTTTACTCTATCCAATAAATGAATAATAATTAATTAACAAAATATCTCATCTTAATTATGTAAATTCATTATGATATCATTGATAAATATAATTTCTTGCATAATAAAATATAATTCATCATTTTAAGCGAGAATGAACAGTTACTTAAACCTGTATCAGCTACTGTCATACGTCATGCGTCTATAGAACGCATTGACAAGACAGAGGATCGGCAACGTTGTTCTCCTATCTTTCTTTCTCCACTGCCATTATAACGTGGACCTCTCTATAAATACAGAGAAGCCAAAAACCTCGTATTTCCGGTTCATTTTCCAGCTATTTCCGCCAAATCCAGTAACCTGACAGATAAATTCGCTCTCGCCTTTTTTTAGATTATGGAATCAATCTAGCATCTAAAGTTGTTCCTATAAATTAGTGATTTCGACAGTATTAAGTCCTCTTTTATCCATAAATGGATATCTACTGTAATGTACTGTAACGTGGACCTCACTATAGTATATGGAAATTTTGCATGGAAAAATTGGTTTTGAACTTCTCTTCTATATCTTAACAATATATTAGAAAATCAGAACTACACTATAGAGCATTGGGAGCACACCCCCTTTTTCATATCTATATTGACTGGACTACATCAACTACTGTGTAATTTAAATCAATATTGAAGGTATAATTCACTTCAATGAGCTTGTATTTCAAGCCTTTATCACTGACAGAGTACAAACAGAACACTGATAGGGCTTCAATTGCACGGAAACCGTAAAAGGGTGGATTCCCTTTCCAGCCCATCACACAGACAGGAAACATGTAAATAATACGGTACAAGGTGGGCGGGCAGAGTGACTGCGATGGAAGATAGGTGCTGCAATGCAGACGTGAGAGAGGGATATATTATACATTCAAAGGGGTTGTTGTGAGATGTATAAACAATGTACTCTGTATAGACTACATTATACTACAATTGTAGTTTGCAGTTGTTGTAAAGGTGCAAAGGGAAAATGAGGAAGAGGAAGAAGATGTGGCGGTGTTGAGGAGTGGAGGATGTTGAGGAAGAGGAGGAGGAACAGGATGAAGATGAGGATAGGGGGTATAAGGAGGAGAAGAAGAAGAAGGAAGATGGAAAATGAGAGGAATACAAAAATAAAGAGAAGAGGAGGGATAAGATTGGCAAAGGATGAAATGGGTAATAGATGATAAAGACGGAGAAAATAGGAGAATAGTGGGAAAACCAGGTTGAAGAAGATGAGGAAGAAAATTAAAAAGTAGAAGTAAAAGTAGATAAAATAGATGAAAGACCATTAATTATTGGAGGAACATAGATAAATAGATGTCATCATTTCTACACTTTGAAACATTACAAGTGTGGAAAATTGATGCAAGAGGAGCCCCCTTTTCCAAATAACACACATGAGAAAGAGGTAGAGTATTGTATGGAAGTAAATGAATATTGTGTTTCGTAATGTAGTGAATGTTAAAAGTAGGTGGAGATGAAGATAAAAGTATAGAAGGATCATCAGGTTAACGAAAATGAGAAAAAATACGAAGAAAATGGTGGAAAAAGAGAATTGGAAAAAACGTCACGAAATTGAAAGAGAGAAGATAAACCCATGATGATGAAAGGGAAAAAGATTAAAATGATTGGTTGAAAAGGATTGAAGAAGAAGGTTCAGATGAATGAGTTGTGGAAGAATGAGATAGAAGAGGTTGAAGAGGTGGAGAAGAAAAGGAAAGGAAAGAGAAGAAGAAATTGGAAATATATACGAATGGCATTATTATGAAACATATTTTTCATTTGGATACATGATAATAGGACGGTACTCATCCCGGTCGTGCCATCGAAGAAAATAAAAGGGTACTGGTTATTCTTTATCAAAAATGTTGTTTTCGAATTTGAAAATATAGTCAAAATTGGATGGAAAAGACTGGATCTTAACTTCTCAGATGTATCTAAACAGTATATTAAAAAATTCAGAACTACAATATAAATTGCAAGCACACCCCCTTTTTCAAATCTATATTAACTGAACCACATCAACAACTGTATAATATTTAAATCAATATTGAAGGTATAATTCACTTCAATGAGCTTGTATTTCAAGCCTTTATCACTGACAGAGTACAAACAGAACACTGATAGGGCTTCAATTGCACGGAAACCGTAAAAGGGTGGATTCCCTTTCTAGCCCATCACACAGACAGGAAACATGTAAATAATACGGTACAAGGTGGGCGGGCAGAGTGACTGCGATGGAAAATAGGTGCTGCAATGCAGACGAGGGAGAGGGATATATTATACACTCAAAGGGGTTGTTGTGAGATGTATAAACAATGTAGCTTGTATAGACTACATTATACTACAATATTGTAGTTTGCAGTTGTTGTAAAGGTGCAAAGGGAAAAAAGGAGAAGGAGATGGAGGAGGAGGGAACGATGATAATGATGATGATGAGGAGGAAGAAGAAGAAGAAGAAGAGGAGGAGGAGGAGATGAAAATGAAGAGAAGGGTATGGAGGAAACGGAGGAAAGATGAAAAAGAGAAGATCGAGAATAAGGAAGATGAAGGAGATGAGGAGGAGGGTGACGAGAGGGAGGAGTAGGGAAATAAGTGGAAGGAGGAGTAGGAAGAGGAGGAAGAGGAAGGGGAGGAAGGGTGCAGGAGGAGGAGGAGAGGAGGAAGTGGAGGAGGAAGAAGAGAAGGAGGAGAAGGAGAAAGATGAGAGGGAGGACGAGGAAGAGGAGGAGTAAGAGGAGGAGGAGGAGGGGAAAATGAGGAGAAGGAGGTGGAGGAAATGGAGGAATGAGGAGATCGAGAATAAGGAAGAGGAAGATGAGGAGCAGGGTGTAGAGAGGGAGGAGGAGAAAAATGAGTGGGGGGAAGTAAAGGAGGATGATGAGTAGGATGAGGAGGATAAAAAGCAGGAGGAAGAAGTAGAGGGGGATGAGGAAGAGGAAGTAGAGAAGGAAGAGGAGGAGAAGGAGAAAGATGAGAGGGAGGAGGAGGAGGAGTAGGAAGAGGAGGAGGAATAGTAGTAGTAGTAGTAGTGGGAGGAGGAGGAGAGGAGGAAGTGGAGGAGGAAGAAGAGAAGGAGGAGAAGGAGGAAGGGAAGATAAAAAAGTGGAGATCGAAAATAAGAAAGAGGAGGGAGAATATTGGGAAAGGATAAAAGTTGTAATTGATGATGAAGGTGGAGAATATGGAGAAATAGTGAAAGAGCCACGTTGAAGAGAATGAGGAAAAAGAAGAAGGGTAGATGAAAGAGAGAGAAATATAGTGAATGAATATTGAGGAATAGAAAAGGATAGTAGTAAATCAGGTATATCATCATGTGGTAAATTAAGAACTAAAGTGATAAAAGGATTGAAGAAAACGAGGATGGATCATGTAAAGGAGGATGTGAGAAAATATGAAGAAAATGGCAGTAACAGAGAATTGGAGAAGGTGTTAGGGAATTGGAAAAGAGAAAATGAACCCTTGATAAAAGGGAAGTAGATTGAAAATATTGAAGATGACTTTTGAGATGAGGCCGAAGAGGATAAGGAAGAAAAAGGAGAAGAAAAGTAAAGGAGAGAGAAGAGAAGAAGAAATAAGAAATATATACGTATGAGATTAATATAAAACATATTTTTCATTTAACACTTTATAATCAATAGGACGGTATTCATCCCGGTCGTATCATCGAAGAAAATAAAACGGTAACTTACTGGTTATTCTATATCGAAAATATTGTTTTCGAAATTTAAAATAGAGTCATAGAGTCAAAATTTGATGGAAAGGACCTTTTAGAAGAGGTTAACAGAGAAAACAAATATGTAAAATCAAACGAGGAAGGATAGGATAGAAAGGACGATAAAGCGAACAAGGAATGAAAAGAAATGACTTACAGTGAAGAAAGTTGAGTAAAAGCTGGAAACCAAAGAGAGAGATTGATTGATTGATTGAGTACTTTATTTATGTAGATTACAATATACTGGCTTATACACTTATATACAATAGCTTACAATACAGCAAAATTATAGATGAATTTACATAATATAGACTAAGAAAATAATTATTGAACTGTATATGATATGAAAAAGTAATTTGTAATAACTATAGATAATTATATTGTTATGCATCTACATAAATTGGCGGATGAGAGGGAGAGAGAGAGAGCGCGTGAGAGAGAGTGACAGAGAGGATAGGGGTAATAATATCACAACAAATTTGATGAAAGTGGAATGAGGTACTAACACACGATAGAGAGAAACGTATAAGACTGGATTACAAAGGTACAGCGGAATTTACTCATTTAAATTCGTAGCAGGATTTAGGCTTTGCCTGAATTATCTATAACTTAATTATGGAGTCACAGAGATTGCGCAAACAACAAATCTCTCCCTCTCTGTCGCAATTATTGTCACTCCATAATCCTCTCTCACTCCCACACGCCTCACTACAGTATTTATAATGTTGTAGAGAAGCATGAGTGTATTCTCTCCACAACACAGTCTGTTGTAAAGCACACCTTTGCTTGTCATAGCTGATTATACTAGTGAGCCCCCTGGCTGGAGAACTCGCTGAAAATGCCGCTAATATTATGTTACATGAGGTTTTTATTTTATTCTAATAATTGCTGATACTAGTACCAGAGACAAATAAATAACACTCAATACTTTATGAGAGAAAAGATCCAAGGGACTAGATCCAAGATCCAGGGACTAGAGAAAGAAAGAAAGAGAAGAAAGAAAGAAATATTTATTGCCAAAATCATTAAACAAACTTTACAAATGTGAAAAATATAAAAATTTTCATATACAATACATTGCAAAAACTTAAAACTAAAATATTTTCCATTTAAAAATCGATTATAATATTATCATTGGCGTGATAGAGAGCCACGCCTCCTAGCCCAGCCTACTCGCTCTCTCATTGGTGACAATTACTAGTTCTCAATTCTGTCACTAGATGCCAGCATTTACTGCGTTATTGAAAACTCTGTTTTTCCTCTACTTCTTCAGTAGTGATACATGATAATTATATGTGGGATATAATTTTCAAGGACACTTATCTGTTGAAACTTGGCCGATTTATGCATGTACAACCATATAGGAAAGATAGCATAAGAAGATATCCCATGGTATAGGGCGTTTATGTTCCAAACTGTGCAAAGGCTAAAAATAAACTTTCTACTTGTGATATTTTAATAAGTTTTTCGATTTGTATATCATCAAGCTATCAAAATGAAAAGGTTTTCTCGGGAAAACATTTTTTCTGATCATTACTTTTTGAGATATGAGCGCTTAAAGTTTGAATTTTTGGGACAGAACATTTCAAATTCGGTACGATTTAAATCCATGAGATTTAGAGGATGGATTCTTCATGGTATTGTTGATCTAGTAAAACAAAAATTTTATGAAAATACCAAACTTTTGAAAAGGTTATTCAATTTACCAAAAATAACTCAACTAAAAGTTATTTTTAGTAAATTGAATAACTATCTTGAAAATTGATATTTTCAGAAAATTTTTGTTTTACTAGATCAACAATACCATGAAGAATCTATCCTCTAAATCTCATGGATCTATCTCTTACCGAATTTGAAATGTTCTGTCCCAAAAATTTAAACTTTAGGCGCTCATATCTCGAAAAGTAATGATCAGAAAAAATGTTTTCCTTCGAAAACTTTTTCATTTTGATAGCTTGATGATATACAAATCGAAAAACCTTGAAAAATATCACGAATAGAAAGTTTATATTTTTAGCCTTTGCACAGCCTTAACCAAAGCGATAGTCCTAGCAGTTCAAGTAGTTTCCGTGAAGCTATGTGACACTGGTAGTGTCTCATAATGTGCCATTCTTAATACTAGAACAGTAGTCGACAGTAATCGGCTTGAGTTAACAAAAAAATTGCTTTTAATTTTGATCATAAACAACCTATACCATGGATATGTACCTTATACTGTACTATGTTTTCTCTATGTTACAGCACAAATAAATTATATTATCTCAATTCAAATTGCAGTTCATCTTCTTATTGTTCCAATAATTCTCTAGTTCATTAATTACCTATACCATGAGATATCTACTATATATATTTTCTGTATAGGGCTACTTGTAATACAAATAGAAAGAAAATAATATTTATATACATAGAAAATACATAAAAAAATAAAAATTTATAGTTTTAGTTCATAAAATCATATGAATACACTAACATTTATGATCAAAATAAGAATCTTCCAGCAGTATTTATTTATTTACTTCATATCACTTGACATCAATGACCGAAACATGTGGTGATTAAATAATTCAAATAGGGTACTGAGTTTTTAATTTTTCTTTCTATCTATTTATACTATGTTTTCTCTATTATGCAACTCAATATATTACATTATCCCATTTAAAATTGAATTTTTCATCTTCATATCGTTCAATAAATCTTCAGCTCATTTAAAAAGGATGAAGATTTCTGCATTTTCTAATGACACACAAGGATAACAAACCAATATCAATCAGGTGCTGACTTTATAACGGGGACCTCACTATAACGAGGTATCCAATTGAGCCCTACGTTCCTTTGAGCTGGCAGTGATTGCAAAGCCTACTGTGGACTGACTTAACAAGGACCAGTGACTCTAACCTCAAAGAGCATCTTAACCATAGGCCACTAGCCCAGGATCTCAACCAGCTCAGAGCTTCAAATGGCACAAAGAAAAGTCACTCAATTCTTCAGATCCACCTTTTACTAAGGTATTTCTCTCTCAACTGTTTTTCCACCATTTCCTGCAATGCTAACGTGTGGACAAAAAAGATGTCTGCTTCAAAACATAAACATAATCATGGTAATTTGAAAGGAGATGAATAATTGTATTTCGTTCATCATAATCATCCATCATGTTTTACTTATCAATCACCTTTACTTTCCTTTCAAATGTGATTATCCAATTATTGCAAATTGTAGGCAACTGTTGTTGATTCTATTAAATGATTCACTATGAAGAGATAGCAAACTTCGTGTGTCTCCAGCCTTATTGTCCTGTCACCAGCTGGCTTGGATCCCTGAATAGTAAACTTGAGTTGCGCGGGAACACTAGCGTCAGGTGATCAATTTTCATAACGGCAAGGAAAGTTGTGTGAGTGCGCCACACCAGATTTTAACTTTCCTTGCCCTATTACCATAGGTAAGGAAAGTATTGCTTTCCAAAAAAAATTAAGGTACCCTAATTTCATGTTTTCTATACGTTTCAAAGTCCCCTGAGTCCAAAAACATGATTTTTGGGTGTTGGTCTGTATGTGTGTATGTGAGTGTGTGTGTATGTGTGTGTGTGTGTGGTGTGTGGTGTGTGTGTGTGTGTGTGTGTGTGTGTGTGTGTGTGTGTGTGTGTGTGTGTGGTGTGTGTGTGTGTATGTCTGTGAACACGATAGCTTCATTCCTAATTAACCGATTGACTTGAAATTTCAAACTTAAGGTCCTTATACCATGAGGATCCGACAATAAGAAATTCAATAAAATTCAATTCAAGATGGCGGAAAAAATGGCGGATAATTACTAAAAAACCATGTTTTTCACGTTTTTCTCGAAAACGGCTCTAACGATTTTCTTCAAAATTATACCATGGATAGCTATTTATAAGCCCTATCAACTGACATGAGTCTCATTTCTGGGAAAATTTCAGGAGCTCCATAATATTCTTGAGAAAAATGGCGGGTAATAACTAAAAATCCATGTTTTTCACGGTTTTCTCGAAAACGGCTCTAACGATTTTCTTCAAATTCATACCATGGATTGATATCCTTAGGCACTATCAACTGGCATGAGTCTCATTTTTGGGAAAATTCCATGAGCTCCGTAATATTCTTGAGAAAAATGGCGAATAATTACTAAAAAAACATGTTTTTTACGATTTTCTCAAAAATAACTTGACCGATTTTTTCAAAATCATACCCTGTATAGTTATTCATCAGCTCTATTAACTGGCATGAATCTTCTTTCTGGGAAACTAACGGGGGGTCCACCCCATCCTTGAGAAATAAACTTAGTAACCTCCTCGTGCATGAGGTAGGTAGGTAGCGCAGTTCATAAAAAGAACACATAGTCAAGATATTTCATCTGTAGAACAGCTGTTTAGACGACTTTAAAAAAAAATGACAACTAAAGAAAACCATCGAATTTCACAATTTACACAAAGGAAAAAGTACTCTGAAAACAATTATATATACACATATACAAAAGTCTGATCGTAGTTTCAAATATGAGCAAGGAAAGTTGTGTGAGTGCGCCAAACCAGATTTTTCACTTACTAATCCCCTATCCCTTTTTTAACCATTTACTCCAATCCTCAAACAAGATGTATGTTTCAAAACATGAACATACTCGTTTACACCAAAGTTATCAACAAAATGTTAATAACTTAATCCTTATATATGCTATTGGATTGAACATAACTTATCATACACATGATGAACATATGTGTTTGTCAAGTTCCGTTCAATGTAATAGAATCTATAAGGATTGAGTCATTAACAATTTGGTGTAAACGCAACTTAACCATGGTAATTGGAAGATGATGGATTGTATTTGATTTAAACCGAACGTGGTTGGCATCATCTGTTTAATCTAAACATTGGGGACCGAGCTTCGCTCTGGAGTACAAAACCATAAAAAATTTATTACGAAAGAGGAAATTATAATAACATTCATAGTTCATAGATAAATGTTCTGTCTAATCACAGTAAATTGAGATTAATTTCCAGAGGAATGCAAAAAATTCTCTCACAAAGGCCCGGTTGCACAAAAGCCGGTTAAATTTTAATCCTGATTAACTTCACGTGAACCAAATCGAAGAAGACCATTTCAAAAGATGGATCTACTGGAATTAATCAGGATTGAAAATAGCCCGGCTTTTTTGCAACCGGAACTAAGAACCTGATACTCTACTTTCATCTTCACAATACATCCCACAAATACTTATAGTTTATTCTTCCCTACCTCTTGCATACGATATCACAAAGCAGTACACATTTTTACACAATGGATTTGAATCGAAATCATTTCAATCCAAGCATGTTTTTCCAAAAAAAGATTTAAGCTTCAAATAGTACAAACATAAGTCACTCAATTCTTCTCATTTACCTTTTTACTTCTCTTCTATATATTTTGCAACCATTTCCTCCAATCCTGAAACGTGGAAAAAGAAGATATCTGTTTCAAAACATAGACGAAATCAGAGAAATTGGAAGTTGATGATTGTATTATTTGGTTTACAATCATTCACTCTTCTTCTTTACAATACATTTCACTACTACCTTTAGTTACTTTCTTCCATCCTCATCCTTACGATTATACGACATCACATAGAATTGCACATTATTCTCAATGAATTTGGAATTGGATCTTTGGATTTGGATCAAGATAATTTGATTTCAATACAACTGTTAATAACGAATACCACAGAATTATACGATATCAGGAAGAAGTGCACATTCATTCTCAATGGATTTGGATCAAAATAATTTGATTTCAATACAACTGTAACGAATACCACAGAATTATACGATATCACGAAGGAGTGCACATTTATTCTCAAAAGATTTTAATCAAAACAATTTAGTTTTTTTCAAAATAATGAATACCGATGCATTTTAATCACACATTTCTTGTTGAATAGAGGAACAAAATCGAAAGGAGGTTGAAGGGAATAAAAGAGAGAATGAGGGAGAAATACAAGAGATAATATAGTATTCCTTAGAAACTTTATAACCCAACTTTTCTATAAATTTGCCAAAACATCACCTCTTCTGTGAGCTCAAAGGCTGACATTTTAGGCTGCAAATCATAAGTTTCAACTTTTGAATTGACGATCATAATAAAAAGAAAGGAAGATTAATGATGATAAGGTGTATTGAACTAATAATTTGATAAAAAATGAGAGACAAGAGAAAGAAGATCGAGGGGCAAGAATCTAAAATTGACATGAATGACTCCAGTCATCTAATGTGGGAACAAGGGGAAAGATATAGGCAAAAGGGAAAAATAACTTAGAAACTAGAGATAAGGAGGCAAGATAGAATGAGAATGAAGAAACATAGGGAACAAAAAAAAGTAATAAAATGTAGAGAAACTGAAAAGATACAGTGTAGATTTCGAGAGAGAAAATAAGAGAACCCAGGGAATGCAGAAATTCTACTAAGATGGAGAAGATTAAAAGGATGATCGAAAGAAGAAGATGAAGAAGAAGAAGAAGAAGAAGAAGAAGAGAAGAAGAAGAAGAAGAAGAAGAAGAAGAAGAAGCTGAAGAAAGAGAAAAAGACGGAATCCTAGAGCGTAGTACAAAGGAGTGCACAAAAATGCCAGGAATTCCGCTCTTGTTCACGGAATGATGGCACTTATCAAGTCAGCCATGATTCCTTCTCTCTTTTTCTCTTTCTGTTCCCTCATCCTTCTTCGCGAATCTGAGCCGCAGCTGCTTTCAACAATAAATAGCGTACTCTTTCAACAGCAGCAGGATGTGATACAGCGACAAGAAAAGAGGGAATTATACAAAAGTTCTCTCAGCAAAAGGAGCCACTCAATTCGACCTATAAAGTCAGACTCCACTAGCAAAAGAGACCACTTGAGATGGGTAGCAGGTAACACCTCTTCTTCTCATTACTAGTTTGATACTACTCTTCTAGCATGTAAAATAATTGAAATTTGTGTTGGAATTTCAGAAAAGTTCCAAGAATTATTGTCTTTACAGGTAGTCTGTATCAGAAAGATCACATCCCTATACCGAGATACTTAATCAATCCCTGTATCAAAAAGTTCACCATTCCGTATCAAAGATATCACTATAATGTATCAAAATATGACGATACTGTATCAAAAACATCAAGCAGTGTCGAGAGCATCAGGTTGTTTTGTACAGTATAAAGTATAACTTGTAAATAAAAATATAAAAGTTTCAAATATAATACGCATACCTTAGCTTTGCCGCCGTGAAATGAACGGGTATACATGGTGGGTGAAAAGTACGAGAACGGCTCAATATCTCATACAAAAAGGTAATTTGACGGTGGGTGTGGTGATTGGGGATCCTATTCAAATTGAAAAAACTATATTACTATGACTTAAAAAACTGGTCCGCCATATTGAATGCAACTCTATTTCTTTAAATATGAACGTGGTCAGGCGATGTATGATTTTGATACGGAATTTCAAGAAAAAATGAATGGCGAAAACCGCACATCGATATCTCAGACCGTTTCGAAGATATTCACATTATTAATCAATACTATTCAAAGCAGAAAGGAGAGAAAAAAGTCCGAGAATGGCTTAATATCTCATACACAAAGGTAATTTGATGGTGGGTGTGATTGGGGATCCTACTCAAATTGAAAATACTACTTTACTATGACTTTACAAATCTGGTCCGCCATCTTGGATCCACCATATTGAACGCAACTTTATTTTTTTAAATAGGAAATTGAAAGAAAGAAAGAAAGAAATATTTATTGCCAAAATCATTAAACAAACTTTACAAATGTGAAAAAAATTTTTTCATATACAATACATTACAAAAACTTAAAATATTTTCCATTCAAAAATCGATTATAATATTATCATTGGCGTTACCAGCAAAACTAAGGTTTTCATATATATGATACATGATTTCAATACAGAATTTCAAGACAAAATGAATGGCGAAAACCACACATCGATATATCAAACCGTTTAGAAGATATTCATAAAATAATCAATACCCTGCAAATCAGAAATCAAATACATAATTGGTATTGATTAATAATATGAATATCTTTTAGACTTTCCACCCACCCTGTATATGCCGTCGTTTCAATGTCACGGAGGCAAAGCTAAGGGACGTGTTCTGCATTTGAAACTTTTATATTATTTTATTTATAAGTTTATACTTTATACTGTACAAAACAGCCCGATGCTCTCGACATTGCTTGATGTTTCTAATACAGTATCGTCATATTTTGATACATTATAGTGATATCTTTGATACGGAATGGTGAACTTTTTGATACAGTATCTTGATACAGGGATTAATGTGATCGTTCTGATACAGACTACCTGTAAAGTGAATTCTTGAAACAATGTCGAAATTCTAACACAAATTTTGAACGAATTTCACACACCCAATTTCAATTCTTTCACATGCAAGCAGAGAGTAGTACCATCAAGATGGAGGAAGCTCCCTACACACAGAGATTCTTCACGAATGAGAGAGTTGCATCGTATCACCAACAATGGAATGAGCATTTTGAATGAATGTCTGTCTGATAGGCTGTATTGTGCTAAAAGGACGCAACTCCAAAAAGCTCCTTGTGTATCTTTTCACACGTTGCTTTTGAGAAGATACAAAAGAGCATTTGCTGCTTATGACAAGATACAGTTTCAAAAATGTTGTCAATGGGAGTTAAGCAACAAAAATTTAAACCATTCACAAGCTACCCAATGAGAGCAGCAATTTCGTCGTCATGACTACAGCCAATAGGAGTTGAGTAACAGAAATTCAACCAATCACAAACCACCCAATGAGAGAACAGCACAGATACTATGAATATGATGATAAATAATTTCTTGCTGTTTGCATTGTATGGACTAATTTTATGTTTGATATATCCCAATATGCTAGATCATGTCAATTCATCCTTAATTCAGATCAGAAAGTATAGAATATACTCTACACTATACTCATTCCATACTCTCTGCATCAGATAGAATAATTTTCGAACGAAATATCGATTACTCTGTATTGAGTCTTATCTGGCTGATTCTCGGTTGAACAAGTCTGATGTAATGGTCTTCATTTTGTTTGCTTATAGAAAAATATTTCTATCTATAATATTATAAAGGAAAATGGTACGGGATAGGAAATACACGTTTGACACATCATCATTTATAAGTGCATATTTAGACTGAATACTTCAAGATTAGCGAGTAGACTAGGTGATTCATAAAATGAATTATCTTGATATTATAATTATAATTACACAATTAAACTGAATACTTCAAATTGAAAGTAAGTGATTCATAAACTGAATTATCTAGCTAAACCTGTCTGTT
Organism: Nilaparvata lugens; assembly: GCF_014356525.2. Classification (NCBI taxonomy): domain Eukaryota; kingdom Metazoa; phylum Arthropoda; class Insecta; order Hemiptera; family Delphacidae; genus Nilaparvata; species Nilaparvata lugens. The sequence goes on along the minus strand of NC_052507.1, from coordinate 10,648,087 downwards.
TGATAATAATCAAGCCTGCAGATTGAATGACTGTTACTGGTAAGGAATATCAGATTCACATTTTTTTACCAGCGGGCAAAGATTTTTCTTTAGCTGGTGATGCCTAGAAATTTTATAATTGTTTTTTTCTGCTCTCATGTATATGCATGTATGTGTAACATTGTATTATGAACATTTTATTTTTATTTTGCTCGTGTATGTATGTGTATGAGTAAATTATTGTTTGTTTTCTTTTTGGCAATAAATGGATTTGATTTGATTCACCTATCGAAACAAAAATTTCAACTTTCAAAGCCCTTCCAACTTCCAATATCCATGATATATTCAGAATTCTTTCAACGAAGTTACTAATTACATTTGAATCTCTAATAAATTAATTTGATTTATTTATTACTTTCAACAAAGCAGCATTAATCTAAAAAATTCGATGCCAGGGGTGGATAGAATCATGACCTTTATTAAGATGCGTACAGATATACGCGCCGCGAACATGAGCAATTCACTTTTAATCAGCTGATGCCAAGCTTTTTATAGCTGTATCTTACCGTTTCTGTAAAAATACAGATATAATCAGCTGATTAAAGTGAATTGCGTGTTCACGGCGCGTATATCTGTACGCACCTTTAGGTTGTATAAAATTTATATACCTTTTTTTTCTTTATGAATGAAAATTAGAAATCTGAGTAGACTACCCTTTTAAAATTGTTCACTCACGACACGTTTCGGCTATATAATGCCATTCAATTTTAACAATTTTAAAAGGGTACTTAAATTTTTAATTTGTATTTATAAACCTTTTTTATCTATTTCAACAATGATTTTCATTGAACCAATATCAAACGTGCTTTTAAGACTTCAGAAATATGTATTGACTTAAATTTTCATGCAAATAGGCTATATAATTCAAAAAATATAGCTCCATCATGAGTGTCCCTCCCTCCCGGTCCACCCGTGATGCAATAGAGGCGGGGGGCCCGGCACTGTACCTAGGCCCATAATCGCATGTGGGGGCCATGCATAAAATACATTGAGAATCTCGGGCCATCCTGTATTTCAAATGGACACGTAAAGTTGTCGGTCACGGCTGCCTAAAAAGCAGTCGTTAGGTCATGTCAGAAGCCCTGAAATTGATCAGTTATGACCTGAAAACTCTGACACCAGACCTGAGCCAGCCAGGTTATTCGATATTATTTTTATTGAGAATTTCTACCATAATACACATAACCTAGCTACATTTGGACTGTTGTATAAATTAGAATTGGAACAGTTTTGGGCTTATAAGCCTGTGGTACTTTTCTGTAAGTTGTGTAATTCTGAATGATGGAATAAATAATGCAATTCCATAATACATAAAAACGGCTTATTAAAACCGTTGAGAATTTATGAGAATTTATTGAGAATTTCTACCATAATACACATAACCTTGCTACATTTGGACTGTTGTATAAATTAGAATTGGAACAGTTTTGGCTTATAAGCCTGTGGTACTTTTCTGTAAGTTGTTTAATTCTGACTGATCAAATAAATAATGCGATTCCATAATACATAAAAACGGCTCATTAAAACCAAACAAACTCTGTTTCAAAATGCTGAAACATGTTCTACATTTTTCACTGAACCATTTTTAAATCCCCAAATTCGACATCAAATCTATAAAATAGTGTATTGACCGTTAACCAGCGATTTGGTGCAGTGTGAATGCATTGGTAGGTTGATAAACCCACAAATCCTCTGCCCCTCCATAAATTTGAGGGGTTGACCTCCCCCCCTAGCACAGGGTTCACCCCCCACCTATTCATTGCCAACTACCACAACCCAAATAGGGGTCATTCATATGGGTCCCGACTTGTGTGGTCAATACTCTAACTCTAACATGTCGAGTAATTTGAAGTTGGACACTCCAAGTCATGCAAGCAATTTGAACCAATTCAACACTGATTCTATTTAGAACGACAGCCGCTTCAAGTAGTACTACTGTACAATGCTTTTATTGCCAAGAATCTGAATAGGTACTGATTGTGTTCTACTTTAAAGTTAGAAGGTTATTGCACGGTAAGTTAGAAGAAGGTATATTTTCATCTAAATACCGTGCAATAACCTTCTAACTTTAAAGTAGCTACTATCCATAAGAAAATATTGTTCTAGAAATTATGCTATCCACAAAACATCAACGATCTATAGAGAGGTCCACGTTATAATGGCAGAGGAGAAAAACGTTGAAGATCCTCTGTATTGTCAATACCGTTTACAGACGGGTAGCTGATGCAGGTTTATTGATGTAATATTAACGGTTCTTTCTCGTTTAAAATAATCAATTAATTATAGGGAGGTTAACTTCGAAGATATCATACACAACGTCAGTCATACCATTAAAACGACGTAAAATAATTGTGTTAACTATAGTGAGGTCCACGTTATAATGGCAGTGGAGAAAGATAGGAGAAAAACGTTGCCGATCCTCTGTCTTGTCAATACTGTCTACAGACGTTAGCTGATGCAGGTTTATTGATGTAATATTAACGGTTCATCCCGTTTAAAATAATCAATTATATTTTATTAAGCGAGGAATTATATTATTCAATAATTTCATATTGAATTTTCATAATTAAGATGAACTATTTTGTCAATTAATTATTAATTCTACATTGTTAAAAGACAATCTGACAACAAGCAAAGCGAGAAAGAGATAACGCTATCCGCTTTGTTGTCAAAAGCTTCCATTATAATGTAGACCTCACTATAGAAATAATAAATGAATACATAAAAACACTTGGGCTACTTTCGAACAAATTAATAAAATCAAAGCCATACGAATTTACTTTTTTAATAAAGTCAATATAAAAATAAAGGGTACCACAAGATTTTTATATTGTTTTTATTTAAATGAATACAGTATTTCCAACAGATATTATAAATGATCCAACTGACTGAGGAGACTTGAGGCTGAGTTACTTATAAACCATAGAATGATCAATCTATATTCCTTCCATGTTTCAAACTGACACAAAGTAATGTGAAGTGGTTAGCCCAATAGTTAAGAGTCAAGAATGAAAATGCTCAGGTTGGATAATTTATTTTTGTGTAGAAGTAAAGTTGATGTGTAGTAAATAGCAATACAAACATACTAGATAAGAGGAGTTGAATTAATTACAATAGTTCATCTATTGAGAAAATTTGAGAAACAAGTTTCAATTTTTCAGTGAACTGGAAGTTTAAATATAGATTTTGTAGGTATTGTGTTTTTTAAGAAATGAAAGATATATTGTATTGATTTTGACTTGAAGTTGTTGATTGGTATTGTATTTTTTTCATTTTCATTTATACATTTGATAGATACAATATCATTCTCAACTATGATTGGGAAAGTAACAACAGGCTTAAAGCCCAAAACTGTTCCTTTCCCAAATTTGTATAGAAATTCTCCAAAAATAGGTTATGTATATCACTTCATAAGTTTTATCCAATTTTGAGTCTAAAATATAAACTAGGAATTTGGAATTTAGATAAGTTGAAAACCAAATTAAATAAAAATATTTCACCAAACCATCACTGATAAAACAAAATGGAAAATATAGTATTAAATTATTGAACATTTTAAAACTTTATAAGAAACTCATAGTTACTTCTGAAATAACAGCTGTTATTGACTTTGTTATTAACATTTTATTGACTTCTTTACATTTAGAAACTCTGAAGCCCAATAAACACTGTGGAAGCAACCATAATATGAGTTGGTTGATCAATGTGAAAGGCTGTCATTGGTCGAACCAAGCCACGCCTACTGTAGGCGGGGTATTCGAACTACAGTTGTTATTATTACTAACAAAAAGCTCTCAATTTAGTATTATTAAGTAAATAACTGATCCGCCCAATGTGTGCGTGTCTAGCCACAGCTAATGACAGACTTTATTTAACATTGATGGGTCATTCAACTATCAATTTTATGCTGCATTTGAACTACGTAATTATTCTGCTACCCGATGTTAGCTTCTGGTTAACTAGAAATTGACAATGGTTTGACAAATGGAAACTAGTATCTCCATTTTTCAATAAATAATATTGTTGATAAGAAATCATAAATCATTCGGTACTCCCGCTGGGAGAATGTAATATCTTCAGACCAGCTTCATGAACATCCAAGCAACTGCATGAGTTCTAAGCATGCTAGAAAATAATAATAAATTCTAAATGGTTTTTCTTCATTAAAATCTTGAGAACCACATACTTCGTTGAAACCTTCAAAGTTTCAAACATCTTGATAAGCACTTATTTCGCTGAAACCTTCAAAGCTTCAAACATCTTGAGAAAAACATATTTCATTGAAATCTTCAAAACTTCAAACACACAATTCTGTGCTTAGGTGCCTACCTGCAAAAATTCGTGAAACTCAAGTTTTGTGATGTAAAATAGTTATAATACGTATCTTTCATCGAAAAAATAACTCGTCAACTCTCTTAAAAAACGTCAACTCGTCAGTTAAAAGTCAACTCTTACAACGTTGCAACTAGAGAGTATAGAATACTATTGTTATAGAATACTACTCTATACCAGTGAGTATAGAATGAATTCCATATAAAATTTTATATTCCATACTCTCTGATCAGAACTCATCAGAGACAGAGCTCAACAATTGAGTCAGAAATCAACAATTTTCAACGAAGAACAATCCGCTCCAATCAATAAATAATCAACAACAATTGCGATAGATTCAGTTCGGCAACATCAGCAGGTCTCTTCTATTGTTCTTACTGACAACTGTCTCATCATCATCATCATCATCATCATCATCATTCCAATGAACATCACAACCTGTGACATCATCTTCATCATCATCATCATCTTCATCTTCATCATCATCATCATTACAATCACCATTAACATCGACATTATCCTTATCATCATCATTAGCTACAATCAACATCATCATCACAACCTATGACATCATCATTATTCTACAATCACCATCATCATCAACTCTGTTGTCAATTAATCATGTCGTAATCAGGCCACACAATATAATCCATCAATACACGCGCCGACGATCAATCCCTCTCCCCCCTTTCCAACCTACTCCCACCATCATTCCAACCCCACCCAACCCCCTAAAACCACCAAAACTTGAAATTTGCCCTCCAGCCACCAAGTAGGACTAATTAGTGCGTGGTTTTGCCACTCGAATTTGGCTGACGGCATTTTATGCAGGGTGGAGCCGAAAACGGATTCAAGGTCAGTTATTCATGTTACCTTAGGTACACCAAAGAGGTTTTCCGCGCAGGTTTTCTGCTCCTGTATAACTGTAATACAGTCAACCTCACAAAAATAGTCCGATGGGAATCGGAACAGATGAGAGCAACGTTGCCAGATAAGAGTTGGTCAACGTTGTCCACAGCTTACTATAAATTATAATTAATCCATATTTTTAGAATACTCCTGACGAACTGGCAACGTCTATGGGCGCGGGGTACTCATCTGTTACAATTTCCATCGGACTATTTTTGTGCAGTTGACTGTTAAACTTGCTTGTGAATAGAATATTGGATTATGGGATTTATACATTCATTAGTATATTATTAATTTTCTTAAATAACTCTACATTATTCGTGACAAGTGGTAATTGAGTCGAATATTTCTAATCAATTTATTAACTCAATCCATCTAAATTAAAAATTTATAGTTTTCATGTCTATTTCGGACTAAAATTCTATAAAAATTGTACTCGTGAAATTCTAACCTTATCTTGGACTTTGTCACATATAAATTTGGAAGAAAAATAGCACAAGGACTACCTTATTATTTTATCGACCAATGTTATTACATCAGTGTAATTTGCATTGTGAATAAAATTAATAAAATGAATTATATCCTGAATGTTACAATAAAGGTCAGTCAGTTACTATATTTCCAATGCGAAATCTGGACTTCCACATAACAGTGAACTTTTCCGGTACACTGAAAATATAATCCCTGTGATTTCGAATGGGATAATCCCACTCAGCCCGTTCAAACGAGTATGAATAGCCCCATAAGAAGTTATGGGAATAATATTCTCGCTGTACTAAACACGTTCACTGATACTGATGTTGTATGAATGCAGCTCAATTCACAATAACCACCTACATATCTTATTATTCAATGAATCTGACAGCTTATATGAACTGGTTAATTATTGAACGATATGAAAATAAAATGCTAATTGAATTACGATTAGGTTAATATTGATGAATCATTATAAAAGGATCTTGATAGAGCTGTGAAATTGTGTTTTAGGATAATAAAACATATGGGTTATCGGATGGGCACGTTAAGGTTAAACTGTCGGTTCCGGCTGAAGTATGACAGTCGTAAGGCCCATTGACGGTTTAAATTATATATTCAGGCGGTGGGACCTTCCCGCAAGGGACTCCCCACCATTTTTGATTGCTGTGTGGACTATTAATTGCATGCCTCATGAATGCAATTTTTATGCACTATTAAATGAACTATTAATTGCATGCAATAGCGCAAAAAACATACAAAATAAACTAAATAAATAACATACAAAACCAAAAATAACTAAAAAACATAGTATTGTCTCTCAACCTTTCTCTGCTTTAAACTCGGGCTGTCCTGTTGCCAGTATGTCTTAAAGGAGATTAGCTTTTGATTTTTGATACACAAACCCCAACAGCCGTTTTCACACCGATATCTCGCCGACACGACACACAGACAGGATTTCCTCTGGTGGACAGTATAAGAGGAGGTTGTGGCTTATAACTGCGCGAGGTCTACTGTTCACAGAACTACTAGTAGTAGAACAATAATTTGAACTCGAATAGAGCAGCGAAGAAAAAATAAACAACAAAAATAGTAGATACAAAAACCTAATCTCAATAAATGTTGCTGGAAGTGTTTCGCTGTAAAATGTATGACGACTGTGTATCATGCATATTCTACCGTTAGTAGCCAGCTTTAGACACGAATTCAGTCAGGTACAATACAAGGTAATGTAACATAAGTATATCAATTTATTACTGCTAATAAAGTCTGTTATATAAGTTAGATAACAGTTCCACATTTAAAAGCCAATTAAATCCATTGTTATCAGTAGAATAGAATACACGACTAGAGTGAGATTCACTTAAAACTGACAGCATTTCTCATAAATAATATCAATACCTCCCATTCGAACAATACTGTCAGTTTACTGTAAATCTGACAGCAACCACTGAATTATCATGTTCAATATATGATGCTACAACAACCGTATTTGCTCCTATCTAATCTCACTGGCTATTGTCAATTAGCCGCTATTTCCTCTTCACTATAATTGCAAAACATAATTTCCACATGCATAATTGATTCAGCCAATTAATACAATCCGGTCCTACAGGGAAACAACAAAACAATGACCTAATCAAGTTAAGAGCTCTCCACAAATGCAACGTGGGATGGGCGACGGACAGCCTGTGTTCGAAGAACAAATATTCAACCTGGGTTTCATGAAATTTTGTTGAAACTGTTTTGGTTCCGACAACCAGCGCTTCACGGGATTTCGAAGAACAAATATTCAAACTGGGTTTCATGGAATTTTGTTGAGACTGTTATGATTCCAAGTACACAAAATTCAAGACTTCCAAACAGATATTTCACACAATTCGCTTTTGCAAATTACAATAATTGGGGTTCATGGGGATTTGTTGAAACTGTTTTGATTCCAAGTACACAAAATTCAAGACTTCCAAACAGATATTTCACACAACTCGCTTTTGCAAATTACAATAATTGGGGTTGATGGGGATTTGTTGAAACTGTTATGATTCAAAGTACACAAAATTTCAAACTTCCAAACATATATTTCACACAACTCACTTTTGCAAATTACAATAATTGGGGTTCATGGAGATTTGTTGAAACTGTTTTGGTTCCAAGTACACAAAATTCAAGACTTCCAAACAGATATTTCACACAGCTCACTTTTGTAAATTACAATGATTCGGTTTGATGGAATTTTGTTGAAACTGTTTTGATTCAAAGTACACAAAATTCAAGACTTCCAAACAGATATTTCACACAACTCGCTTTTGCAAATTACAATAATTGGGGTTCATGGAGATCTGTTGAAACTGTTTTGATTCCAAGTACACAAAATTCAAGACTTCCAAACAGATATTGCACTGAACTCATTTATGCAAATTATAATTACGATTGATATCACTCCCAATCACTCAATCAATATAATTGATAACTAATAATTAATGTTGTAGCTGAACAATAAAATAATAAATGAGATTGGAAAGTTAAAAATGAGAACAATCAATACGTACGAATTACAGGATGTGACGCAGTAGCAGAAAAAAATATGTTCATTATTGAAGCTTGTGAAGTAACAGAAATAATAGGGTATCATTATTGAATTTTCGCATTTCAAAAATAGACGATAATAATATGATCATAGACAACTTATAAATGATAATAATACAGTATATGCATGTACTGGAGGGAAAATTTACAATATTGCAATGTACTTCATAGAATTGTAAACATTACATAACAGAAATTAGACTGGATCCAACTTTCAATTAAAATTAAAATCCAATACAATAGAAAATAAGCACTATCAACACTGTAATCTAAATGCAAAATAGTAGTTTAGGAAGTCGCTATGGTTGAAAATAGAATTCGCATAATCAGTGATAGAGGATTCAATTTGCGTGGTCGTGACTTTATTTCCCCTGATAATGGAGTAATGATAGTTGACCCGCTTAGCCTTGACTGCTGTTATCAGCTGTGCTTAATTTGAACTTAGGCGACTAAGTCCATTGTTGTGGCCTAAAAACGATGGCTGTTGCTCTTGCATTGCAAATTAAGTACACGATCTTGCTTCTCTTCTGCGAACAGTCAATTAAAATTGGCCAATTGATATTCACTAGTTAACCTTATCAACTTTTTTCGTGATCTTGTTTTTCCTCAACTTGTGCTTCTTGCCATCTACTTCATCTGCTTTTTCATATCATATACAGTTCAATAATTATTTTCTTAGTCTATATTATGTAAATTCATCTATAATTTTGCTGTATTGTAAGCTATTGTATATAAGTGTATAAGCCAGTATATATTGTTGTAATCTACATAAATAAAGTACTCAATGAATCAATCAATCAATCATGTTACTCATCCTCTTCTAATTTGACTTCCTTCACTTTGACTCTTCTGTGTGCCCTCTCCTTTTTCCATCTTGTTTTAATAATTGTTCTCGCCTCTACCTTCACCAGAGAAATATGATAGAAATAATGGGAAAAAAGACCGAATTTGAAATAGAATGATGAGGAGAGAGCAAAAAGTTGGAATGAAAAGAAAGAAGGTGAAAAAGGATGAAAAAATAGAACTTTGAATAGGAAAGAGCAAAAGTGGAAGAGAAGAAGGAGAAGAAGAAGAAGAAGACGGAGAAGAAGAAGAAGAAGAAGGAGGAGGAGAAGGAAAAAAGGAAAAGGAAAGGAAAAGGAAAACTCTCTTTTCTTGTTTTTATCATAGGTAGAGGTAGAGAACACTCTTATTGTTTTAATCATAGTTTTTTTCTTACATAATTCTACATTGTCTTTTGCTTCTTACATCAATCATCTTCATTTATTCTTCATCCTTTTCTCATTCGACTAGATTCACTGTGTTTCAACCATTAATTTTCGAATTCTATTTTCCACAAAGCACGTTACAATAGTAGCTTCCACTAAGAGTTTACTATTTATAACCGTCGCGTTTACTATAGAAGTGTTTGACTAAAGCTAACGAGGGAACACGGAATTGTAAATGCTATGTACATTGAGTTTCGGAAATTTCCAATCTGTGTTCCACCTAGTGGAAACTACTATTGTTCCTATAAGCAGGCTGTTCAATTTTTCGCTCTCCTTTTATTTTCAACAAGTTGCACACTAAAATTTATATTAATGTTGAAAAAAATAAATATTGGGAAACCTATTATCGTTTCTAGTGAGATTCACGTTTTTTGAGATTCAAGTCTGGGGAAGAGATAGAACGACATTGTTGCCGCTTCATTTTCAACTGCCTTCTATAGTAGATAGCTATCTATGATCAAAGTCATCTGGTATATCTGATGTAATGTTAATAATTATCAATGTAAATATATTTTTTCATGATTTAATAATACATTTTCATAATTATTGAGATAAAATATTCTGGTATTTCATTCTTTAAACTCGTATTCTTTCATAGCCATACAAACATTGACAACAGTGCGTAGCTGGAAAGGGATAGAGCTATCTCCTTTGCCAAACGACTGACAATGATGGCAAACCAATGTTCGTAACGTGAATCTGACATTGACCATGAATATTATATTTATGCTTTTTTTACAAACACTTAGGTACTAAAAACAACTTAATAGATATAGGGATGAAAACAATCTTAAAATAGTCACGTTTACATATGTATAGTACACATATTATTGATTTGAATGAGAAAATTAATGATAAAAATTGAACTTTCTGATCAATGTGAAAATCTTCTAAATTAATAACATTGAAAACACGAAACTCGTTTGGTTCTCTTCACTGGTTCACTGCCCCAAAATCTACTAATCTATTACCATTTATTCGATAATTTATTTCAACGTTAAAAAAGAAATTGAACTAAGAAATAAGAAATTGAACTTATCATTTGATAAGTCATTTCAAACGCTTCGACTGTTGTTTTAAACAAAATTTTACAAACACTCATGCACTAACAATATAGAACATTAATATTTATCTACTAATTTCATAATTTTGTTTGTATTATAAATTTTTACTAATTTCAATATAAAGAATTTAACCCAATATCACTGAATGAAGTTTGTAAATAGTAATATTATTATAACACGCAACATGCAACTAATAACTTATACCCCAACACATATCATTTATAGTGGAGTGTATATTTATTCATTGAATTATATTTGTCTATCAAGAAATTATTCAATGCATAAAACTCCATTGTTTTAATTGTTATAGTATTCTAATTTGTAATGTAATTGTTTTTGATGAATAAATTTCATTTGATTTGATTTGATCCAATTCCCACCCAATTTAAAAACCAGCAGGCTCCAGCTCCAACCTCCTAATTCCTATTTAATCGGTCTCTGAATACGAAAACAACCCAAGAGAGAAGGAAATAATACGAAAATGGTGGAACACAAATAGAGGGACGGATAGAAATTAGGAACGAAAAGAGGAACAGAGATGGAATGGGTGGGCGGAAAACGGAAGAATAAAACACTAGCCTGTATCCAATATTACTACAACATAGCCAATTGTTTTCTCTTCAGCATTATTCCTGAATTTCCCTTATTAAAAACAGACTCCCTCGTTTTCTCGCCATTAGGCCTTTTAAAACACCAACACTAATTATCAAGTTACAAAGAATGTCGAGAAAAATTCTAAACTACTTTTTCATTCAATAATTATCTCTTTATCATTTCCATGTTTTGAATTTTCCATTTGTTGAGTTTTCAAATCAGCTCTATCATGGAGATATATATTCTGCTATCGTTTCTCTGATGTTCTTTTAACTCTCAACAAAAGTACAGAACAGTATGAAAAAAGAAAATTTCATTATAATATTTTTGTCGAGTTATTAATGCCATAATATCTATATCGTATAATTTCATTATATTTTTGTTGAGTTATTAATGTCATAATAGCTATATATCCCAAAATTTCATTATATTTCTGTTGAGTTATTAATGCCATAATAGCTATATCCCATAGTTATCATATAGACCATAATTAGCTTTATCCACATGTATTACCTATAGTGAGGTCCACGTTATAATGGCAGTGGATAAAAATAGAAGAATAGCGATGCCGATTCTCAGCATTAATTAATTATATTTCTACACTGTAAAAAACATAATTGGCATCGTTGCGGACCTAGAAAAGGATAGTACCACCGGCTTTGTCGAATAATAGACAAGGATAGAAAAACCAAAGTTGATCAAATACTGACATTATAACGTGGACCTCACTATAGAGACTGCACTGCAGGCTAAAAGCCTGAAATGAAATGAATTCACCTTCGAATTTTATAATTAGGTTGTACCATAGACAACTGATACGCTATCTTTTCTCTATGGTTGTACGAATAAAAAACTTCTATCCTAAATCAAAACCAGTAGCATTCTCCCACAATTCTACCCAATCCAATGTAGAAATCTGTTCTTCTGATTCCAACCAACGATTACAGGATGATCCACGATTGTAACTAGTGATTAGATGATACAGAGATGCTGAGACGTAATTACAGTTTAATTCCAACGTGTTTCAAGGGAGACTTTCACACACGAACGACAGATCACCTCGATTTCCGGCCCGGTTTGAAGATCAGCCTAGAGTTAACCATTAACCTATCATTAGCTTAAAAGTTGTCCGTCAATCTAGGGTATCTAAAAACTAATAAACTGTGCTGAATTAAAATTAGTAAAGCTGGATTGCCACATATCAGTATCAGTGTTCGTGTACAGTACAGTGAAAATATAATTCCTATGAGTTCTATTGGGACTATTCATACTCAGCCCAGCCGAGCGAGTATGAATAATCCCATTAGAGCGCATGAGAATATTTTTTAACTGTACCGGACATGTACACTGATATGTGGGAACATTTCAGAATTCATGAAAAAAAGAATATTTTAAGAGCTAAAACTACTGAAAACCTAGAAGAATTATCCGTCAAGCCTTATGTAATCAAGATCATGGAGGAATGAAGGTTTAACATTGCAGAATGAATGAAAAACAAATATTTTCAGAGCTAAAACTACTAAAAACCTAGAAGAATAATCTTTCAAGCATTATATAAACAATGAGAATCAACCAAGGCCACATTACAACACATCAGGACAGAGTCATCACTAGGAACCAAACAAGACCACGCAGAATATGAGTATTTGACCAAGCGAAGTGAGGTCTAAGATTCATGTCGACGGTTTGGCATTTCTCTTAATGTTCAAATGTTTATATATTTATATGTTGCGCATTTACAGGGAAACGCGGTAATAGATTTACATGAAATTTGTCAGGTATGTTCCTTTTTTAATTGCGCGTCGATGTATATACAAGGTTTTTGGAAATTTTGCATTTCTAGGATAATATGAAAGGAAAAAGGAGCCTCCTTCATAAATAAATTAATAAATAAAATTTTATTGTCGAAAAGCCTTTACAGCATAGACAACGTCAATATATAACATAACAACGATAAGTTCAAGTCACACACTTCTACAGTAGTATATACATACGCCAATATTAGAGTAAAAATCAGACTATAGAATTATTCATCATAAATCAGCTGACAAGTGATTACACAGATGTGTGGAGAAGCCAGTATGTGTGGAGATATTGCTGTATTTTCATAAGGTCTATAGTTTCAATCAGGTATTTGTGAATGAGAATACTGCGAGAGGTCTACTACTAGTTGGAAAAGTAACATAAAAAGTATTTATTTATACTTTGAATAACAATATTACAATATCGGAATGAAAAATAGACTAGCCAAAAACTTCTTCTGTTCCTAACTTTAGTCCACCGAAATGCCCATTATGGTTTCATGACTAAAATGCTAGTAGAAATCCTCAAAAACGTATTCTTAGTGAGGCCTTTACGAATCTTTAAAAGAAACCACAAGCACAGAAGAGAGAAACCATCGTTGAAAAAAGAAAATACTCTTCAATTTCATTTTATATTTTATTCCTCTGTGCCACAAGAAACAAAACACAACTAGAACACAGTGCACAAGAGCACAGTGTTAATTTTCAGTACTAAAACCAATATGAAAAAAAATAGAAATCCTAAAAATCATCAATTTCTCAAGTGTGACCTTGAATCAACTGATCTTCAATTAATCCTATTTTTTGTGTCAAATGGACAAAATGTTTCATTAATTTGTTTGCAACTATCTTCTCCATATCTTCGCAGATTCCACAGTTCTCTTCATTCTCTTTTTAGCCTTGCTCTTCACAGGTCACTTGGTTTCTTCCTTCCTCATTTCTCTCTTTTCCTTCTCTCTCTCTTTCTCTTTCGATGTCCCTCTCCTCTCTCTCTTTCTCTCTCCTTCTCTCTCTTTCGATATCCCTCTACCTCCATCACTCTCTCTCTCTCTCTCTCTCTCTCTCTCTCTCTCCTCTCTCTCTCTCTCAAACACTTTTTATAGGCCACATTGCGGCTTAAAGAGATATACTTGGCTAGTGGAGCACTACAGTCGCTCTACATTATTTGAGCGAATAGGTTAGTGGGTTATAAGACATTTGATGCCAGAGCTAAATGTTACGGTGGCATCAATTAATACTACTGGATACTTGAAAAGTTCACTTGACAAAGAAAGAGCCTACTAAAAAGTAGTAGAGACTAGTATAGTAATAAAGTACTAGTATAGTACAAAGTAGTATAGTAATAGACTATGTAGTAGCCTATGGTGCTCACACCTGTATTAACGATACGATATCTGAGCCACAGTAAAGCTCATATCATTAATATTATTTCATTTGTCCATTCAAAAAAAATCTGGTATGGCACACTCACACAACTTTCCTTGTCGTTATGAAAATTGATCACCTGACAAGTCTACTTATAAACAAAGATCTGAGCCAGCTAGTGACAGGACAATAACGCTGGAGACATACGAGGTCTGCTATCTCTTCATAGTGAATCATTTAATAGAATCAACAGTTGCCAACAGTTTGCAATTGAAATAATAACATTTTTTCGAATTTCGTGCTTATTTTCAATTTTAGGTGAAAATGTTACTGAACATTAATTGTAGAGATTGTTATGCTCAATATTTTCCACTTGAAATTTTTGGTTTAAATTGTATCTGAAGCCTGATAATTGGCAATCTAAAATCAAACTTTACATAGATGGGGCGGTGCTCCTGAAAATTTTACAGATATGAGACTTATTGCAGTTGATAGAGCTTATCAATTCCAGGTATAAATTTGCTCAAAATCGTTGGAGCCGTTTTTGAGAAAATCTCGAAAAACCCTGTTTTTGACAACATTTTAGCCGCCATCTTGAATTGCATTGGATCGAAATTGTTCGTGTCGGATATTTATAGTGTAAGGACCTTAAGTTCCAAATTTCAAGTCATTCGGTTAATTGGGAGATGAGATATCGTGTACACACACACACACACACACACACACACACACACACACACACACACACACACACACACACACACACACATACATACATACATACAGACCAATTTCCAAAAACCACTTTTTTGCACTCAGGGGACCTTGAAACGTATAGAAATTTACAAATTGGGGTACCTTAATTTTTTTTGGAAAGCAATTCTTTCCTTACCTATGGTAATAGGGCAAGGAAAGTAAAAATACAGTGATTTAGCAGGCTTCATCATTTCCATATGCCATTTCAAGTGAAACTTTTAAACTTTATTTTATCATCTCAATCTATCCTCTATCCTCTCAATAGGGTTGTGTGGAAGAGAGGACCTGGAGTCCTAACTCCGCCCTTAATAAAGGCAATTAATTAATACAATGTAGTAGATCCTATATACAATGTAGATTCTACAATAACATTAATATGGATACCATATTTGAATTTGAATTTGGAAGAGTAATTTATTAGTTTAGTGTTCCAAATATGGTCCTGAGAACAATTAAACAATATGAAATTACAAGAAACTTAGTAAGTAACGAAAACTAAGTTCATCTTTATTTGTTGATGTTTCCAGTTCACAAAATAATTTTTGCAATTAGTGCGTATTTGGAATACTTGGGTGTGTTTAGTCTGGGTCAATGACAGAAGAGTTGAATCTTCGATGAAGGTTGAAGTTTGATGGATCAAAGTTCATTAATGAAAGTATTCGAGAGTTATCGTCGAACATACAAACCCACAAAAGGAAAACTTGAGCTGGAAGTAAAAGTAGAAACTCGCTACGCACGTTCAAAAACAGTGAGATCCAGTCACACGTTAGCTTATTACAATTAAGCGTGACATGACAACATAGCATTTTCGCCTACTCGTTCATTGGTTTTGTTACTAATGACGTCATTTAACAGCGGTTTAATTTAATAGACGAAGGTGCAATCGACAATGGGACTTTACAAAGTAGAGCACCTAAAACCGCATTTTTACCTACTCGTTCATTGGTTCAGTTAGTCGGTTAACAACGGTTTAATTTGATAGACGTAGACCTAGGTGTAGTCGACATTGGGACTCTACAAAGTAGAAATAGTAGCCTATTCATCTAAAAGGCTAAAACATCATTGGTCATCATAGAATCACACTTTTATGTTGTTTTTGTTGTTTTTTTGATGACATTGGTCATCATAGAATCACACTTTTTTGCTGTTTCCCAACTTCAAAAACCAATTCCCATCAAACTTTTTGCCTGGTACTACGGCCAACTCAAATAAATCCCGGTCCAATTTCACGGAAGAGTTATCCAACAAGAAAATCACCTACAGAGAAACGCAGCCCAAAGTCCATTGTCCCACTGAAGTACGGCTATCATTGTAGGTCTGAAGGCCCTATATTCAGGCACAGAGTATAGAAGTACATTCTATAATCTCTGTACCTACATCATCCGCAATAAAAAAATGAAAAAAAAACCTGGTGGAAAATTGAAAATTGAAATGAAGACAGAACGTGATGGATGAAGGTGGTAACCAAATACGAAGAGAAGACAAGGAGAGGCTCAAAAGAAAGCAGTAGGCTAGTAGCGAAAACAGAAAAAATTGTGCAGCAAATTTTTTGTAATGGAACAACAGGTGGAAGCCTGAACACACCCAATCTACACCGATCAGCTCAGCAAATGCTTACACATGCTAATTCTATTCAAATACATTCACACGCCTTTTTCTCATCGCTTTTCTACTTTTTCACTACTTCCTCCTTCTCCTCCTCTTCATCACCCACCTCCTCCTCATTCTACTCCTCATCACCATCCACCTCCTCCTACTCCTCATCTACTCCTCATCACCAACTTCCTCCTCCTCATCTCGCTCCTCCTCCTCCTCATTCTACTCCTCATCACCCTCCTCCTCCTCCTCATTCTACTTCTCATCTCCCTCCTCCTCCTTCCAAATCCCTCCTCCCTTCCGAATCTTCCTATCACTTTGTCTGTTTTCCAGGCCAGAGAATTTGTATTCCTTGGCAGGAATTTCAGTGAAGGAAAACAGAGGCGTACTACGTAAAGTGAATTCTTTTGTATTCAATTCACAAAATTGGCTTTACTTTCACTTTCAATCTCCTATAGTATGTTGTGCTAGTAGATTGTTTTTTCAATGAGTTTGCCTCAGTTGTTTGAGTTGTGTAACAACAGTCATTATCGTGTAGTAAATAATCAACAGAAGTAGTGTGAAAAACTTTGAAATTATTGGTAGTTCTAGTTATTAGCATGTACATGCGCAGAATATGCAAGGCTAACTCACTTGAATCGAACCGGCTAATACTGGTAGTACAAATATTGGCTCAGCAGTCAATCTTATAGTATTGTCTTTTTTCTTTAGGACTACTTTTAATATAAATAAAAAAAAATCTCAGTACCCTTCTAAATTATTTTATTACAACATGTTTCGGACATTAATTCCATTTAAAAACATTTGAAAAGATTCATATTTTTATTTAAATCTTATGGTGTTTCTTTTTTGACCGAGCGAAGTGAGGTCTAAGATTCAAGTCGACGGTTTGGCATTTCTCTTAATGTTTTATGTTGCGCATCTACGGCGAAACGCGGTAATAGATTTTCATGAAATTTGACAGGGTATGTTCCTTTTTAAATTGCGCGTCGACGTATATACAAGGTTTTTGGAAATTTTGCATTTCAAGGATAATATAAAAGGAAAAAGGAGCCTCCTTCATTCGCCAATATTACCGTAAAAATCAGACTATAG
The DNA here is from genome assembly GCF_014356525.2 of Nilaparvata lugens. Lineage (NCBI taxonomy): Eukaryota > Metazoa > Arthropoda > Insecta > Hemiptera > Delphacidae > Nilaparvata > Nilaparvata lugens. The sequence goes on along the minus strand of NC_052507.1, from coordinate 10,630,207 downwards.
AATTATTCATCATAAATCAGCTGTCTAGTGGACTATAATACTACCCGTTCAAAAACATCGAACATCTTGAAAATGTATCTTTCCATTAACGTTAGTAGACAGTTGACTATAATACTACCCGTTCAAAAACATCGAACATCTTGAAAATTGTATCTTTCCATCAACGTTGTAGACAGTTGCAGCCAGACCTGATAACAGCGCTCACACTCACATTCCGGGACGACACGTCACGGTACGATATAGGAGAGAAAGCTCTATGTTCATTTAGGATTTTTCTAGACATTCTTAATTGATAAATTATTTATTAATTTTTGAGAAAACATAACAACAGGTTTCTAGACATTCTTAATTGATAAATTATTTATTAATTTTTGAGAAAACATAACAACAGGTCAATGTAACTCACTGAGCGCGAGGTCTACTGTTCACAGAACTACTAGTATAAATTAATCAGTAGACTGTAGACCAAACACATGTAATAATTCGCAAAACCGAGGCCACCGAGCATAATGAGATGGGACTTGTTTGAAAACCAATTGCTAGGCAACTGTGCAAAGATTATTATTATTATTGTCTTTGCAACAATATACATTGAATTCAACTCTTCAATTCTTGTCAATACAGTACAAGTTTAGTTTCTTTACTAACTTCATTTTTTTCATTATCTTTAAAGTACTCACTTCACATAACTTATCATTCGAACCAAACTTGGGAAGTTACAAGTTCGTTGACAGACAGCCTGTCTGAGACGACATAGGAATCGAAGAGAAAAAAATGAATAAAAAGAAGAAGAAGAAGTAGAAGAAGAAGAAGAAGAAGGAGAAGAAGAAGGAAGAGGAGAATAAGAAGAAGCTCATCATTAATTCAAGTCCTATCGATTGTCAAGTCCCGTCGAGACTAAGCATCAACTTCGACTTGACAGAGTCCCGTAGTGGCCAGACAACAGACAAGACAGACATTCTTAGACAACCGTACTTACTTTATCAACCTTTTGTTCTTCTATTTATTCTTCATTCCTTTTTCGCCTTCCTCTTCTTCTTCTTCCTGTTTCATTCTCCTTCATTTCGTCACTCTTCTTTTTTGTTTATGAATTGTAATAATTTATCAGTTTTCTAATTGAGTGCTTCATCAGTCCAAATTCAAAATTTCTAATCTCCTTATTTTGGACATTAAATTGAACTCAACTTATTTGGAGAGAAAACAAAACGCATCATTTGGAAATTTTACTATTTTTTTTTTAAATTTGGGCAGTGGAACAGTTTTGGGCTAGGCCTGTTGCTCTCGCCCAGTCGTATCTGTATTGAGATTTGTAATTGTATTGGTGAATGAAATAGGTAATGATCTTACTTATTAACCCTTTCATTTCCTTTTTTTATCCCTCATTTTCTGCTGTTCTTCTTAGTTCACAATCGCTTCTTCTTCTTTCTTCCTTTCGTAAGCATCTTTCTTGTTTTCTTCTCCTTCTTGTTCGTCTCATATCAATCACCCTTCATCCCTTCCCGTCTCTTCCGGATTTCTCCTCCTTCACTACCTTTATGGTCACCTATCTTTTCTTTTTTTTCTTCTCCTTCATATCTTCCTCTTGCTTCTTCTCATCTTCTATACCTTCTAGCCATCATCTTCTAACCCTTCTTCTCATTCATTCTTCCAATACTTAAACTATTTTCTGTTGTTTCTCATCATTTTCGTCTCATATTCCTTCTATCATTTTCTTTTTTAACACTTCCTTTTCTTTCTGTTCTCTTCTCATCACCTCCTTCATCTTCTACCTCATCCTCTTTGCTTCCTCTTCTGCTCCCCCTTCTTCTTCTTCATCGCTTTCTCTTCTGCGTCTTCATCTTCTTTTTCTTTCTATTTCCATCTTCCTCCTCTATGTCCTATCTCTTCCTCTTTGCTTTCTCTTCTACTCCTTCTTATTTTCCTCCTTCTACTTTTTCTGGTTGTTATCCATTTTCTGGTTGTTCTTTTGCTCCTCCTACTTATTTTTTCTGCTGTTTATTCTCCTTGTTCTTGGTCTTCTTCTTCCTTTCTTCTCCTTCTTCTTCTTCTTCTTCTTCTTCTTCTTCTTCTTCTTCTTCTTCTGTGCCTCTTCTTTTTCTTCATGTTTCCTAATCATCGCCTCCTTTATCTTCTACCTCATCCTCTTTGATTCTTCTTCTTCTTCTTCTTCGCTTCCTCTTCTGCGTCTTCATCTTCTTTTTCTTTCTATTTCCTTCTTCTTCCTTTATGTCCTATCTCATCCCCTTTGCTTCCTCTTCTACTTCTTCTTCTTTTCCTTTTTCTGGTTGTTATCCTTTTTCTTCTTGTTGTTCTCTTGCTCCTCCTACTTATTTTTTTTGCTGCTTATTCTCCTTGTTTTTGGTCTTCTTCTTCCTCTCTTCTCCTTCTCCATCTTCTTCTTCTTCTGTGCCTCTTCTTTTTCTTTATGTTTCCTTATCACATCGCCTCCTTCATCTTCTACCTCATCCCCTTCGCTTCTTCTTCTTCTCCTTCTTCTTCCATTCTTATTCTCTGTCAGCAACTGACTGTCGTCGGCGTGCCTTGTTTGTGATTGGCTGGCCAGCAGCGTAGTTGTAGCATTCAAAGTCAAGGCACACTCCGATTGATAGATGGATATGGTGACAAAGTATCCATGTTTCTCTCTACATTTCTCTCTTTTTGTTCATACTAATATCTTTCACCAACACATCGTCTCTTCCTCTTCAAGTAGATCTTCGTCTGCCTTCATCCATAGTTGGGTCTCGTTTCTATTGTTCTTCACTCTAAAATACACATTTTTCATCTGCTACTTTTCCGTTTTCTTTCAAATTCTTTCAACCTCTGTACATCGTCTATTAGATAGTTAATTCTCATCTTCTACATTTTTGTAATTTCCATCTTTCAACTAAATTGAACGTATTCCTCCTGGTTGAAGTTAATTTATTTATCTTGCCTCCTCACAAATTTCATTGCAAAAACAATAGTGAAATTATTTGAGATCCACTTCTCTAATCTTACAACTCCTACTTTTCGATTCCCATTGGTCATTATATTCAAAGTTTTCTCCTGCATTTCCTCACATTATCTTCATCTTCATCAACATATCTTCTGACTTCTTCTGTCTCCTATCTCTTCTTATTCTCATTTATTTTCAACTTCGGTTTCTGCTACTTCTCCATTACTCTTTCTTTTTCTTCTTATTCTTATTCAACTCTTCTTCAGCTTCTTGTTATTGAAAATCCTTCATTTTCTTATTTTTCTTCTTCTTCTTCTTCTTCTTCTTCTTCTTCTTCTTCTTCTTCATCATCTTCTTCTTGCTCTCCTTCTTCTTCTTCTCCTTCTCCTCCTCCTCCTCCTCCTCCTCCATCATCATCATCATCATCATCATCATCATCATCATCATCATCATCATCATCATCATCATCATCATCATCATCATCATCATCATCATCCTCTCCTTTTTCTTCTTCGAGCGAAATATTTCTCTTAGCGTTCTCTGTTTATCGTCATTGTAAGTGCTGCCACCCATCGACTACTATGTCAAACAGTTTCGACTAATCACAAGCGAGAACGATGTAGTTGTACACGCCCATGCTCGATTCTGATTGGCCGTCTTTCTGAACTGCATTCATAACGTAGACACCATTTTGTGGGTCCAGCTTCAACCAGAATGTTTCAAATAATCGACCTGTTCACTTGTTCGACTAAGAAATTGTAACAAAACAATCTGCCTTCCCTTCTTCTTCATCACTTTCTCTTCTACTTCTCCTTATTTTCTTATTCTTCTTTTTCTTCTTCTTCGTCTCTTATTTCTTTTTCTTCTCCTCCATCATTTCTTCTTTTTCTTTTAATTCTTCTTATTTTCAACTATCTTCCAGCTTCTTCTTTTTCTCCTTCCTCTTCCTATTATCTTCTTCACCTACTTATTCTACTTCTTCTTTCTCTTCTTCCTCTTCCCATCCTCCTTCTTCACCTACTACTTCTTCTTGTTTTTTTTCTTCTTCTACGTGTTCTTTAGCCCTTGTAATTATTCTTATTTTTCTGCTGCTTCTTCTCCTTGTTGTTGTTGTTCTTCTTCTTCTTCTTCTTCTCCCCCTCCTCAAAGGGTTTGGTAGAGAGTTAGTGGGGAGGATATTTTTAATATTCTTTCCGAAGAATGGACATTGATATGTCCAAAGCTCCGCCAATTTATGTAGATGCATAACAATATAATTATTATCTATAGTTATTATATTACAAATTGCTTTTTCATATCATATACAGTTCAATAATTATTTTCTAGTCTATATTATGTAAATTCATCTATAATTTTGCTGTATTGTAAGCTATTGTATATAAGTGTATAAGTCAGTATATATTGTAATCTACATAAATAAAGTACTCAATCAAACAGTTCTTCTCTTTCTTTTAATTCTTCTTCTTTTCAACTATCTTTCAGGTTCTTCTTTTTTAATTCTTCATTTTTTGTTCTTGGTCTTCTTCTTCTTCTTCTTCTTCTTCTTCTCCATCCTCTTCCTATTCTTCTTCTTCCCGTACTTCTTCTTCTTCATCTTCTTCTTCTTCTCCATCCTACTCCCTTATTCAACCCTTCTTCACAGTACAGAGCGAGATATCTGTCAGCGCACTGCATTAGCTTTTTCTGGCCATTTATCTTGGCAAAATGTCCACTTCAATCCTCCAGTCTCCAACATTCCAGTGCGCGACTCAGTTATCTCAAATTAATTCACTATTGTTTTTGGAATGAAATTTGTGAGCAGGCAAGAGAAATACATTAACTTCAACCAGGCGGAATACACTCACTTCACCTCTTGCATTTTTCATTAAGTATTGTGAATCGTCTATATATAACGAAGTTTATTTTTGGAGATGGACGGTAGAAAGTTTCTTCTTCTTCAAGAATAAAATTGTGAATGTGAGTCTCCTATAGAATTCCATTATTAATGGTTTTATCATCTATACATAATTTATTTTCCTACTTTGCTTCATCTCTTATCTCACTTCATTCGCCCTTATACCTTTGCTAGCACACAATTTTATCATAATTATGATTTTGCGATCAAAAGTATCTGGGTTTGAAAGTGATGTCAAATCATAACCTTTTTCAATCAAATTTCGGTAATGGAATAGTTTTATTTCTATTATAACTAGTAGTTCTGTGAACAGTGGACCTCACGCAGTATTCTCATCCACAAGTACCTGATTGAAACTGTAGACCTTATGGAAATACAGCAATAGACTGGCTTCTCCACACATCTGTGTATTCACTTGTCAGCTGATTTATGATGAATAATTCTATAGTCTGATTTTTACTCTGAAATTGGCGTATGAAGGAGGCTCCTTTTTCCTTTTATTATTATCTTTGAAATGCAAAATTGTCGACGCGCAATTAAAAAAGGAACATACCTGTCAAATTTCATGAAAATCTATTGTCACGTTTCGCCGTAAATGCACAACATATAAACAAATGAACATTTAAACATTTAGGGCCGCTTTCCGAGCTCGGGATTTAGCTAAGTCCTAGACTTTAAACAGCTGGAGTCAGAAAATTGGCTTTCCAAAACGTAGTCGCAGTCATTGTCATAGTCACGTTTGAATTAAATTTCGAAAAACTAGAAAATTTAACACAAAATAAAATAAAGAAAAAATAGTTCAGCTATTTTGATTTATTTAGGAATGTCTAATTTCGTCAAGGAAAAAATTTTCCAATTATAGAAATGAGAAAATGAAAACTGAAACTACTGTTATAAAAGCTGCGACTACGCCCCGTTTTGGAAAGCTAATTTTCTGATTCCAGCTGTTTAAAGTCTAGAACTTAGCTAAATCCCGAGCTCGGAAACCAGCCCTAAGCGAAATGCCAAACCGTCGACTTGAATATTAAGCTGCATACAGATTTACGCGCCGCGAACATGAGCAATTCACTTTTAATCAGCTGATGCTAAGCTTTTTATATCTGTATCTTACAGTTTCTGTAAAAATACAGATATAATCAGCTGATTAAAAATGAATTGCTCATGTTCGCGGCGCGTATATCTGTACGCACCTTTAGACCTCACTTCGTTCGGTCAATTAAACACTTGTTCACAGGGTATTAACAGCATTGAATATACCAAATTGTTATCATAGAGAATGTCTAGTACTAATCAATTCACCTTTTCCTCCCCATGATTTTAAGCTTGCCTACAACTTTTTACCCACTTCTCAGTTTGGAAGCTTCATCCAGAAAGTCTTGGGAAATAGTATTTCTCCACTATTTGTCAAGTGTGCTTGCTGAGACATATGAAAGAGAGCCCTTAACATTCAGATATAATGAGCAGTCACCCCTCCGTTATACTACAGTCATTCAAAAATAATGTACAACTGCACAAACATTCATTATTTTCTCGAAATTTCAGTAAAATACCTCTCAATGTAGATTTTAAATTCCTGAACGTACTACTGGCATGACCACATTTGGGATATTTATTTATTTTTTTACAAAAGCGAATTTCAAGAAGTATTTTGAGCCTAGGTGATGATGATGGGATGAATGATAATACAATGAAGGTAGGTAGAGTTTTGAATGAATAAAAATTATAGGTTATGCTATCCACTTGAATTGATTTGAGTCAACTCATCAGTCCAGAGGTAAATAGCCTAAACTAGAAATTTTGAATTTGATTTGATGAAAAACCGAATATAATAGAATGATTACATTCAATAAATTCTCAGAACTTGAAAATATTGAGTTATTAAGGGAAATTTTGAACCAGAAATAAAACACAAATTAATTCAAACATAAGAGCAAACTATATTCTATACTTTGTGTCCAGTCTCAGCCAATGCCAGTAGAGCTCAAACTTTATTGGTCAGCAGCTATTGGCCAATCGTAGGGCTTCACCCACACCATACTATATTCTGCTCCTCAATGTTGAAGCTTACAGTTTACTGAGGATTGATAATGGCTTATAAAACGAAAATATTATCTAAACTTATTGTTTTAATAGATTAGAGTATTTTAACATATTAGTCGTTATCATTGAATCCTGATTTAACCATAAATCAGTTACAAACTAACAAACGTAATTTCGTACATGTTTTGTCAACAATATTAAAATATCCACCAATGAGATAATGTGGTAAATATCTGACCATCACCAGTAATGAACCATACACTATAAGGAGGTCCACGTTATAATGGCAGTGAAGAAAGATAGTAGAAAAAACGTTGCCAAACCTCTGTCTTATCAATGCCTTCTATAGACGGTAGCAGAAACAGGTTTATTGATGTAATATCAACTATTCACTCTCGTTAAAAATAATCAATTATATTTTATTAAGCAAGAAATAATATTTTCATAATGAATTTACATGATTAAGATGGAATATTTTGTTTATTATTTATTAATTGTACATTGTTAAAAGACGATCTGGCAACAGAGAAAAGCGAGAAAGAGATAGGGCTATCTGCTTTGTTGAATGATAGCAATACCATTGCTAATCAAACACTGCCATTATGACGTGGACCTCACTATAGTAAACTATTAAACCTGGTTTTAACAATTGAACCAGTTTCAAAATAACAACCCCCATTTCGCACATGTTTCGTCAATAATTTTCAAACATCGATGAGATAATGTGGTAAATCTATGACCATTACCAGCAATGAACCATACACTAGTAAACTAAAAAATCTGGTGTGGCGCACTCACACAACTTTCCTTGCCGTTATGAAAATTGATCACCTGACGCTAGTGTTCACGCTCATCTCAAGTCTACTTATAAACAAAAGATCTAAGCCAGCTGGTGACAGGACAATAACGCTGAAGACATACCACGTCTGCTATCTCTTCATAGTGAATGATTCAATAGAATCAACAGTTGCCAACAGTTTGCAATTGGATAATCACATTTTCTCGAATTTCAAGCTTATTTTCAATTTTAGGTGAAAATGTTACTGAACATTAATTGTAGAGATTTTTGTGCTCAATTTTTTCCACTAGAAATATTTTGTTTAAATTGTATCTGAAGGCAGATAATCGGGAATCTAAAATCAAACTTTGCATAGATGGAGCTCCAGAAATTTTTACAGATATGAGACTTGTGGCAGTTGATAGAGCTCATCAATGACTATTCTACGTATGAACTTGATCAAAATCGTTGGAGCCGTTTTTGAGAAAATAGCGAAAAACCGTGTTTTTGACAACATTTTCGCCATTTTAGCCGCCATCTTGAATTGCATTTGATCGAAATTGTTCGTGTCGGATCCTTATAGTGAAAGGACCTTAAGTTTCAAATTTCAAGTCATTCCGTTGATTGGGAAATGAGATATCGTGTACACAGACGCACATACACTCATACACACACACACACACACACACACACACACACACACACACACACACACACACACACACACACACACACATACAGACGAATACCCAAAAACCACTTTTTTGGACTCAGGGGAGCTTGAAACGTAAGGAAATTTAGAAATTGGGATACCTTAATTTTTTTCGGAAAGCAATACTATCCTTACCTATGGTAATAGGGCAAGGAAAGTAAAAACTTAGTTGAACCATTAAACTTACAAACCCCATTTCGCACATGTTTTGTGAACAAATTTAAAACTTCCGACAACAAGATATGGGATAACGACCGACCATTACTACTAAACCATAGACGTCTTCTATCGTTCAAACAATATTTCCAAATGTCAGCAGCAGCAGAACTCCCTTCCAGACCTCTTTCCCTTTTGCTATTATCACAAAGTGTTTTATAACTCTTGCAGACTCCACGTCACAGTTGCAAACAAATATAATATGGCGTCAATTTTCACCACCCCTCAGTCCGCAAACAACACATAAACGGGGAGTTTCGATTGTCTGTTTCTGAAAGTTTCAAATTGAATCGCGGCTACTCCCTTCTCTTCCTTTATCACACCCTCTTTCTCGTCTCATCAATCCTATTTTGATATCTATTCTCTGTTTTTCTTCTCTCCTAAGGTACATAAACACCCATTTACTCTTAATTGTTCTTGTTTACTCTTAATTACTCCCAAGTACAACGAACTAGTAGTTCTGTGAACAGTAGAACTCACGCAGTATTCTCATCCACAAGTACCTGATTGAAACTATAGACCTTATGAAAATACAGCAATAGACTGGCTTCTCCACACTTCTGTGTAATCACTTGTCAGCTGATTTATGATGAATAATTTTATAGTCTGATTTTACTTTCCTTGCCCTATTACCATAGGTAAGGAAAGTATTGCTTTCCGAAAAAAATTAAGGTACCCCAATTTACAAATTTCTATACGTTTCAAGATCCCCTGAGACCAAAAAAGTGGTTTTTGGGTATTGGTCTGTATGTATGTGTGTGTGTGTGTATATGAGTGTATGTGCGTCTGTGTACACGATATCTCATCACCCAAATAACGGAATGACTTAAAATTTGGAACTTAAGGTCCTTACACTATAAGGATCTGACACGAACAATTTCGATCAAATGCGATCCAAGATGGCGGCTAAAATAGCGAAAATATTGTCAAAAACAGGGTTTTTCGCGATTTTCTCGAAAATGGCTCCAACGATTTTGATCAAATTTTTACCTAAAATAGTCATTGATAAGCTATATCAACTGCCACTAGTCCCATATCTGTAAAAATTTCAGGAGCTCCGCCCCATCTATGCAAAGTTTGATTTTAGATTCTCAATTATCAGGCTTCAGATGCAATTTTAACAAAAAAATTTGAACGGAGAAGATTGATCATGAAAATCTCTACAATTAATGTCCAGTAACATTTTAACCTAAAATTGAAAATAAGCACGAAATTTGAGAAGATTTTTTCATTTCAATTGCAAACTGTTGGCAACTGTTGATTCTATTAAATGATTCACTATGAAGAGATAGCAGACGTGGTATGTCTCCAGCGTTATTGTCCTGTTACATGCTGGCTCTGATCTTTGTTTATAAGTAGACTGGAGATGCGCGGGATCACCAGCGTCAGGTGATCAATTTTCATAACGGCAAGGAAAGTTGTGTGAGTGCGCCACACCAGATTTTTTACTCTAATATTGGCGTATGAAGGAGGCTCCTTTTCCTTTTATATTATCCTTGTAATGCAAAATTTCCAAAAACCTTGTATATACGTCGACGTGCAATTAAAAAAGGAACATACCTGTCAAATTTCATGAAAATCTATTACCGCGTTTCGCCGTAAATGCGCAACATATAAACATTTAAACATTAAGAGAAATGCCAAACCGTCGACTTGAATCTAAGACCTCACTTCGCTCGGTCAATAATATGTCTACAAAATAGACAAAAGTGTGAATACCAAAAATTCATAAGGATAATTATTCATAAATAAAATAAAACAAAATACTCTATGAAACAAAAACAGGATCTTCACTTCAAGGCAGACGAATAAGAATGGATTTCGTAACTATTATTCATACTACATTCTCCAAGTTCAACGATAATATGTCTACAAAGTAGACAAACGTTTTTCTAACAAAGATTCATTACGAAATATAGAATAACTATGATTTTATTGAAAGAATGAAAAAAATACATTTCTACTTTTAAAAGAATCAAGAGCCTGGTTTCCAGGCAGACCGATGAGAATCGATTTCGTAGCAGTTATTCATCCTACATTCGCGTTAAATGTTATCTTCTATCATCCAAAAGTACACTTTTAGGATACATAGAACCTGTGATGAACGAATATCCGAGAATTGTAGAGTTTCAACCACACTATATATTCTGCTACTCAATGTTTATGAACGAATATAGTACTTCTCTCTGATAGTATAGAATCACCTAGATCGACACGAACGAACGATCCAAAATTACAAAGACCCGGTTGTCCCTACGTTTATTAAATTTAACCGTGATTGAATTCAAGTGATCAGATCAAGTAATATCATCCAACAAACCAATGAGGAAGCTGATGACGTCATTAATTAATGAGCGTTTTCATTAATTAATGACGTCATCAGCTTCCTCATTGGTTTGTTGGATGATATTACTTGATCTGATCACTTGAATTCAATAGTAGAGTGTGCAACAGAGAAATTTATTCTGGGTTGCATTTGATGAAATCGAAGAGTCTTTAATGTCAGTCATAACTTGATGAAAGGTTCTGTGCATTTGTGGAGGTTGTGGTTTTATATTTTCGTGTTCACTGGATTTCAAATTATTGTATATCCTTCCATTCATTCGAATATTATTCATTTGATTTTGTTAGTTACCAAGTTTCCATTCTCTTTTTCGTTGTAAAACGATTCCCATAACCATATTGAGATTACTTGGGCGTGTCTTGTCTCGACCAATGACAGTAGAGATCAACCACCATTGGTCAACTGGTTTGGTCTACCAATCGGAGGACAACCATACTTTTATGCTGTTGCTCGAGGTTTTGCTTCCAGTTTACTATAGATTGATAATAGTTTCACTAGTATCTCAAATTGTTTTAATAAATTAGTGTTTTTCTCAACAATATCAAGTTGTTTTCACTCAACAGTTAAAATTGAATGAAAATCAAATTCAAATGAGCTAATCATACCAGAATCAATTTTCTTGAAGCAGAATTCGAGAAACAAAAATCAGTACGACATATCATTTGCACTGATCTCTGAACAATAAAAATCCCTCTTAAGCTGGATGCGGACACAACAGTGATAATATAATTCCCATTAGCTCTAATTGGACCATTCACATTCAGCACGTCCGAGCGAGTATGAATAGTCCCATTAGAGCTTATGAGAATTATATTTTCACTGTCACTGTTGTGTGAGAATCCTTAAACTTTATAAGGATAATTAAGGAAAATAGTAAATGGGCGAAGTAATTGACCGAGCGAAGTGAGGTCTAAGATTATAATAATAATGTTTGGCATTTCTCTTAATGTTTAAAATGTTTGACTGTTTAAATGTTTATATGTTTATATGTTGCGCATTTACGGCGAAATGCGGTAATACTCGTAGATTTTCATGAAATTTGACAGGTATGTTCCTTTTTAAACTGCGCGTCGACGTATATACAAGGTTTTTGGAAATGTTTCATTTCAAGGATAATATAAAAGGAAAAAGTAGCCTCCTTCATACATCAATATTGGAGTGAAAATCAGACTATAGAATTATTCATCATAAATCAGCTGTCGATTTGACTATAAATTGCATGCCATGACGCATGCAATTCAATATCTCAATGTAACTTAGTAAAAAATTAGCAGCTGTGTAGACTACAAATTGCATGCCTCATTGAATGCAATTTTTATGCACTATTAAATAGGATGCAAAGAACTTATAACAGCTCGTCTGGGCGCCCAGATGTCTTCTGGTTTTCTCGCGCTAAATTCCGGAAAGCGTTATATGATAATTAAATCTTGTGTAAGCATGAGCTGATCAAATAAATAGTGTATCAGTGTGGATGTGCTTATGGTTTGGGACGTCGTAATAACTGCGCGAGGTCTACTGTTCACAGAACTACTAGTATAATAGAGTCATATCGTAGCAATAGCAAAACAATCAGTGTTGACTTCTGACCTCATCTCATCTAATCTAGGGATCAAAAATCAGAAGTAGAGGAAACTAAAATAAATCTAAGAGAAAAGGCACTGGAAAGGGTAGATGAAAACAATAATTTAGTGGGCGAAGCGATCTCTGTTGGTGGTTTGTGTAAGCTACGTATTACGTCTATCGGCAATCTGTCTTCCACCATCTAATAAACGCCTGTCCTGACTTGGTTTTCCTTCTATATATTTTCTATTCTCTCCTCTATTTATTCTTCTTCATCTTCTTCTTCTTTTTCATCATCTTCTTCTTCTTCTTCTTCTTCTTCTTCTTCTTCTTCTTCTTCTCCTCCTCCTCCTCCTCCTCCTCCTCCTTCTCCTCCTTCTCCTCCACTCCCACCACCTACTTTTACCTTCTATATATTCTATTCTCTCCTCTACTTCTTCTTCTTCTTCGTCTCCTCTTCCTCCTCCTCATCCTCCTCCTCCTACTTCTTTTAATCAGTGTCCTCTCTGGGCTTCTCTTCGACAGCGAAGGGGGATTATTCAACAAATTAAGCGAGAGCAATTTATTGCCAACCACAAGGCTGTGGTCTCTCACTGATGCGGTTTTTTTTATTTCAAGAAGACCAACAACTTCTTTCTATCTTGATTGAAGCGTGCACTTTATTGTGATAATGAAAGTTCATCATTGCTTGTACAACATTAAATGTATACAGTCACTAAGTGAACGTAGTAGGCTATAAAGTAAAAGATCGCAACAGTCAATGAAAAGTAAAAAAATCTCTTTCGTTGCTCAGATTATTTTATCCGACAATATTTTGTTTCTGACACGACAATATTTTGTTTCTGACATGAAAAAGAATCTTTTCTTTTTTTTATTTTGTTTCTGACATGATTGTTTCTAGTTTTATCTATTCAACGATAAAAGCCACTACAAGGTCACGAGCCTTGATAATGTAATTATCATTTATAGATAATTGGACGAGCGTAAAGAGTTACTACTTTAGCAGGAAAGTTGACTTCTGATCCACTCATCACGGTTTCAAAAATCAACAAGTTATGATATGTGAACCTAAAGACCCGCACACACACACACACATTGATTTTTGTTCGTATGATATTTTGCCGTCCTTATGAATTCTATCAGATTAAACGGAACTTGACATATCATTCATTTAATATAATGGAATTTATAGAGTTACAGAATTTTTAGAATTAAAGAATTTATAGAATTTAAGGAAGGCAAAATACTGTACGAACAAAAATCGATGTGCGGGGCTTTATGGAGTACATTGAACAATAATATGATGAATTATTTTCATACACCTTATCGACCGAGCGAAGTGAGGTCTAAGATTCAAGTCGACGGTTTGGCATTTCTCTTAATTAAATGTTTGAATGTTTAAATGTTTATATGTTTATATGTTGCGCATTTACGGCGAAACGCGATAATAGATTTTCATGAAATTTGACAGGTATGTTCCTTTTTAAACTGCGCGTCGACGTATATACAAGGTTTTTGGAAATTTTTCATTTCAAGGATAATATAAAAGGAAAAAGTAGCCTCCTTCATACATCAATATTGGAGTGAAAATCAGACTATAGAATTATTCATCATAAATCAGCTGTCGATTTGACGATAAATTGCATGCCATGACGCATGCAATTCAATATCTCAATGTAACTTGGTGAAAAATTAGCAGCTGTGTAGACTATAAATTGCATGCCTCATTGAATGCAATTTTTATGCACTATTAAATAGGATGCAAAGAACTTATAACAGCTCGTCTGGGCGCCCAGATGTCTTCTGGTTTTCTCGCGCTAAATTCCGGAAAGCGTTATATGATAATTAAATCTTGTGTAAGCATGAGCTGATCAAATAAATAGTGTATCAGTGTGGATGTGCTTATGGTTTGGGACGTCGTAATAACTGCGCGAGGTCTACTGTTCACAGAACTACTAGTATAATAGAGTAATATCGTAGCAATAGCAAAACAATCAGTGTTGACTTCTGACTTCATCTCATCTAATCTAGGGATCAAAAATCAGAAGTAGAGGAAACAAAAATAAATCTAAGAGAAAAGGCACTGGAAAGGGTAGATGAGAACAATAATTTAGTGGGCGAAGCGATCTCTGTTGGTGGTTTGTGTAAGCTACGTATTACGTCTATCGGCAATCTGTCTTCCACCATCTAATAAACGCCTGTACTGACTTGGTTTTCCTTCTATATATCTTCTATTATTTCTTCTTCTTCTTCTTCTTCTTCTTCTTCTTCTTCTTCTTCTCCTCCTCCTCCTCCTCCTCCTCCACCAACACCATCACCTACTTTTTCCTTCTATATATTGTCTATTCTCTTCTCTACTTCTTCTTCCTCTTCTTCTTCTTCTGCTACTACTACATTTTCTTCTTCTCCACCTCCTCCTCCTCCACCACCTACTTTTTCCTCCTATATATTTTCTATTCTCTCCTCTACTTCTTTTCCTTCTTCTCCTTCTTCTTCTTCTTCTTTTTCTCCTCCTCCACCACCATCACCTACTTTTTCGTTCTTTTCTTTTCTATTCTCTCCTCTTCTTCTTCTTCTTCTCCTCATACTCCTCCTCCTTCTCCTCCTCCACAACCACCACCACCTACTTTCACCTTCCATATATTTTCTATTCTCTCCTCTACTTCTTTTCCGTCTTCTTCTTCTTCTTCTTCTTCTTCTTCTTCTCCTCCTCCTCATCCTCCTCCTCCTCCACCACCACCTACTTTTACCTTCTATATTTATTTTCTATTCTCTCTTCTTCTTCTTCTTCTTCTTCTTCTTCTTCTTCTTCTTCTTCTCCTCCTCCTCCTCCTCCACCACCCCCACCACCTACTTTTACCTTCTATATATATTCTATTCTCTCCTCTACTTCTTCTTCTTCTTCGTCACCTCCTCCTCATCCTCCTACTTCTTTTAATCAGTGTCCTCTCTGGGCTTCTCTTCGACAGCAAAGGGGGATTATTCAACAAATTAAGCGAGAGCAATTTATTGCCAACCACAAGGCTGTGGTCGCACTGATGCGGTTTTTTTTCCATTTTCAAGAAGACCAACAACTTCTTTCTATCTTGATTGAAGCGTGCACTTTATTGTGATAATGAAAGTTCATCATTGCTTGTACAACATTGAATGTATACAGTCACTAAGTGAACGTAGTAGGCTATAAAGTAAAAGATCGCAACAGTCAATGAAAAGTAAAAAAATCTCTTTCGTTGCTCAGATTATTTTATCCGACAATATTTTGTTTCTGACATGAAAAAGATTCTTTTCTTTTTTTTTATTTTGTTTCTGACATAATTGTTTCTAGTTTTATCTATTCAACGATAAAAGCCACTACAAGGTCACCAGCCTTGATAATGTAATTATCATTTATAGATAATTGGACGAGCGTAAAGAGTTACTACTTTAGCAGGAAAGTTGACTTCTGATCCACTCATCACGGTTTCAAAAATCAACAAGTTATGATATGTGAACCTAAAGCCCCGCACACACACACACACATTGATTTTTGTTCGTATGATATTTTGCCGTCCTTATGAATTCTATCAGATTAAACGGAACTTGACATATCATTCATTCAATATAATGGAAATTATAGAGTTACAGAATTTTTAGAATTATAGAATTTAAGGAAGGCAAAATACTGTACGAACAAAAATCGATGTGCGGTGCTTTATGAATTCGATTTATTTATTTATTTATTTATTACATTGTTTACAAATACTTAACATGAGGAAAGGCACAACAGGCTCATGCCCAAAACTGTCCCATTTCCAATTTATACTACACTGTCCAAATCAAAATGTTGGTTATGTCACTTTCACTTTTAAAAAATACAATTTACGCTCTTAAACACTCAGATAAACGAGCAAATTTTGAATCAAATAGATACTATTAGAGCCTAGAATCATAAAATCTAGATCAGTAACTTAATAATTATTCAAAAAGTCTAAAATTTGATTGAAACAGAAAATTTTTGAGCCAAAAACCTCACACTTTACAGAAAACCACAGCTGTTTGTGGAGTACATTGAACAATAATGTGATGAATTATTTTCATACACCTTATCGACCGAGCGAAGTGAGGTCTAAGATTCAAGTCGACGGTTTGGCATTTCTCTTAATGTTTAAATGTTTGAATGTTTAAATGTTTATATGTTTTTATGTTGCACATTTACGGCGAAACGCGGTAAAAGATTTTCATTGAATTTGACAGGTATGTTCCTTTTTAAATTGCGCGTCGACGTATATACAAGGTTTTTGGAAATTTTGCATTTCAAGGATAACAGAAAAGGAAAAAGGAGGCTCCTTCATACGCCAATATTAGAGTAAAAATCAGACTATAGAATTATTCATAATAAATCAGCTGTTTAGTGGACTATAATACTACCCGTTCAAAAACTTCGAATATCGTGAAAATGTATCGTTCCTTTAACGTTGTAGACAGTTGCAGCCAGACCTGATAACAGCGCTCACACTCACATTCCGGGACGACACGTCACGGTACGATATAGGACAGAAAGCTCTATGTTTATTTAGGATTTTTTCTAGACATTTTTCCATTAACGTTGGTAGACAGTTGACTATAATACTACCCGTTCAAAAACATCGAACATCTTGAAAGTGTATCTTTCCATCAACGTTGTAGACAGTTGCAGCCAGACCTGATAACAGCGCTCACACTCACATTCCGGGACGACACGTCACGGTACGATATAGGACAGAAAGCACTATGTTTATTTAGGATTTTTTCTAGACATTTTTAATTGATAAATTATTTATTAATTTTTGAGAAAACATAACAATAGATCAATGTAACTCACTGAGCGCGAGGTCTACTGTTCACGGAACTACTAGTTATTTTGTTTGAGTAAATTGGTACGTAATTCAATGATTTTAGTCCCTTCCTCATGATAAAAATAATCTATTTGAAATAGGATCATTCTATTAGGAACTGTATCAAAATCAATTCACAAATAAAATACATTACAATAAGAAAATACTCTAAAAAAATCGCGAATCTTTTACATTCTATATTGACTTGTGAATCACAAGTCCCAATAGCATGATATTGTAGCTTCAAACATAGAGAAAAGATGGATCCTCTTTATTTGTCCATGTTTTGAGTGGGATGATAATCGAAACGTAGAAAGAACAACTTGACTTGTTTCCGTCACTGGTAGCAATTCGATACTCTTCGCAAATGTACACTCAAAACCTTTGAAAAAGTACGGCTTACTCTCCAGGGAACTAAACTCTTTCGGTGTTTCGAACATCTTTACTTTACCTAGAGCATCCTCCAATATCCATTCTTCGATCGGTTTTTTCTTCTCCTTCTCTATCTACTTCTTATTTTTCTGCATTTTCTCTTTCTTCCTCTTCTTCTTTTTCTTCTTCTTCTTTTCTACCTCTTCTTTGCCACCTCATCTTCAATCTATTTGTCCTCATCTTCTGCTCTTACTGTTCTTTTTGTCATATATCATCCTCTCAGAGATTCTTCATAGGGGTCAATTCAACTTATCAAAACAGATATTTCAGTGTGTTCTTAGATAAATAACTCAATTTCAAGTGATTTCATTCATAAGTGAAGGGCTTCATATTTCCACATCAAATACTCAATTATTTAAAGAGAATGAATTCTAAAATTATGTGAAAGTTAATTACTGCCTTTAATATTCATTACAATAAATATAATGGACTCCTGTATAATATTTTCTATTGGAAAGATTTGACTATCTTATTTTCTATCCCATAAAATTATCCAACTCATAAGTGAAGAGCTTCATATCTCCACATAAAATACTCAATTATTCAAAGAGAATGAATGCTAAAATTATGTAAAAGTTTAATACTGTCCTTCAAATTTATTACAATAAATAGAATGAATTCTTGTTTATTATTTTCTGTTGGAAAGTTTTGACTATTTTAGAACATATTAGTCCCATTAAGAATAATACAGCCAACGATTATAATGGAGGCATTACAATATTTTTTGGGATCCTCAATAAAATTAACTGAATTGCGCGAATTATTTTGAAATATTTCAATTATATTCCTCACCTCATAACTCATGTCCAAGTCACTCTCATACGAGATAAATATAATTCTCAAGTTTTATCAGAACCCAGTTGTCATTCATCAAGGTAAGTCTAGAGTTACGACATGCTTTGACTGAACCATTTACACAACTCTTTTGTCTTGTTACATTCTGGAATGCCACAGTTGAGATGAAATAATTTGATCCAAATCCGAGGAATACTGGTAATGTCTATCTTTAAATTTTAAACCATTGACATATTTGTAGCTTGTTCAATGTGTTACTCAAACTATTGTTCAACGTCAATGCATTACAAAATGTATATTTTCAAGTCTGAGATTCTTAGAAATAATACCAGGGCCAGATTTAGCAATTTGGCACTGTCAGCCCCAATATTCACCCGCCTAGACCCTAGTCATACTTCGAGCAAATCTTCTTCAGACTTGGAGGAATTTGCGGCGCAGAGTAATGGAGGGAGATCAGCCAATTGCAGTGATGGATTGAGTCATAGGTGGAAGCATAGTTGTCAATTTGTCGAATAGAGTCAGTCGAGTCTGTGATTGCAGAGAGGAAACTTCCTAAGTTCAACATGAGCGCTTGAATACTCACTGGAAATTAGAGAACGCTGGACGGTACACAACGGCAACATAGCCGCCGCTGTATCCCTGCCGCTGTATGCCTTCTCTGCTGCGCATGTACATCTCAAGTCGGAAGTTAATTTGAACAAAGTATAGTGATCCTCTCCTAAAAAATATTTTTGAAATTGATAGCTGGCCTATTATGTTAGTAAACAGGCCTATTGGAAAATTCAACAATGAATATTATAGTGATCCATAAGAATTGAATGCATCAGCGTACAAGGTTAGCTTGAAAATTATTTCAAGTGTAATCATAACTATGTTGTGATTTTGAAAAAAAAAGTTTTGTCGAAATATTGTATATTTTGTGGATAAAATTGATCAATTGGTTGATATTAGGAAGCCAATACAAGGAGTTGAATCTTATATATTTTGTGGATAAAATTGATGAATTGGTAGATATCAGAAAGCCAATACAATGAGTTCAATATACTTACTTATGTGTGTGTTATTTGTGTACACAAATGTGTTAAGATACTAATAGCAACAAAACATGATGAAAAAATGAGTTGAGCAAACTGCACTTGAAGGCACCTGCATGACCCACAAAACAAGAGATTTTATAGGAATACTTATCCAGTAATACTCTAAAAATTAAATTAAATTCAAGCCCTCAGAATGAACTCAAGAAGTATAAAACATTTTCCACACATAGCTTGGTCGAAAAACTCGATAACTTTCACCGAGATGTAACTGTGAAACCTGGTCGACCAAAAATAAACTGCGATCAAGTAAACAGGCCGGCGAGAAGGAATTTGTGGCGAATAGGCCATAAACATTGTTAGATTACGTCGCTAAAATTCACAAACAGAGCTTTTCTGTTGAAAAATAATGTGAAATGTGGCCCATTTGGAACGATGTAGGCCAACAACTTATTTATTCTGTTCAAGTTTTGCCATTAGCGATTGAATTTATGGCTGGGTTATAAATTCCAACCATCCGTTGCTGTATTTTATGTAGACGGGGATACTGAGATTCAACTCACTGCCACCTCTCAACTTAAAATGCCTCTCAAGTTTGTTAGTTGACTATTGCCAGACGGCATAATTTTGTTCCCTCATTTCAATTCAACTTATCAAAACAGATACTTCAGTGTGTTCTTAGATAAATAACTAAATTTCAAGTGATTTCATTCATAAGTGAAGGGTTTCACATCTCCACATTGAACACTCAATTATTCACATAGAATGAATACTAAAATTATGTAAAAGTTTATTACTGCCCTTAATATTCATTACAACAAATATAATGGACTCCTGCATAATATTTTCTATTGGAAAGATTTGACACTTATTTTCTATCACATAAAAATTATTTAGTTATTTCACTCATAAGTGAAGAGCTTCATATCTCCACATTAAATACTCAATTATTCATAGAGAATGAATGCTAAAATTATGTAAAAGTTTAATACTATATATATATATATATATCGAGTTTTTGCAACTTCGGTTATGTCGCTTCTCGCACCCCAATCGCCATCTTTCCTTATTTATCCAGTCTCCTTCAAAGAGACATCTACTCTCCATTTCAATGTGGACATTGGATAGCCATTTCTTTCGCGGTCTTCCACGCCTATTCCTGTTCGCTGGTACCCAATTCCATACTTTCAAAGGAAGTCTTCCTTCATTCATTCTGCGCAGGTGTCCATACCATTTCAATTGTTTCTCTCCAATGACAGTTTAATACTGTCCTTCAAATTTATTACAATAAATAGAATGAATTCTTGTTTATTATTTTCTATTGGAAAGTTTTGACTATTTTAGAACATATTAGTCCCATTAAAAATCAAACAGCCAACGATTATAATGGAGGCATTACAATATTTTTTGGGATCCTCAATAAAATTAACTGAATTGCGCGAATTATTTTGAAATATTTCAATAGCCATTGAAGATTATGAGCTTCAAACTGGTTTGGTGATTCATTACTTTGGTTCTAGTTGACAATTATTTTCCGTTTTTATATGGAATGACATCCTCCTCAAATGCAATGACAAAACACTTCGAGTGGCTAAATTCAAATTTTAGGAGGAAAATATATATAGTGAAGTCCACGTTATAATGGCAGTGGATAAAGATAGAAGAATAGCGATGCCGATTCTCTGCATTAATTAATTATATTTCTACACTGTAGAAAACATAATTGGTATCGTTGTTGGCCTATAAAAGGATAGTAACACCGGCTTTGTCGAATGATAGACAAGGATAGCAAAACCAAAGTTGACTTTAATACTGTCATTATAACATGGACCTCACTATAGAACAATCGCATAATGCTGGTCATGAATACGGAAAGTAAGTAAATGGAATGATTCTTGAGGCACTTGTGGTGTTTGGCATATTTGAGTTCAACCTCTCAAATATGTTACTAGTGAAACGAATTATACTCAAAATAATATGATACAGTTTGTTTACTGGAACAGGATAAGGAACTAGCCACTACTTCCATTTCCATGTATTCCAACATACAAGTTCCATTGATTCTAGTATAATTGCTACAGAAACCTTCATAATACAGAAAGCAACTAGCACTACACTCCAAACAAAACAAACGTGATTGAAAAGTTCATTCACCCAAATCTCACAAACGAATTCGCACAAGTGAATGAAAAGCATTTTCCCCCAGAGCAAGACACGGCGGAAATAAGGCAGGCTTGGGAAAAGGGGGACTTCATCGGAATAATGGGTTTGAAGGGCTGAAGGGTCCTTTCAACCCCCTCCTGAAAGTGTGACAACTATATCTGTATATTTTGGTGGCACTAGCTGTATATACATGCAAAGCAGTCATTCGGCCAGAATCAATAGACAGACGTCGAGTCGAGAGAGTTCTACACTACTACTACAATATTCTACAATACTCCACTCACTACTCCCAATGCATATTCATCGCCACTCAAAAACAATTATACTCGCTCAGCTGATTGATGAAGCCCCCTGGTCTATTGGAGGGGATATTTTCGAATTTCGGAAAGGTTAGAAATATTTATTTAACGTCCCGATCTATTGAGAGGGATATAAATACTATACTATTAAACGAGCAATTTATGTTTATATGTTTAGATGTTTGGACGTTTAGATGTTTATATGTTTGTATTTCACCGGATCTCGAAAACGGCTCTAACGATTCTCACGAAATTCAGAACATAGTAGGTTTATAATATAAAAATTCTATTGCACTAGGTCTCATCCCTGGGAAAACTCGCTGAAGGACACTAGGTCTCATCCCTGGGAAAACTCGCTGAAGGACATTACAATGATAATAAATTATTATTCATCCTTGGAAAAACAGCTGATAATAAATATTTCGTCGTCTGTTGATGATGGAAGTGAATGAGCGAGTTCATGTGTGTGGGACTGTGTCAAAATTATGATTCAGCTGTTGAACTTTTGTAATCATTCAATCAGGTACTTAGTGCTGGAAAACTCGCTGAAGGACACTAGGTCTCATCCCTGGGAAAACTCGCTGAAGGACATTAAAATGATATAATTATTATTAATCCTTGGAAAAACTGCTGATAATAATTATTGCGTCGTCTGTTGATGATGGAACTGAGTGAGCGAGTTCATGTGTGTGAGACTGTGTCAAAATTATGACTCAGCTGTTGAACGTTTGTAATCATTCAATCAGGTACTCACTTCCATCCGAAAAAGCCGGGTTATTTTCAATCCTGATTAATATTCCAGTAGATCTTTTCTAAATGGTCTTCTCTGATTTGGTTCACGTGAAATTAATCAGGATTAAAATTTAACCGTCTTTTGTGCAACCTAGCCTTTGTGAGGGAAATTTTTGCATTCCTCTGGGAATTGATCTCGATTTACTAAGATTAAATAGAATATTTCTGTATGATCTATGAATGTTATTATAATTTATACTTTCGTAATACATTTTTTTATGCTTTTGTACTCCAGAGCGAAGCTCTATCAGGTCCCCGATATTATTAATTAAACATCCTGGTCTATTGAAGGGGTTATTATTGAATTTCGGAAATTTTAGAAATATTTATTAACTCTCATGGTCTATTGAAGGGGATATTTTTGAATTCGGAAATTTTAGAAGTATTTATTGAACGTCCTGGTCTATTGAAGGGGATATTTTCAAATTTCGGAAAATTAGCAAAATCCTACTTTTGACTTAAAGCTCGAGCCACGTTCAAAATTCAATCTTCATCCACTCTCCAATAAAATTCCGGGAATCCTTTCAAGCAATGAAAGTGCTTATCTCTTTAAACAAAAAATGAGCCAGATTTATTTATTCATTCATTTATTTATTTACGATACAAATAAAACTGATGTTATAAAATAACATTGGTAGATGAAATAATAAGGTAGCCCTTGTGCTATTTTTCTTCCAAATTTATAGGTCCAAAAGAGGGTTAGAATTTCACGTGTACAATTTCTATACAATTTGGTTAGGAAACGAACAAGAGATTGATTAGTTCAAACATAAATGACTATTCACGTTTGAAAATAGAGTTTCTAATGAATGATATATAATTTGATGATTGATGAACTATTTTTGAGGTTCCATTTCGAACTGTCATTATTTTGCCTATTGTTAAAAACCCCTGATACTGTATTTAATATTGGAGACTCACATTATTTTTATTGTAGAAACTGTGGGTAAGAAAATTGTTCAACTTATTATCAATTGGCAAGTTACTCGAAGGCCAATAATTATAATAAAAATGTATAAATAATAGATGATTTGTTGATTGAAGAAATATTTTTGAGGGCCCGTTTGTTACCTATTGTTAAAAGCCTAGAAGCTATTGATTGGAAACACCCATTTATTGTATATTATAAGTTATATGAAAATGATTCAAAAATCACCGAACTTATCAAAAGTAAGTAGATAACTCGATAGGTGATAATTTTTTTTTTAAAATGGTATACATTATTCAATGGTTTCGTGATATTTGTAAGAATAGGTAGAGCAACAGAGAAGGGTGGGAGAAGAACCTTTAGAAGGATAAAAAAGATCAGAAAGTAGGATAAGAGAGATCAGAAAGAAGGATACGGAAGATCAGAATGAAGGATAAGAAAGATTACAAAGAAAGATCAGAAAGAAGGATAAGAAAGATCAGAATGAAGGAAAAGAAAGATTACAAAGAAAGATCAGAAAGAAGGATACGGAAGATCAGAATGAAGGATAAGAAAGATCAGAAAGGATAAGTAAGATCCTTCCATTCTCTGTGGTAGCACCTTATAAACACTATTAAATAATGTTCTAGTAATGTGAGGTTGACTAGGAGTTTAAAATACGATACTTTTGATAAGCTTTAGAGCAGCCTATTGTTTTTTGATATACTGTAGTAGTAGTAGGCTACTAAAAACGATATCATGATTTGAGTTGAAGAATCAGATACTCACAACTAATAGATTGGGCTTTATATGTGAATCCTTACATTCTCTACACTCATCGGAGTCCACTAACCTGTAACAAAAGAAACGAAAAATTAATAAATCTATACTATAATAAAGGAAAGAACTGTCTTATACACGTACGAGATAGGAAAGTTATCTTTGACGCATCATCAGGTCTGAACTACTTCACTGACTAACTTGAAATTTTGCATAAAGATTCCTAATTCACCGAGGATGGTTATAGGCCTATTTTAAATTCTTCAAGATTTCAATGCGTCAAGTTTTCGGTTTGTCAAGTTTAAAAATAGTCCCTTGCGGAGCACGGGTCACCTGCTACTTTATATAATAAAACAACACTTAACTGTTCTCTTCATATGAAAATGAATTAGTATATGTAACTTAGTTTAGTTTATTCATTCTCCACCATAATGCACACTTCTGAATTGATAGAATTTTCTCTCTCCCAACTTCCAAATCAATTACCGTTCTCACGAGTTTCTCCGCAAACTCATCTTCGCGAAATAACTCAGCCACATTCTGCCATCATATTACAAGATATGAGAGACCTTTGCAGCTCGGTAAAGCACCTAGCACTCACACAACATAATAATGGAAATTGATAGTGCTCTAAATTCCTTGCTCTCCCTGGGGAGTCAGCTGACATCAATTCCAATTCTCCTACTTCCTTCTCTTTCTATCACTCTCAAACTGCATTTCTTCCCCTCTCATTCCATTCTTGACAACTTACACTTATTCTCTCATATTCATGCACTGCATCTCCCGAGCATGATATTTCTCTCATAGTGTATCTCTCTCCCTCTCATTTAATTTCTCTCATACTCCATCCGTTTACTTCCTCTTCCATCTCAGTCTATTCCTCTCATACTAAGCTCATTCCCTCTCAAACTGTATTCCTTCCATATGTTTCCCTCTTACTCAATTTCTCTCAAACTGAACTCATTCCATCTCTTTCTCTCTACCGTTAATCCCTAATCTACCGCTCCTACTCTACTTTGTCACACAACACTCTCGTTATCTCTGTACCTGTTTAAGGTGGAGGTGTATTGTTCCCTGTATTACGTTACATGCAATACACGTTACCCTGTGCTACCGCAGTTCGTTACCCAAGAGACCATTCTTTCATTCAGTAAATGAGACAAACGTTACTGTATCTCAACTAGGACGTGAAATGCAACGTGACAATACAATATGGGGAGAAACATTCACAAATTAGGTCATGTATGATGCTATAGTGGGGTCCACGTTATAATGGCAGTGAAGAAAGATAGGAGAAAAACGTTGCCAAGTCTCTCCATTTTGCCACTGACTGTTACTCAATTCATTCCATCAAATTTGATCTAATGATAATTATCATTTCCTTGATAAAATAATCAATTTAATCAATAATATTATATATTTTTTCATAATTTGATTCAAAAATTTGCTTCCATAACTGAGATCAGATTTTATTTTTATACAAACCTGAAATGGCGGCTAATTTAAAAAGCTGTGATATACCAATCTGAATTTCAAAACAACAGAAATTAAATTATTTGGTAGGCATTCTATTCCAATTTCTTTTAAAAATAATAGAAATCCTATTTGAAATAAGTAATTTAAATGGAAATAATTCTGAAGTAACCTTTTCAATATTATTTAAACCGGTACGAGTAGGTCTAACCTATACGTGTAAGCTAACGGAAGCATGGATGAAGTCTAGGATGGTTAGTTATCAACTTTTAAAATGTCAATTCAGGTATTTTAATTTGTGTTCCTTATACGGTAATGTCTAAAAATTATACAATTGTTTCAAAAATACATTTTAAATCAATATTATACGACTTGTGTACTACAGTGAGGTCCACGTTATAATGTCAGTATTTGATCAACTTTGGTTTTGCTATCCTTGTCTATCGTTCGACAAAGCCGGTGGTACTATCCTTTTCTAGGTCCACAACAATGCCTATTATGTTTTTGACAGTGTAGAAATATAATTAATTAATGCAGAGAATCAGCATCGCTATTCTCCTATCTTTATCCACTGCCATTATAACCTGGACCTTACTATAGAGTATTTTGATAGAATGATGAAAAAAAAATGGCGGCTGAGAATTGTTTGCCTACTTTTGTAGAGTCACTGTAAAAAGTAACAATAAAATATTCTGGCAAACAGACAACATTGCAAAGCTAGAGAGAGATAGCGTTATCTGTTTTGTTGTATGATAGAAAAGGACAGCAACAGTATTGTCAATTCTACACAGTCATTATAACGTGGACCTCACTATAGCTCAACTCAAATCTTAGCTGAAATTCAACGTTTTCACGCTGAAGGTGTGTGGATGAAAATGGAAATATTCGAGGATCAGATTCGAGTCTACTTAAGTCGTAACTGTCTGAAGGTACATATTGTAAAATTCTTTATTAACTGCCTGCAATGGTTGAATGATATACAGAGTGTCCCATGAAAGGTGTAACAGCCGAATCTACATAGAATTTGCAATAAAAAATGTATAGTAACATTTTCTTATATCGACCTTAGTTCTCAAGATATATCGATTTTTCAATATCTTTTAAAAGCTATAATAACTGGAAAACTATCAGTCAAAATCTTATTCTAAGGATATGGTTGGGAAGAGGAATAAATTTCCACTAAGATTCACTTAATTTGTTCCTTTGTTTGACGTTTTTGAACTTTTTATAAGCGCTCAAAGATAAAAAAAGGTGGATTTCAGACAGTTTGAACACTCATAAAAAGTTCAAAAACGTCAAACAAAGGGAAAAATTGTATTAATCTTATTGCAAATTTCTCCCTCTTTCCAAACATATCCTTAGAATTTGATTTTGACTAATAGTTCTCTAGTTATTGACATTTTTAAGAAATATCGAAAAGTCTTTATATCTCGAAAACTAAGGTCGATGTAAGAAAATTTTTGTTGCAAATTTCATGTTGAATCTATGGTCTTCGGCTGTTGAACTTTTCGTGGGACATCCTATATATTGATGCTATTTTAAAGGAATTCTGAATATAAAAACTGTCTGAAAATGGATATTGTGAAATTCATATCTAACTTCCTGCATTGGATGAATAAGATGGATTGATGGAGACAGCCATTTGAAATTTTGGCAGCTTGAAGAGATTCTCAAAATAGTGTGAAATAGTATATTTCGCACCTAGAGCAGAAAATGAGATTTTTCCAGCTCGAAATCGGTTTTCAAGTCCGAGGCCGTAGGCCGAGGACTAGAAAAGATTGAGAGCTGGAAAAACATTTTTGCCCGTGGTGCGAACGATATTTTTCGCCACACTACAGGTATTGCTGACAAAATAAATAAAGAATACAAATAAAGAATACTCGTTAAGCTATCGTACCTATCTCTTGATTTTAGTGGTAGAAGATTTGCAGTCAGGATTTCAGATTCTTTTAAAATTTCACTTGGAATACCACAGTCATCTTCAAGCATTTTTGAAAATTCGGAATGCACTCATCAACAATAAATAATTGAATAAAACTGGTTGCGAAGCGAATTAGTTTGATTCGAAACTGGAACTGAAATCATGGCTACTTCAGCTGATGATGAAAGTGGCCACTCGCCCGATCTAGCGGATGACTTATTAACTACTTCCATGAGCGGCTGGAAAGAGACAACTTTCTGGCCTAGCCCGGAAAAGAAACCCTTTTCTGACGTCGTCTGCAAACAAGGTCTTTCAGATCTACGTAGGGACTGGAAAACAGCTGCTTTCTGTGCAGTGTGGCGAAAATAGTTTTTCTTACAAAAGAAAAAAATGTTCTAAATCGGAACATTTCTGCTGCCCGCTTTTAAAGGTGCGTACAAACTTATGCGCCACGAACACTCGCAATTCATCAGCTGATCCTATGCTTATTATATCTGTATTGTAGAGGAACAGTAGGATACAGCCAATGTACCTAGAATACATTGTACCAAAATACCTGCATTCTAGGATTCTAGGTAAATTGGATACAGCCATAGAGAAACCATATACTTCATTTCTATACAGCTGATATCTCTTAAGGTGCGTACAGATTTACGCGCCGCGAACATGAGCAATTCACTTTTAATCAGCTGAGACCAAGCTTTTTATATCTGTATCTTACCGTTTCTGTAAAAATACAGATATAGACAGCTGATTAACAGTGAATTGTTCATGTTCGTGGCGCGTATATCTGTACACACCTTTACAGATCACCTCTATACACATTTAGTTTATCTCTGATACAGCTGCTGAAAAGAGGAAAGCGCGTTTAGAGGCGCACCTCGCAAGAATCAAACATTGGACAAGTCAATTTCTATCGGCCAATCAAAGACGAGAAAATGTGTGAGTACACGCCTCCAAATAAAGAAGCAACGCGATTGGTCGTATTAAAGAAAATGGCGGAGTCAACAACAAATGGCGGAATTCAACTCAATACAACACAATTTGAGAAGTGTTTGATTTCTTCAAGTTTGCATTTGGTTGAAAAAAGTTAAACTCGTTTTCAGATGAATTTTGGTGAGTGGTGTTTTGTTGTATTCTGTTTTCATTTGTGTTGTATAAAGTTGAGTTCAGTGTTGAAGAGAACATTTTGTTGTTCTAGAAGATGAAATGTAGAGTTATTTGTGTTCTGGTATATTGTGCTCTGTTACCGGTATGTTATATTTATTCACTCATTTATTTTTTATTGAATTCCACTATTTGTTGTTAACGCCGCCATTTCCTTTAATACGGCCAATGGTCTTGCTCCTTTATTTGGAGGCATGTACTCACAAATTTCCTCGTCTTTGATTGGCCGATAGAAATGAGTGTATGAAATGTACAAAATACTACAATCATAATATAATTATGACATTGAAGGAAAAACTATGCTGAAAAACTTATATTGTACCATGTACTGGGACATCATTCGCCAAAATCACATCCATTTGAAATAAGATATATATTTAGAAACACTTCAGTTCATACTTCATGTAAATATCACATTTTATCTATCAAGAATGACATAAAACAATATATTATGAAAGCAAATAGATTGACACGTGATAAATATAAATGCATAGTATAATAAAAAACTATAGAGAATGTAGAATCTCATTTCGGACAGGAAATTGAATTCTCTCGATCAAAAAACGAAAAACGTATCGCGGTATCTCCATTCCATACCACGTGACATTACATCACCGCTCGAAAATCATAAGAGGGAGAAGGAGAGGGGATAAGAGTATAGGTAAGAGAAAAAGAAACAGAGAAAGAGATCTCCAGGGAAGAGGGAGAATGAAAGAATAGGTACGAGAAAAATAAACAGAGAAAGAGAAAATCCAAGTGCTTTCGACAGTTGTTCACATGTACACTGGATCAAATAATATCCACTAGAAAATAAATTCGTTTGAGAGTTGAAGTACCGGTAGTTGAGAAATCAGATAACTGAAACTTTCAGCTGTACTTGAAATTTTAATATATTTGAAAATGCATCTCTGACCTACATAGAGTTCAAAATTAAAAGGTTTTTCTCTGAGCTAGAGGTAATATGAATGAGATTAGAGAACGTTTAGGGAGCAATTAAAAAAATACGTCGCTTTGAAAAATCAGATTAACTCTCTGTATTGAGGTAGATATCCATATTGAATGAAAACGACTTCATATAGTCGAAACTACTAGTTTATTAAAACAGTTTGGTATACTAGTTTCGATTGTTACAGAATTATCAATCTCTTGTAAGCTGAAAGAAGTCTAAGCTTCTGAATTATAACGACTTGATATTGTAAAATCCAATAATTCATTAAAGCAAGATATCAGTTTCGGCTTCTATACCATTATCAATCCTTAGTAAACTGAAAGCTAAGACATTGAGCACCTGAATATGTGGTATGGGTGAAGCCCTAGGATTGGCCGTTAGCTGTTGACTAATGAACGTTGAGCTCTACTGTTATAGGCCGAGGCTGGACACGCCCAAGTATTCCAAATATGGTCATGAGAGTAGTATGTTCAGGAAGCCTCTAACAAACAAACTCAATGCACACATATCTCTTTTCTAATCTGAGTTATCATCCCAAAAGCATTAGCTGTCCCGACGAACGAAAAATGCACCGTAGAAAGCATAATGGGTCAAAATTATAGATAGCGGTTTGAAGAAATGTCATTTTTGCATAACACTTTCTCAAAAATTATGCACATTCAATAGAAATTATATAAACATAAGATCTAATAATATTGGCTACATTTATATAAGTTTTCACAGCTTTTAGAGAGTTTCAGAGTATGAAATAATTAAACAGAGATCTTTATCAAACTTCGATATTTATTTTTATTTAGCGTATGGCAGATACACAACACATAATATAAAGCTCATTAGTCTCAAATGCCTACATAATAAACACTGTATATTTCCAAACTCTTAAGATGTTGTGTAGTTTTTGGTCAGGAGAACATAAGTTTGTCTGACCGCCATCATTTGCTAGTTCATTTAGTGTTACCCAATGTGCACCATGGAGGAGAACTAGCGTTACATATAATTATTTGAGTTATAAAAACTGATTGCTGGGACAATCTTTATGTTAAAGAAGGTTGAAACTCAATCTTTCAATTTCCATAAAAAAAAACATTTTCAAAATCATATTCACTTTTTGTGTAGTCGAGAAGTTGATATTGTGGTAATTATTCATATTGAATGAAAATGACTAAGAAATTGTCAAAAAAAAAACAGATTTATTGATACTTAGAAAGACCGGTTTCGTTTATTACACCATTGTCAATCTCTGATAAGCCGTTTATCAGAGATTGACAATGGTGTAATAACCGAAACCTGTCTTTCTAAGTATCATTTATAAATCTGTGGTTTTTGACAATTTCCTAGTATTTTTCATTCAAAATCATATTCACCATTAGAAATGTCCAAACTTCAATAAATCCAGATATATTAAATTTCATCATTGACGTAATTACATCAACGTGTATTTTTGCTCCATTTCACATGTTAATTGAGCAGAACACCCAGTCCACTAGCTTGAAGAGCCCAGCATTATCATCACAAACAATTTACAAAAAATAATGAATTAATTACATTAAAAAGTAATCTATTTACAAGCTTCAGCCAATTCCCTAACTCAGCTTTCAGCTAATGAAGCACACAATTCTGAAAAGAAAACTGGGACAAATAATACATTGATAAGCAGCGTACCACCAACCGGCACTGTCTAAACAAAAAAATCCCTACTTCTCGTTTAAAAAACTTTCCACCTCCAACTTCCAGTTACACTAAGCGTCCTGGAAAAACAGTCCTATCCCCTCCAGAAAGACCCCTAACACTGGAAAAACCTTCCCCTTTCCGTGAAAATTGGCCGCTACAGGAATAATCGCTTAAAAGTTTCGCAGAGAAAAGTCACGCTTCCATAAATAGAGAAGCATTTCTAAACAAGAACTGAGCAGCAGGCAGCTAACTGAAGAATGATAATTGGGTGCATTTAGCACACCCTACCTAACCTGAGGGGTCCGAACCACCCCTCAACATTACAATTGGGATTATTAGGAGGGCCAAGAGTTGTAAAACACTTTAACAGAACGACCACCAGAGGTTAAGAGATTTACAAGCACATCCATCTCTCACCCTGATCTAGACAATCGTCTATCTCCATAAGAAATGACAAATTGAATTAGATTACTGAATTGGTAAGAGGTTCTGAGGAAAATAATTTATATTCATGACAAGATTCTATAGCATTACACTCCTATATTCAAATATTTCACCCCTTATTTAGTTTCAAAAATAAATAATTGAATTACATCACAAATAAAATCTCTTGTGAGACAATCGTCTATCTCCATAAGTGACAAATTGAATTAGATTACTGAATTGGTAAGAGGTTCTAAGGGACATTTATATTCATGACAATATTCTATAGCATTACACTCCTATATTCAAATATTTCACCCCTTATTTAGTTTCAAAAATAAATAATTGAATTACATCACAAATAAAATCTCTTGTGAGACAATCGTCTATCTCCACAAGTAACTAATTGAATTAGATTACTGAATTGGTAAGAGGTTCTGAGGGACATTTATATTCATGACAATATTCTATAGCATTACACTCCTATACTCAAATATTTCACCCCTTACTTAGTTTCAAAAATAAATAATTGAATTACATCACAAATAATATCTCTTGTGAGACAATCGTCTATCTCCATGAGTGACAAATTGAATTAGATTACTGAATTAGTAAGAGGTT
The DNA here is from genome assembly GCF_014356525.2 of Nilaparvata lugens. Lineage (NCBI taxonomy): Eukaryota > Metazoa > Arthropoda > Insecta > Hemiptera > Delphacidae > Nilaparvata > Nilaparvata lugens. The sequence goes on along the minus strand of NC_052507.1, from coordinate 10,597,448 downwards.
CTGAGGAAAATAATTTATATTCATGACAAGATTCTATAGCATTACACTCCTATATTCAAATATTGCACCCCTAATTAGTTTCAAACATAAATAATTGTATTATATCACAAGAAATTCTATTAAATTGTACATTTTTTATTGAGACACTACTACAAATTTCCATAGCGTGGGTAGTTAATCTTCATTCGAAATATTTCAACGTTTTGAAATGGCGATGGTTTCTTGATCCATTCCGAGCTGCGATGTATTAACACACTTTTTTCTATGTATTTAAACACAACATTAGGTCAAATATTTAAGAAAATAATTAGAAACTTTTACTTACTGACTGTAGTACTTTCGACCGTCTAGGGATCATTTTCAACAGTCATGTTGAAAACAGTTGAACATGTTGAAACATTTTGAACAACACCGTTGAAAATGATCGCTAGACGGTCGAAAGTACTTCAATCAGTAAGTAAAAGTTTTTTTAATTATTCACTTGAATATTTGACTGCATGTAGTGTTTAAATACATAGAAAAAAGTGCGTTTTGTAATGTTTACAAGAGATTCTATTAAATTAAACATTTTTGATTGGAACACTACTACAAATTTCCATAGCGTGGGTAGTTAACCCTCATTCGAAATATTTCGTCCATATTTAAGCGTTTTTTAATATTTGTGTTAATTGTATGAAGGAAATTAACTTATTCAGACTAAATTATTCATAAAATTCGGTAGAGAAGTGGTTTTGAGAAAATTTGTTGCCCATTAACTAATTATTGACTCGATTTTGTGTATGGTTGAATAAATAAAGGACTTGAATCAATGAATACTTAATACAACTTTCAGCAGTTGCTATGAAACTCTCTCGAAAATATCAGAATGAAAATACTCTCTATTAGGCGGAGTTGACACTTGAAATTCTTCTTCACCACAAATATTTTCAATACATGAATTATTTCAATGCTCAAAGACGAGCATCTCATTCAATTCAAAGTGAATGTTTTTGTGATTTTTCTGGCTTCAAATTTATCAAGTTTTTTAATATTTTTCAATTTATTAATGCATTTTCAAGTGTAATAATAATTTTTTTCATCTTTCTGATCAACCGAGAAACAAAATTTTTAGTATAATGTCTATTTGGACAGTAAATTTTTGTGATCTTTATAAAAGTGTTTTCATAACCTCATTTGGACTATTTTATCAAAATTAGGGAGAGGAACAGTTTTGGGTTTATCCTGTTGATTCTCTCCCAAACATTAATTTGATGTTGTGATTAAGGAATGTAATAATAATAATAATAATAATAATAATAATAATAATAATAAATGTAATTCCGTTTACAGTCTGCATTCCTAATAAATAAAACCAGGTTTCTCATTCAAAGACTGCTAACATTGAGAAGTGAATCCCAGAACACTGATATTCTTTAAGTGTGCAAAGAACAGAAAATAGGGTACCGAGTTCACTTCTATCCCAACTGCATCCATACACATTTCCCAGTTCAAGTTTCTCTTTCCTTTATGATCATATTTCCTATTATTTCTCTCCTATTCTTCCTTTGATTTTGTTCTTAACTTTTTCCACTTTTATAAACGCTGTTCCTTACCGCTTTCCTTCAACTTATTCATCTTTTTCTACATACTTGTCTTCATCTACTTCTCTTTTCACATCCTCTCCTTCTCCATACCTTCCATATCATATGCTTCATTTTCATTATCTCTTCCATTGTTATACAACTTCTTCTTCTTCTTCTTCTTCTTCTTCTTCTTCTTTTTCTTTTTCTTCTTCTTCTTCTTCTTCTTCTTCTTCTTCTTCTTCTTCTTCTACTTCTTATTGTTGTTGTTGGTTTTCTTGTTGTTGTTTTTCTTCTTCTTCTCTTCTTCTTCTTCTTTCTTCTTCTTCTTCTTTTCTTCTTCTTCTTTTCTTCTTCTTCTTCTTATTCTTCTTCTTCTTCTTATTCTTCTTCTTCTTTCTTCTTCTTCTTTCTTCTTCTTCTTCTCTTCTTCTTCTTCTTATTCTTCTTTTCTTCTTCTTCTTCTACTTCTTATTGTTGTTGTTGGTTTTCTTGTTGTTGTTTTTCTTCTTGCTGTTCTTCTTCTACTTCTTCTTGTTCTCTTCTTGTTGTTGTTTTTCTTCTTGCTGTTCTTCTTCTACTTTCTTCTCCTTCTTCTTCATTTTTCTCTTCTTCTTCTTCTTCTTCTTCTTCTTCTTCTCCTTCTTCTTCATTTTTCTCTTCTTCTTCTTCCACTTCTACTTGTTGTTCATCTTCTACTTCTTCTTGTTCTCTTCTTGATGTTGTTGTTCTTCTTCTTCTACTTTTCTTCTCCTTCTTCCCCTCATCGTATTTCCACTTCTTCTTCTCCTCCTTCTTCCCTCCTCTATTTCTCGAGATACTTCTCAATTTCGACAAAAAAAACACCATCATCATCACTGGACAAAATTAATTTTCCGACTCTTGCCACAAAATCACTCTGTAGCCCTCCACCGTATACATTGAAATTCAATTCGATTCACCGCTCTCAAACAACAAACAGACACACCGACAAACAAACAGTCAGCTCCACGATTAATTCGATAAAGTTGATAAATTTGCCGGCTTAAGAGGAAGCAAACCCGTTACATCACCCCCCCACCCCCCATCCTGTTCCCGGTTGTCGTAAAAGTTGGCAAAGTATTATTGCAACAGCAAAGCATGTCTGCTTGAAATTTTGTCCTCACCATAGTCATAAAACTTTTACACACTGATCGTATAACAAATAAATTTTCCAACAACCAATAGTGGAAAAGCAGCAACGACAATGTTGCAGTAGATTCCGTTCTCATTACCACAAGTCCCAGGAACATGTTGCAGAACTAATGCAATTGTTGCAAGTATAATAGCCGATCCTATTCTTGCAAGAAAAGCATCAGAGGCAATGTTGCAGGAGTTCACAGTAGCACAAGTCCCAGGAACATGTTGCAGAGCTGAAACATCAGCTGTTCCTATTCTTGTAAGAGAAGCATCACAGACATTGGTTGCGTTCAAAGCCACTGATCGGTGAGTGAACGATGAGACCGGTGAGTGAAAGTGGCTCTGAACGAGGCACAGTTTGGTCCAACTTAAAGACTCACAAGCAGCGCTAGTGTACTTGGGATTGAAATCGGCCATTGAGGGGACAACCTGGAAGATTATTACATACTAAAGATCTTGAATATTTTTGTAATCTATAATATTACAAAAAAATATATATAGATATATTATATAATATCTCGCGCTAAAAAACCTCAATGGAACCTTTCATTTCAAGTAAGAGCTAGCTTTGGGAAGGCATAGGCAATGTGAGTTCATACCTCTTCAAGGTCTTTGGTCTAACTGATAAGAAAAAAATACGTCATATCCGGTTTGTTCAATGATCATCCTACTTTTCTACCGATGGAATAGAACATAGAGTAGCTGAACGTAAACATACATGGCTGAATAGGAGGTTGTTTACAATTATAATGGACTCCATTATAATGTAATTGGGAGCACAGAAATGCATGATTACATAAATTCAATAACATTCGAAATATTATCCAATTCAATTCAATTCAATAATTCTTTATTGTCATATACAGTGCACAAGAATACATAGATATATGCTTTTAGTATAAAGGATTATCCACAGCATTTTAAACAACTCCAATCACTTGATGGTTTTTCAATAATTGGTTAGGTTCTAGCTTTGTTTACAAATATAAGCAGCAGATGAAACATCTGTCAGTCATGACTCATGAGCAACCGTTCAACCGCAGAATACCTATAGAATGGAAGGTATCAATCTAAGCAAGACTTGAGTGCACCAAGACCACGACAAATGACTGCATCATCTCTTGTTAGAAATTAAAACCATCGCTATAATTATTACAATGCTTCACTTTCTTTCAAGATGGCGGATTTTGGCGTCAGGATACTAGCCAACTTTTCTATTCTGTGGTTCATCTGTGATCACTAATATGTGATCAGGTTTTTTACTGAACGTAAAAAAAGACAATGGAATTGATCAGTGGCTTTGAATGCAACCAATGACGCAGGAGTTCACAGTACCATAAGTCTCAGGAACATGTTGCCGAACTCATCAGCTCTTGCAAGAAATGCATCAGAAACAATGTTGCAGGAGTTAACAGTACAATAAGTCTCAGAAACATGTTGCAGAACACATCAGATGTTCCTATTCTTGCAAAAAATGCATCAGAGACAATGTTTGCAGGAGTTCACAGTACCACAAGTTCCAGGAGTCCCAGAACTCATCAGCTGTTCCTATTTTTGCAAGTACAGTCCGGGTCCTGAAGCTTTGCCTATCGGCGGAGGGCCACTAGACTACAATACCACCCGTTCAAAAACATCGAACATTTTTGAAAATATATCTTTCCATAAGCAACAGATGCTTTTTGTAACTTCTCAAAAGCAACGTATTGCATCCGAAAAGATACACAACCTATCAGCTGACAGTCATTCAACATTTTTGAAAATGTATCTTTCCATAAGCAACAGATTCCGCTTTGTTTCTTCTCAACGTATTGCATCCGAAAAGATACACAACCTATCAGCTGACTGTCATTCAACATTTTTGAAAATGTATCTTTCCATAAGCAACGAATGCTCTTTTGTATCTTCTCAAAAGCAACGTATTGCATCCGGAAAGATACACGACCTATCATCTGACAGTCATTCAACATTTTTGAAAATGTATCTATCCATAAGCAGCAGATTCCCCTTCGTTTCTTCTCAACGTATCGCATCCGAAAAGATTCACAACCTATCAGCTGATATTCAGGTCATTCATGAAGAATCACTGAGTGTAGGGAGCTTCCTTCAAAGAAGCTCTGTAGGGAACTTCCTCTATCTAGGGATATTATGGTTTCTGAAGCCCTGATGTTTTTGCAAAGCCGTGAATATTACCCCGCGAACCATACCTTGCCTGTGCCGTTTCAAAGTTACGGAGGCAAAGCTACTAGATGCGTACTTACTTACTCGTCAGTTCTACAGATCTTTACAACCCTTGGCCTCCCTCACATAGCCTCTCCACCTGTCTCGATCCTCGGCCAGCTTCCTCCAGTTACAAACTCCAAGCATCCTTGGATCGCGGTCCTCATCATCCGTCTACCACCTATTGGACTCGTACTGTACTGAACCTGATCAAGGATGAGTACTGCACCATGTAATGATTATTATGAAGGATCGATTTTGTAGCAGTTTGCAACATGTGATGATATTTTTCTAAAGGATCGATTTTGAAGCAGTTTTGTAGTTGGAATACTCAATTCCAAATTGAATATTTCTCAATATATCCTCATTTCTAAATTGAATATTTCCCAATATATCCTCAGTTCCAAATTGAATATTTCCCAATATATCCTCCGTTACAAATTGAATATTTCTTGAATCGAAGCACACAGCGCAGAGGTCCGTTTCAAAGTCACGGATGGGCCGGGTACTGTTCTGAAACTGATGAAGGATGAGTACTGCACCATGTAATGATTGTTATAAAGGATCGATTTCGTAGCAGTTTGCACCATCTTCTATCTATATATATATATATATAAAAGCGAAATGTCACTCACTCACTGACTGATTGACTCACTCACTCGCAGAACTAAAAATCTACCGGACCAAAAACGTTCAAATTTTGGTAGGTATGTTCAGTTGGCCCTTTAGAGGCGCACTAAGAACGGATTTTGAAAAATTCACTAAGATATGCCCAAAATCTGCGTTTTTCCACCGTTTTTTAGCGTTTTCTCATCTTCATCGAGAACAAATAAACAGAAAATGTTCAAATTTAGTACAGAAGCTCAGCTAGGGTATAATAATGATGTGTTAGAAGAAATTTGCAATAACGTCAAAGATACGCCCAAAATTAGCGTTTTTCCAGCGTTTTTCTCAGATTTATCGAGAACAAATGAACAGAAATTGTTCAAATTTAGAACAGAAGCTCAGCTAGGGTGAAATAATGTTGTGTTAGAAGGAATTTGCAATAACGTCAAAGATACACCCAAAACTAGCGTTTTTTCCAGCGTTTTTTTGCGCTTTCTCAGCTTTATCGAGAACAAATGAACAGAAAATGTTCAAATTTACTACAGAATTAAAGCTCAGCTGGGGTGTTATAATGTTGTGTTAGAAGGAATTTGAAATAATGCCAAAGATGCGCCCAAAATCAGCATTTTTCCAACGTTTTTCTCAGCTTTTCTGCTTTTTCTCAATACTTTTGACTTTCTGATGGAATGAAGCATGCTCAAATGAAAAATGCAGGCGAGCGAAGCGAGCCCGCTGATCTCATTTTCGGACGATGTAGTCGGGGGTCCAGGGGGCGGAGCCCCCTGTCTAGACAAATATAGCGAGCGAAGCGAGCCTGACGGCTAGTGTAATGATATAGTTCTAAATGCTCGATTTTGTAGCAGTTTTGTAGTTGAAATACTCAATTCCAAATTGGATATTTCTCAATATATCCTTATTTCTAAATTGAATATTTCTTGAATCCAAGCACAGAGCTCAAAGGATGTCCTTATTCCTTTACAAACTTTCGTAAGAAATGTGAGACCACTAACACCACAGCCCACAGCCCAGCACTCAGCCGTATTATAGAAATATTGCCGCAGATTTTATATATGAGGGTCACATTTCCTATTTGCAGCCAGTGCTAAAGTGAGATCCACTTGAATCTGTGTCAGCAGTATTTGAACAGGAAGCTTTGGGGTTATACATGAGGAATGCTGACCGTTTGTAGTGAATCTCTCTATAGCTTCCTTCTTCTCTCAACTCAACGCTTTTTATTGCTTCTTCCCACAGAATTTCAAGCAGCTTCATTCCCCACACCAAGCACACTTTATCACACTTCTACTTATTCATTTTCTTATCCTTCTCAGTCATCTTCTTCTTTTCCTTTTTTCTTCTTCTTCTCCTGTCTTCCTTCTTCTTCTTCTTCTTCTTCTTCTCCTTCTTCCTCTTCTTCTTCTTTTCCTCCTTCTTCCTTATCTTCTTCTTCTTCTTCTCCTCCTTCTTTATCGTCCACATTTTCGTACCCATCGTCTGTCTGTAATATTTCACAACTCCAAATTTCTTCACTTATCATTTTCCTACGCCTCCTCACCATTCTCCACCTGACATATTTTTGTTTTTCATTCTTCTACACTCATTTTCCCTGTCCCTTTCTTCATTTTCATTGTCCCTCATTTCTTCTTTTCCCAATATCGCTCATTCGACGACGCCATTTCTATTTTATTATTTGTTCTTCTTCTTTCACTCTCTTCTTCTTCCTCCTCTCCCTCTTCTTCTTCTTCTCAATCTCCATCTTCTTCCAAGAGAGGCAAACATTTCAAATTATTATAAAAAACAATATAAAAACATGAAGGATCTAAAACATTTCAAACAAGTTTCGTAAACCTCATGTTTTTATATTGTTTTCATTCATTTATAAAAAAACCCATACAAGTGTTTTTATTTTAAATTATATAATAAAGTACTACTATTCCAAAACATGCACTATTTTGTTCTAACTTTCAGATATTTACACCTCCTCCTCCTCCTTCTTATATTTTCCAAACCATTCCTTTGTTTCATAGTCTTTTTCACTTCCTCTATTCCTTCATCGTGGTCGTAGTCCGATTCCCAATTCTAGATAAACCTCTCTCTTTTTACTTCATTGCTTTCAACACTATACGAACAATAAAGAAAATATAGCATAAGAAGATATCCCATGGTATAGGTAGATTCATGTCAACTCAAGCTTCATCGTGGTCGTAGTCCGATTCCCAATTCTAGATAAACCTCTCTCTTTTTACTTCATTGCTTTCAACACTATACGAACAATAAAGAAAATATAGCATAAGAAGATATCCCATGGTATAGGTAGATTCATGTCAACTCAAGCTGATTACCTACTGTCGACTTCTGGCTATTATTATTGGTTTGGCCGGGTGATAAGAACGACACAGTATGAGAGGCTATTAGCTTCACGAAAAATAACTACTCGGACTATCAATCAGTTTGAGTTTCAGTAGCTTCACGAAAACTACTAGAGCTGCCTATCGCTGAGTTGATAGTGAAATTTGGAACATAAACGCCCAATACCATGGGCTACCTACCTTCTTTTGGTATCTTTTCTCTAAGAAGAAACAAACCAAGTAGCATATAAAACTAATAACTTATAACTCTAACTTGCAATTCCTACAATGTAGACCAACTTCTAACTTCTGAATCACGTTAATTGAACGTCAAAAACTCTTGTCTTGACAAAAACAGAAATAAAAGAGAAAGAGTACAATGATAGAAAACTGGGAGAGAGTGAGTAAGTGACAAAATGGAGTGAAAAAGAAGTAGAAGAATCACAACAAAGAGATTGACTCGCCCAACTGACTCATCAGAAAAGGCAGGACGTCTAATTAAATGGACCACTGAAGCAAAAGAAGAAAAGTAAAAAAGAGACGAAGAGAGAGAAGCAGCATGAGACAAATCAACAGCGACCAGAAGTTCGGGAAAGAGAGGGAGAAGGAGGTAGAGGACTGGAGTAGAATGGAAGAAGAAGAAGATGAATTCTGTGGGAAGAAGAAGAAGAGGATGGAAAGATAGGTAAGAGTAGGTAGTAAGAGGTATATTGGAGAGAGTAACGTTAAAAAGTCTGTGGGGAACGATATGATGACATAGTTGTCAGTTTTCTCCTTTCCACCGCCTTCTATAGTAGATAGCTGTGATTAAAGTCATCCCGGTTCATCTAATCTGATATTAACAGTTGATTCTTGTTAATAATGATCAATTTCATCTCAAAAATATATATTAATCGGCAAGAAAACGTACCTTTTCGGAGTTCATCAATAAATACGACATAGTCAATGTAAGAATTTTTTTCATGATTTAATTATAAATTCACATAATTATTGAGATAAAATATTTCACTAGTTCATCATATTTCTCCACGTGCCTACATAGTTTACAAGCAATTTTACATCGGTGCGGAGTTTGGAGAAGGATATCTGCTTTGTCAAATAACAGACAAGGATAGCAAACCGATGCAAGATAAGTTATAATGAATAAAGATATTTGAATTGAATTGATTTGAAGGTGCTGATATTATGATGAGAATCTCACTATAGTAAAATATGCTGCTTTACTTGGATAAAACTTGCAATATGCATACTTTAAACCAATCGCAGTTGAGGGGTGGGGACGAGTAAGCCACGCCTCCAAGCTTCGCCATCTCGCTTTCTCATTGGACGACAATTACTAGTTCTGAATTTTGTCACTGGGTGCCAGCCGTTACTAGGTTTAAACACACTTTCTTACATTACAATATTATAGAAATTCTAATTGCATTCAATCTTCATTATTTCAAGAATTCTTCATACTTTGTAAAATTCGTTGAATAATTGACCGAGCGAAGTGAGGTTTAAGATACAAGTCGACGGTTTTGCATTTCTCTTTATGTTTAAATGTTTAAATGTTTATATGTTGCGCATTTACGGCAAAGGCGAAACACGGTAATAGTAATAGATTTTCATGAAATTTGACAGGTATGTTCATTTTTTAATTGCGCGTCGACGTATATACAAGGTTTTTAGAAATTTTTAATTTCAAGGATAATATAAAAGGAAAAGGAGCCTCCTTCATACGCCAATATTGGAGTAAAAATCTGTCTATAGAATTATTCATCATAAATCAGCTGTCATTTGGATTATAAATCGCATGCCATGACACATGCAATGTAATATATCAATGTAACTTGGTGAAAAATCAGCTGCTGTGTGGACTATTAATTGCATGCCACATCGAATGCAATTTTTATGCACTATTAAATGAAATATTGATTGCAATAACGCATGCAATTAATAACTAAAATAACATAGTATACTCTCGAACTTTCTCTGCTTTGAACTCGGGCTGTCCTGTTCCCAGTATGTCATGAGGAAGATTAGCTTTTGATGTTAGCATTTTTGATACACCAACCCCAACAGCCATTAGCCGTTTTCACACCGATATCTCGCCGACACGACATACAGACAGGATTTACTCTGATGGAGAGTATAAGAGGAGGCTGTGCTTTATAACTGCGCGAGGTCTACTGTTCACAGAGCTACTAGTTAGCTATTTATTGTGATCTAATGTAGAAACAAGTATATATCATAATATGATATTATTGTAACTCATATTTATGAACTACTAGCAGGTGACCTATCTCGTAAATATGTAAGACGATTCTCTCTTTTATTATATTATAGATAACGGAACCTGAATCTCACTGTAGAAATATCCCTGTCATGACAATGAGAATTAAGTAAAAACATAATTCAACCAAAATTTCAAACTTATCTAGAATATATGAAGAAAACAAAACATGAGCATATGAAAAACTCAAAAATGAAGACAAAAGAAGGTGAAAGAGAAGATACTGGAGCTGAATTCAGTCCAGAGACACAGTCCATGTGGACGGAAGCCAAAGAGAGGAGAAAACGGAGAAGAGACAGAGACAGGACAAGAGAGAGGGAGAGAGAGTGAGAGTGCGAGAGAGAAGGAAGAAAGAAAAAAGGGGATCGGCACCGACTGATGGAGTGTGTGAAAGAAATGAGAGATGTTGTGATTGAAAGCAAAGAAGGAGGAGAAGAAGAAGAAGAAGAAGAGAAGAAGAAGAAGAAGAAGAAGAAGAAGAAGAAGAAGAAGAAGAAGAGGAAGAAGAAGAAAAAGAAGAAGAAAAAGAAGTGGTAGCAGAAGGAGATGAAGAAGAAGACGAACAGAAGACTGAAAATCAAAGAAGTGGAATGATTGTTTTGTTTGGCTCAGGTGCGAAGAGGAGAGTAGAGAGCGAGTGGAAAAGAGAGTAAGAGACAGAGAGAGAGAGTGAGTGAGAGAGAACCAGCTGGTTGACCTTGGCCCTAGTGTTGTTGGTTGGTCACCTGGACACAATCATCATCATCATCATCATCATCATCATCATCATCATCATCATCATCATCATCATCATCTCGTGGCTGATTGCTAGCACCATTCAGCCTTGACGTTTTTCAACGGTGTTCTCATCTGTAACTCCACCTTCCAATATACATACATCCCAAAAAATCTATGCTAGAAAATATGCGCCTAAAAAGCCTATAGTGAGGTCCACGTTATAATGGCAGTGGAGAAAGATAGGAGACCAACGTTGCCGAACCTCTGTCTTGTCAATACCTTCTATAGACGATAACTGATACAGGTTTATTAATCCTATTAGGCCTATATTGAGCGAGCATTTTCCGTTCATCTGTTAATATTTTTATATCTGGTTATTCACTGTATGTTCAACGGATCTCGAAAACGGCTCTAACGATTTTCACGAAATTTGGAACATAGTAGGTTTATGATATAAAAATTCGATTGCACTAGGTCTCATCCTTGGGAAAACTCGCTGAACGACATTAAAAGGATAATTCATCCTTGGCTGAAACACCTGAGACTATAGTCGCATGTGGATAGTAATAAAAAGTGAGCGAGTGATTCTGTGGAAAATCAAAATATCGCATCCCCGAAATTCATAAGCTGACGTATAGCCAGCTGTAAAATATAACACGATCATTTTAGAGATTTGTGTTATGTTTATCAATAAATAAAAATAACGAGCGAAGCTCGGTGCCCCGATATTGTAATATTAACTGTTTATTCTCGTTTAAAATAATCAAAATTACATTTCATTCAGCAATAAATTATTTTTTCATAATATATCAACATAATTAGGATGAAATATTTTGTTAATTAATTATTAATTCTACATTGTTGAAAGACGATCTGGCTACAGAGCAAAGCGAGAAAAAGGTAGCGCTATCCGCTTTATTGAATGATAGACAAGGATAGAAAGACCATTGCTAATCGAACACTGCCATTATAACCTGGACATCACTATAGCAGCAGCAGAGCCTAGTAAAGAGCAGAGAATATAGAATGTTTGTAGTAATTAGGTTTTGCTTATATATTGTTTAGGTTTGTAATAATTGTTATAGTATTCTAATTTTTAATGTAATTGTTTTTGATGAATAAATTTGATTTATTCTATACTCAGGTAAAGAGTATAAAATTCAGCCTAAAAATGCTGAATTTTGGTCGTTTCTTTATTGGAATCTGTTGGTTGTAATGTAATTGTTTTTGATGAATAAATTTGATTTGATTTGATTTATTCTATGCTCAGGTAAAGAGTATAAAATTCAGTCTAAAAATGCTGAATTTTGGTCGTTTCTTTATTGGAATCTGTTGGTTGTAATGTAATAATTGTTTTTGATGAATAAATTTCATTTGATTTGATTTATTCTATACTCAGGTAAAGAGTATAAAATTCAGCCTAAAAATGCTGAATTTTGGTCGTTTCTTCATTGGAATCTCTGTTGGTTAGACAAAGATCCGGACCAAGGTCTGAAGACTGAAGGCTCTTCATATTATAATGTACAATAACAATAGTGTAGAACTTCAATCACAGCTGTTAAGCTACCGAAGTTCTTTTCTTTTTCCCATAATGATACTGTTTTTTTATAATGATTGCATTGTAAAAATATTTGTAAAATATGTCAGTGTTGTGAATAAATTTCAATTTCTTCAATCTTGGTTTACAGTAGCCTAGATTTTTCAAGTTTTCATCAATTACTGGACTCGTGATTGGGCTTCTATCCTTGTTTGTCATTATTGAGTTGTAATCAAACAATATTTCAAGAGGCCTTTTATTGTCTTTTCACTTGAGGGCTACTTTTAATATAAATAAAAATCTAAATCTCAGTACCCTTTTAAATTATTTACAAAACTTGAAAATAGCATTAATGTCCGAAACGTGTTGTGACAAAATAATTTAAAGGGGTACTGAGATTTATGTTTTTATTGAAGAGGCCTGAATTTGTTAAGGTTTTCTTTAAAATGTGCAGTAATAAAAAAATATCTTGAAGCTTATAATTGTAGTAAGATTACATTAGTAGCATTCTAGGATAGTAGCTGTGCTATTAACTACTGTACTGACCTTGCAGTTGAGATATTTTGAAATAAATCAAACAATAATGAACAACCTGGCAGCGTTGCAGAGCTAGAAAAGCATAGTGTTATCTGCTTTGTCGAATGATGGACAAGGATAGCAGCACCAATAATAAAATACTGTCATAATATTATCTATTCTTTATTCATTTATACAATAAGTACATTATCAAAATGATAGGGAGAGGAAAAATTAGGTAACCTTGTACTATTTCTCTCCCAAATAATTTAGATAATACATAGTCCGGAATAGGTTGGGTCTTGTAGTTCTTCAATTCACAAAATTTTTAGTCCTCAAGTATTATTACAAAGTAGATTTTTAAATTTATAAATATAAATTTATTTTCAAATTTATTTATAGATACTTCAATAACGTGGACCTCACAATAGTCCTATAAAGGTGCGTACAGATATACGCGCCGCGAACATGAGCAATAATTCACTTTTAATCAGCTGATGCTAAGCTTTTTATATCTGTATCTTTCCGTTTCTGTGAAAATACAGATATAGTCAGTTGATTAAAAGTGAATTGTTCATGTTCGCGGCGCATATATCTGTACGCACCTTAATATACGAGAAAAGATGGACACACACACACTATACATAATAGTATTATCTTGTAATAAAAGTAGTACATGCTAACAAAGTCAGTGTATAGTGAGCTTTTAAAAAATGAGCTCTATGAAACAGCCCCAGGGATAATAATGAATGGTATGCTCATATTGACTAAAAAAATATTAATACATCTTGACAGTCCTGTTCCAAATACTGCAGGATACAAACAGAGAAAGAAAACAGAACACTCACAGAGAAAAATAAGCCTTCCCGGTCAGTTATTTTCTGTGGAATAGCGTGCTAAAGGGGACTTTCAGACATATTTCCACGAAATCTCAAAGTAGAACGAAAACAATTACGTCTGTCAGAAGCTTTAGTTAGTAATCCAGAAAATATCAATTTTCTCTTGGAATCACAAACAGCAACACAGATAATATTTCTGTATAAATATAAAAATAGCACTGATAGGAAGACAACTGACATTAAAATAATTATAAATTATATTTAAAAATAATTAATTAAAATATATAAATTAATTATATTTTTAGTAATTATATTATATATTAATTAGTAGGAATAATTCCTAATTATGTTGATATATTATGAAAAAATAATTTATTGCTGAATGAAATGTAATTTGATTATTTTAAACGAGAATAAACAGTTAATATTACAATATCGGGGCACTCAGCTTCGCTCGTTATTTCTATTTATTGATAAACAGGACACAATTCTCTAAAATGATCGTGTTTATATTTCACAGCTGGCTTTACGTCATCTTATGAATTTCGGGGATGCGATATTTTGATTTTTCACATACTCACTTTTTTACTATCCACAGCTGTTTCAGCCAAGGATGAATTAATCTTTTAATGTCGTTCAGCGAGTTTTCTCAAGGATGAGACCTAGTGCAATCGAATCTTTATATCATAAACCTACTATGTTCCAAATTTCGTGAAAATCGTTAGAGCCGTTTTCGAGATCCGTTAAACATAAATAACCAGATATAAAAATAGCCAGATATAAAAATCTGGTGTGGGCACTCACACAACTTTCCTTGCCGTTATGAGAATTGATCACCTGACGCTAGTGTTGTCGTGCATCTCAAGTCTACTTATAAACAAAGATCTGAGCCAGCTGGTGACAGGGCAATAACGCTAACTGTCGATTTTTACAGTTTTGTTGGGGTGAGAGTGTATGAACGGCACAGAATGAGAGACTACGAGCGTCACACAGCTTCACGGGAAAGAACTACGTGGACTATCGGCTTGAGATAACAGTAAAAGTTGCTACATAAACGTCCTATACCATGGGATATGTACTTACGCAATTGTTTCTCTAAGATACTACTCATAAAAATCTAGTGTGGTACACTCACACAACTTTTCCTTGCTAATTGAACTGTAAGCATCATTCTCAAACGAGAATAATTTAGGGGAATAACAAAATGACGATTGGCGGCAACATATTTGCAACTACGATCAGACTACTGTATATGTATTATAATTGTTTTCAGAGTATTTTTTCCTTTGTTTAAATTGTGAAATTCGATGATTTTTTTAAAAGTCGTCAAAACAGCTGTTCTACAGATGAAATATCTTGACTATGACTGTGTTCTTTTTACTTTCCTTGCCCTACTACCATAGGTAAGGAAAGTATTGCTTTCCAAAAAAAAATTAAGGTACCCCAAGTTTTCTATAAGTTTCAAGGTCCCCTGAGTCCAAAAACATGATTTTGTGTGTGTGTGTGTGTGTGTGTGTGTGTGTGTGTGTGTCTGTGTGTGTGTGTGTGTGTGTATGTCTGTGAACACAATAACTCCATTCCTAATTTAACCGA
The DNA here is from genome assembly GCF_014356525.2 of Nilaparvata lugens. Taxonomy (NCBI): domain Eukaryota; kingdom Metazoa; phylum Arthropoda; class Insecta; order Hemiptera; family Delphacidae; genus Nilaparvata; species Nilaparvata lugens. The sequence continues at coordinate 10,582,086 of NC_052507.1, read as the reverse complement.
TTGACTTGAAATTTTAAACTTAAGGTCCTTATACTATGAAGATCCGACAATAAGAAATTCAATAAAATTCAATTCAAGATGGCGGAAAAAATGGCGGATAATTACTAAAAAACCATGTTTTTCACGCTTTTCACTAAAACGGCTCTAACGATTTTCTTCAAATTTATACCATGGATTCCGTGTTTATACCATGAATTTATACCATGAGTTATAATACCATGAATTTATACCATGATTCATAAGCCCTATCAACTGGCATGAGTCTCATTTCTGGGAAAACTGCAGGAGCTCCGTAATATTCATGAGAAAAATGGCGGATAATGACAAAAAAAACCATGTTTTTCACGGTTTTCTCGAAAACGGATCTAACGATTTTCTTCAAATGTATACCATTCATAAGCCCTATCAACTGGTATGAGTATCATTTCTGGGAAAATTTCAGGAGCTCCGTAATATTCTTGAGAAAAATGGCGGATAATGACTAAAAAACCATGTTTTTCACGGTTTTCTTGAAAACGGCTCTAACGATTTTCTTCAAATTTATACCATGGATAGCTATTCATAAGCCCTATCAAATAACATGAGTCTCATTTCTAGGAAAAATTTCAGGAGCTCCGTAATATTCTTGAGAAAAATGGCGAATGACTAAAAAACCATGTTTTTCACGGTTTTCTCGAAAACGGCTCTAACGATTTTATTCAAATTTATACAATGGATAGCTTATTCATAAGCCCTATCAACTGACATGTGTCTCATTTCTGGGAAAATTGCAGGAGCTCCGTAATATTCTTGAGAAAAATGACAGTTACTAAAAAACCATGTTTTTCATAATTTTCTCAAAAACGGCTCTAACGATTTTTTCAAATTCATACCCTGTATAGTTATTTATCAGCTCTATCAACTGGCATGAGTCTTTTTCCTGGGAAGCTAATGGGGGGTTCACCCAATCATTGAGAAATGGACTTTGTAGCCTCCTTCTCATGCATTAGGTAGGTAGGTAGAGCATTCTATAATAAGAACACATAGTCGAGATATTTCATCTGTAGAACAGTTGTTTTGACGAAAAAAATCATCGAATTTCACAATTTACACAAAGGAAAAAGTACTCTGAAAACAATTATAATATACACATATACAGTAATCTGATCGAAGTTGCAAATATGTTGCCGCCAATCGTCATTATGTTATTCCCCTAAATTATTTTCGTTTGAGAATGAGGCTTGCAATTCAATGAGCAAGGAAAGTTGTCTGAGTGTACCACACCAGATTTTTACTCTTATATTGGCGTATTAAGGAGGCTCCTTTCTCCTTTATATTATCCCTGAAATACAAAATTTCCGAACACCTTGTATATACGTCGACGTGCAATTAGAAAAGGAACATACTTGTCAAATTTCATGTAAATCTATTACCGCGTTTCGCCGTAAATGCGTATATACAACATATAAACATTTTAACAGGACGCCAAACCGTCGACTTGAATCTTAGACCTCACTTCGCTCGGTCAATTAACAAAATGTTTATTTTTCCGTCCTTATAGATTCTATTAGATTGAACGGAACTTGACAAACACATAGGTTCATCATGTGTATGGTAAGTTATGTTCAATCTAATAGAATCTATAAGGATTGAGTTATTAAAATTTTGTTAATAACGTTGGTGTAAACGCAGCTTTAGAAATAGCTTAGCAACAAGTAAAAATCTGAAAAAATATCAAAACTCATTAACTTATCGGAACAGTTTTGAGCTAGAACCTGTAGTATTTTCCACAGTTGTGTTATTCGTGAAGATTGTATTGGATAAAAATCTAGTCTAAATTTTACTCAATCCAAGCAGTAAGTCAAAAAAATCGTAAGATAGTCACCATTCCTTCTTACCTATTGTGCATCTTTCAATCAAAGTAAATAACTCAATTTTCTACACAAAAATAAAACCACCATACAGACACACAATGCTAAGATTTGTTTTGCAGCACACCGCATTGAACCAATATTTTTGGTCTCAGTTACTGTCATTAATTTTACAAAAGTATTTAAATATATAAAGTCGCGTTTACACCAAAGTTAATAAATGAATCCTTATAGATTCTATTAGATTGAACATAACTTATCATACACATGATGACATATGTGTTTGTCAAGTTCCGTTCAATCTAATAGAATCTATAAGGATTAAGTTAGTAACATTATGTTAATAACTTTGGTGTAAACCCAGCTTTAAGCCTCGATTACACGGGGCTAGTTTACTCGCCGACTCGCCGGCTAGTAAAAAGCCAGCGAGTCGGCGAGTGCGCTAGTGGTCGATTTCACGCCAGTCGCTCACTCGCTCACTCTCCAACTAGTTGCGGAGTTGTTGTGACACGTGTTTGTGTGAAAATGAAGTGGAATGGCAGTGATATTGCTAAGTCTCTTGTACTTTACCGTGAATATCCTTTATTGAGGAATATAAAAGGACAAAGACTACACAAATAAAACTTTGAAGGAGGAAAATGTAAAACGTTTAATGTCTGATCTTGATGAGCACAACTTGCCGTTTTGTTTTCTCATTTTCCCTACGTATTAACTCGTTTTTTAAGACATTTGACAAAACAACAACACCGGCTATAACAAATTCCTCCGACATTTTCACGACAACTGGCTTGTCACTTGCCGCTTTTAAAACTAGCAAATCACTTTACACACGGCTAGTTTACTGGGCAAGCTCGCTTAAACGCTGGCTAGTAGCGAGTAAAGTTGACTGGTCTTCTACTTTTTCTTCAGCTTTTTTACTCGCCGGCTAGTAGCCAGCGAGTCGGCTAGTATGGGTTTACACGGGGCGAGTTTACTAGCTACTAGCCAACTAGCCGGCGAGTAGCGAGTAAACTCGCCCCGTGTAATCGAGCCTTTAGGATGGATACATCATTAGCAGTTACTGTTTATAGTCTACCTGAAATTTTCGACAACAGTATTTTCCCAGTTCTTTCTAAACCACCATAGCACTCCCATTACTTCATCATTAGGCCTCATACCATTTTCCTCATCACAATAACACTTTATACATTGACCATATTCATCAAAATTCTCCTTTTCACCACATTTATTCCCTCATTTCCCCATTACACCTTATTCTCACGCTTCTGGTCTTCAAAGGAACGGGAAATTAGGCAAGTGCGTGTTCCTGATTACAAAAACATAACCTTCTCCTGCTCTCTTTCTTCCACTTCCTCTCTCTCACTCACTCTCGGAGTCTGATAGAAATGCGTGACTAAGTTGCATGCAATGTTGCAGCATTATTACTGTGAAGAAAAGAAGAAAAACAGTTTTCAAAGTCTCGTTTTGCACGTCACTTACACACAACGGATTCAAATTTAATAGCCACGACTGAGCACGTCCAGTATATCTATACATTCCTCGGTTTAGCAATTGATACATGGTATGTGATGGTGTTCTATATCTATAGTTATCCCATACTTCAAAAATTCATAATATAGATTATATAAAAATATCAAGACGTGTCCTCCATAGATAGTATGTCATAGTTATATGACATAGTAGATAGTATGATAGTATAGTTATCCCATACTTAAAAAAATCATAATATAGATTATATAAAAATATCATGACGTGTCCTCCATAGATAGTATGTCTATCTATACATTCCTCGGTTTAGCACTTGCTACATGGACTGAGATGGTGCTCTATATCTATAGATATCCCAGACTACAAAAATTAATATAGACCATAGTAAAAATATTAATACGTGTCCTATGTAGTTCTATATTTATAAATTTATATGGACTATAGTGTAGCTATGAAACAGGCACACACCATCAGGTTCTGAGGAAAACGTGAGGTTTTTCTATTGAATGACACAACACAACTAATTTACAGCATGAAGTATGCTATGATGAAAGGTATGATGTGATGAAAGTACCATATTTATGTTAGGTTTAGGTATTATCATAGAGAAACAATAGCGTAAGTAGATATCCCATGGTATAGGGCGTTTATGTCGCAACTTTTACTGTTATCTCAAGTCAATTACTGTCGATTATTGTCGACTTTTACAGTTTTGACCGGGTAAGAGTGTATGAACGGCACAATATGAGAGACTACCAGCGTCATGAAGCTTCACAGGAAGGAACTACTTGGACTATCAGCTTGAGATAACAGTAAAAGTTGCGACATAAACGCCCTATACCATGGGATATCTACTTACGCTATTGTTTCTCTATGGTATTATCAAGTGTCATGTTGGGATGAAAGAGAGCATTTGAAAGTATTTTCTGTGACAAAGAAAGTGAAGGTAATGTTGTGTTAGATATCCATATTTAGATACATTATTTTTTTGAATTTGTCACAAACATTTATTTATTATTAAACGAAAATCCAAATTAAATGCTGTGAATCACCCCTGTAATCATTTATTTATTGTCATAGTATTCCTATAGCTCTACATAGCTCTTCCTACTTATGCTACAATCCTATCCCACTCATTTATCTCGGTCAATACAATAGCAAAACTTTGGTAGTTGTGAAAAAGAAGTCATACCAGATATCACCATAGAGAAAAGATGACATAAGAAGATATGGTATAGGTAGATTATGTTCCAAATTTCAAGCCGATTTTCTTCAACTCAAGCCGATTACTGTCTACTACTGTCTATTATTACTGTTTTATTGGGGTGAGAGTATAAGAACGGCACAGTATGAGAGGCTTCCATCATCACATAGCTTCACCAAAAAGTAGTGCTAGGACTATCAGCATGAGTTAACATTGAAAAATAAAACATAAACGCCCTATAACATGGAATATTTTCTTTTACTATCTTTTCTCTATGATATCACTTACTGGTATTAATAGGGATGGAATCAATATTTAATTTACGAGCATCAATGAAAAATTTCTAAATTTTCAAGCCGAATTTCAAGATACTAAATTCCCGAGAGATTCCAACAGCTTCAAGACGCCTACACTCACAAATTGTTTCAGACTCCCACACAGTTTAGAATCGATATCCCTCTCTCACTCTTTCATAACAGCATTACACCATCTCATCTCATTCTAAATTCCCTTACATCTTCTCATCTGCCGAAGAAAATCTCTAGACAATCCTGTAATGATGTTTGTGTATGAAGAAGATGAGAGATGAGAAAATTCTGAAAGAGGATACTAAGACAGCATTTAGGATCAGTTTTCATTAAAACATAATCCCGAGAAAGGTTGGAGAACACATAATCCCTTTTTGAAATCATTGCAAAAGCTAGTGTTTTCTCCATAGAGAAAACATTATCCTCCTTTGAAATCATCGCAAAAGATAGTGTTTTCTCCATAGAGAAAAGATTTTTATCATCAGAAGATATAATATGGTATAGGGCGTTTATACTCCAAATTTCACTGTTAGCTCAAGCCGATACTCCACGTAGTTATTTTGCGTAAAGCAATGTGAAGCTGGTTGGTTGGTAGTTCCACATACATACAGAGTCTATATACTCAAAAAAGAGACTATATACTGTGTTTTTTCTAAGAAGCTACTTTTGAATATGAATAAAAAAAATCTGGTGTGACGCACTCACACAACTTTCCTTGCCGTTATGAAAATTGATCACCGGACGCTAGTGTTCCCGCGCATCTCAAGTCTACTTATAAACAAAGATCTGAGCCAGCTGGTGACAGGACAATAACGCTGGAGACATACAAGGTCTGCTATCTCTTCATAGTGAATCATTTAATAGAATCAACAGTTTAATAACATTTTCTCGAATTTCGTGCTTATTTTCAATTTTAGGTGAAAATGTTACTGAACATTAATTGTAGAGATTTTTATGCGTAATCTTTTCCACTCAAAATTTTATGTTTAAATTTCATCTGAAGCCTGATAGTTGGGAATCTAAATCGAACTTTGCATAGATGGGGCGGAGCTCCTGAAATTTTTACAGATATGAGACTTGTGGCAGTTGATAGAGCTTATCAATGACTATTCCAGGTGTAAATTTGATCAAAATCGTTGGAGCCGTTTTTGAGAAAATCACGAAAAACCCTGTTTTTGACAACATTTTCGCCATTTTAGCCGCCATCTTGAATTGCATTGGATCGAAAGAAATTGTTCGTGTCGGATACTTATAGTGTAAGGACCTTAAGTTCCAAATTTCAAGTCATTCGGTTAATTGGGAGATGAGATATAGTGTACACAGACGCACATACACTCATACACACACACACACACACACACACACACACACACACACACACACACACACACAACACACACACACACAACACACACACACTCCTCGTACTCCATGCAAATCATTATTTATTGAACTCGGACTATTAACACTGCCATCTTTGTATGTATTGTCATGCTTGATTTCAATGAAGAAAACTGAAAATGAATATGATGTTAACTCTAGGATACACCAACATAACACTAGACATAGGAATAATATAAGAGTCGAGTATTGCCAATTTACAAGTTCTCAAAAAACTGGCAATACATGTCAATAAAACTTTATAACGCTTTGCCTGAAAATATCAAAAGAATGAGCTTTAATAGTTACTGTAAATATTTGAAAAAAGTACTGGTCAATGAATGTTTATATAAAGTTGAAGATTTCTTTGTAATAGATTTTTTAAATTGATGTTTTCTGTCTTATTAATGACGTTGTTGTAACATTTTAATGTTGTGTGACAATAAATAATTTGATTTGATTTGATTGATACATACATACACACACACACACCACACACACACACACACCACACACACACACACACACACACACACACACACACACACAGACCAATACCCAAAAGCCACTTTTTTGGACTCAGGGGACCTTGAAACGTATAGAAATTTACAAATTGGGGTACCTTAATTTTTTTTGAAAAGCAATACTTTCCTTACCTATGGTAATAGGGAAAGGAAAGTAATATACATCTGAGTACCCTAATTACTTGAAAATGGTATTAGTAACCGAAACATTTCGAGACGAAATAATTTAAAAAAGGTACTCAGATTTATATTTTTATGTAACTATAAAATTTATTTTATATACTATATGACTCTATATTTCAAGTCACTGTACTCATACTGTGCAGTTCATATACACTCTCACCATGCCAAGACAATAGTCGACAGTAATCGGATTGAGCCAAGAATAAATCGACTTGAAATTTGGAAAGTAAACGCCCTATACCATGGTATATCTTCTTATGCTACCTATTTTCTATGATATAACCAACAACTTGTGATAAAAATATTGAGGAACCAACAGCACGATGCTTCTTATCTAATAAAAAAAGAAGGAAAAATAAAAATTTCAGTACCCTTTTTGAATTATTTAATCACAACATGTTTCAACATTGATCTTGAATGTATTAAAATAAAGATGGTTGATATGAAGAGTATTATTTATTCAATATCTAACATGGCAACGTATAGATATTGAATAACTAATACTCTAAAAAGCAGTCGTTAGGTCATGTCAGAGGCCCTGAAATTGATCAGCTGCGACCTGAAAACTCTGACACCAGACCTGAGCCAGCCAGGTCACTCGATATTATTATTATAACTAATACTCTTCATATCAACATTCAAGATCAATGTTGAATCATGTTGTGATAAAATATTTCTAAAAAGGGTACTGAGATTTTTATTTTTCTTTTTTATTTTATTACAAGTAGCCCTTTACAGAAAAGAGATTCTTATCTAATCTATGAAAATAGACAGTTCTTCTGTCGAGATCAACTCTCATATTTGATGTAAAATATAAACTTTTCAATAGATATTTTTACCTAATATCTCATGCATTCATGAATGATATCATGATATTTTACGGTGTATATTTAATATTTATGACGATATATCAAACTGTGAACTCCATATTAGTTGTAACTCACCAAATCAAGAGCTGACAATACCCAAAAGTAGACTCAAATCACAACACACTTTCAAGAAATGCGAAATGCTTTACCTGCGAACACAATGAAAAGAAACAATTAATAGCTGATTGATAGTAAGTTATAAAATTATGAAAAACATTTTAATAGAACATCATAACAATTGCACAAAATATGCTCTACTATCATTAATCATTTCGATCCTAGGTCATCAATCATAAAGTAATTCACGTGTGGTCCGGAATCCCCCTTTTCAAACAGAGCGTGACCGGACAGTCTGTCATTTAGTTCAACATTATCAGAGCCGGACAATACGATAATCAACATGACAATTACTCATTCAATGGCGGACGTCAATGAAGCTGCGATAATCAGGCATTCAATGTTGATTAATAGCTGCAGAGTCCTCACTAGAATCTATTCAGGTGGCGAACGTTCGTGTTGTATCGTGGTTAAGCTCTAAAAAACGGGATTGCTACAATTGTGTTCAAGTTTGGGATAAATATTAATCAAACATAACTTGCTGAATGGAAAAATAAAGTGAAGTAAAAATTTAATAATGGTGAAAAATAATGTAAAGGTAATTAAATGAAACGACTGGAGATTTCACAATAATTACTAATATAGAAAATACAAAAATGATGTATTTGTGAAGGAGACAAAATGGGGTTACCTGTTGTCTCCATAGATAACTAAATAAATCAATAAATAAATGGACGACTGGGTTTTCAATTTATTATCAAACGATAGCAACAATTTGAAGTACAGTAGTTCATTTAAAATAGATAGAATTAAAGTACTGCAATATTCCATCTACTTACAGCAATGCTTTTTCATTTAAAAAATCTCTTCTTCATTTGGTTTGTGGTGTAAATCTTTGAAGACGTGAGACATGGTGCATAACCTAGATTTGGAATGTATAAATTGAAATCGGATCACTTTTGGGAACATTTCAAAAGTTCATTGATGGAACAAATAAATGAACATGGAATAAGTGACTATAATCTTCAATGCATTACAGAAAATTGAAGAATAATTGTAAATTTGACCGAATTAAAACAATCTAGCATTTAATGAAGTAAAAATCCCGTCATAAATTCTAATAAGCATTCGCCTACATACAAAGCAGGATGCAAAACGTGCTAGGAAAGACTGAGATGAAAAATTTGAATAAAAATGAGACATGTCGCAACTTTATTAACAACAGTTTCATCTTGCCACAAAGCAATCAACTTTCAAGAACCTCTTCAAACAACAATCTTGAACAGAAATTACAACAAAATTGCAAGAAAATTTTGAAAATTATTACACATTCGATATTAAGACGGATAATTATCAAATACGAAATTGTACAACGGTAGGAAAAAAATCTCCAAACTAGTAGAAGAGGCTTGCCTTGACGACCAATAGTTGTACAGTGTGCAGACAATGGTACATTCAAGCACAGGAAATATAACTTGGGATTAATTTTCATGCAATGAAACGTCCGTTCAACCATCGCGCTTCGCTTGCACAGTATAAAGACAGGAAATCTGTTCTACTTGCAGACACACACTCTCTCACTCTCTCTTTCTCTCTCAAATCTTAAAGCACTTCCTCAGAAATCATTTTTGACTGTATTTGTAAGGAGTTAACGAGTTAAGAAGTTGACTGAGTTTACCCACCCAACAGAAAATTTTTTAAAAGAATAGATATATAATAACCAATCAATCTATCTAGATATCGTTACTCTTTAGATAGCGTTCTGTTAGAGTGTAGATCTATATTCTAGGAATACTCTGGAGTCATAGATCATCTTCAATACAATAGTGATATATATTTGCTAGAGCTAAGCTAGGATGCAATAGAAAGAGTCTCATACTATAACTACCTGGGTACCATCATCAATGAGAAATGGAATAACACACAAGAAATAAGACGCCGCATAGAAAAAGCAAGAGTTGTCTTCAATAAATTGAGTAAGGTGTACAAGAGTCACGACCTTACTCTATTAACTAAATTGAGACTATTGCGTTGCTATGTGTTCTCCGTTTTGTTGTATGGGGTAGAAGCATGGACCCTCACAAAAGAAACAATGGTAAAGATTGAAGCTTTTGAACTCTGGCTGTACAGAAGAATACTGAAAATATCCTGGACGCAAAAAGTTACTAATCAAGAGGTTCTCAGGAGAATGAATAAAGAACCGGAGCTCCTGAATACCATTAAAAGTAGAAAACTCCAATACCTCGGCCACATTATGAGGAATAGCTCAAGATACAGACTTCTGCAAGAGATCCTTCAGGGAAAAATCAACGGAAAAAGGGGACCTGGCAGAAGGAGAATTTCATGGCTGGCAAATCTGAGGCTATGGTTTCACCAGTCATCTGCAGAGCTGTTCCGTAGCGCCGTCGACAAAATCAGGATAGCCATTATGATCGCCAACATCCGAAACGGAGCAGGCACGTGAAGAAGAAGAAGAAGCTAGGATAGTCTAGCTAGATCTATGACAATTTAGCAAGCTCCCATCTTTATTGATTGATTCATACAATAAGTAGATCATAAAAATGATAGGGAGAGAAAAAATAAGGTAACCTTGTGCTATTCCTCTCCCAAATTTAGTTAGGCTGGTCACACACCGATCAGTCAAGACAAGACTAGTCACAATACTTCACATAGTTGCTTATAAAGACATGTCTAATTGCATTGACTAATCAGTGTGTGTTGCGTAATAAGCAGCAATGTGAAGTATTGTGACTAAACGTGACTAGTCTTGTCTTGACTAATCGGTGTGTGACTAGCCTTAAGGTTACACATATTATCTACCGCTGTAGATTGTCTATTTCATATATGGATTATCATATAGTTAATTCAATATTGATTCTTTTGAATCTCAACACTTTGGATCTTGGTGCATTATTATATTGTCATGAAACTAATTATTATTTATTTACTTGTTGGTAGAAGCAAATTGAAGCTAATTTGAAACTAATTCAACCTTGATACTTTTGTAACTTGACGTTTTTAAATCCTGGTGCAAAAGTATTTTTTACTGCGGATGATGCCCACATGGGCATAAAATTACTAAAAAATTGGGTAAAATTACTCAAAAATTGGGTAAAATTACTCAAAAATTTCCAATTCGTAGCTAGATTTGAGTGAAATATTTTTGTTGTTAATTAGTTTTAAAATATCAAAATTTAAAATTTTTAGTTTAGTCATTAGTTTTGAAGTGTAAATTGGACTTTTTGAAGTGAAAAGTCAAATCTAACCTCATTCTTTTTTGAAACTTTTATTTGAAAAAATTTGGGAGAAGACAGTTTTAGGCGATGCCTGTTTTCTTCTCCCAATCATATTTTAATTATGATTTGTAATTGTGAATAAATTAAAATAAATGAATGGGCTTATGCTTGTGTGTGGGTAATGAGAAGTGCGAGGGTGATGTGATGAGATGATCAAACGTCCATTGTTATTCGATGGGATTCGGCGGGATTCGAACCCGCGACCAGGTTCACACTAGCAGACTGATGGGTGAAACGCCTTAGTCACACTTTAGCACATTGGTTCTCCTATATTTTGGCTCTTCTGTATCACAATAATTCTGAATTATTTATTTATTCATAGGCAATACATACAATTCAGATGGAAACAACTGGTATTCACTAAAAACCGCTTTAAACCCTAATTCAAAATAGACAGACTACAGGGTATGGATCATGACCTAGACTAGAGGAATCTTATCTCATGACTAGAGGAAGATCATGATGCTTCTGTTTCTGTATCAATAGATTCAATCAGGATGTAATCCAAATATTTTGAGCAGAAGAGGATTCCACACAGACACAATGCAAATAACAATGAAGTATGCAGAATGCAGAATGCATAGAGAATGCCGAGTTCCAAAGTTGACTTCATTTGGATTCGCACCGAGTAGACAAGGAGGTTTCAGATATCGTCACATACGTGAGATGCATAACCATGTATGGAAAGTGAAAAACACAAGACGAAATACAAAACGAGAAAGAGAAAGTGGAAATAGTGAGAAAATGGGAACAAAGAGCAGGATGAGACGACAGAAAAGAAAGTGAGATTATTTCAACAATGCAAATTGCTTCACTAATTTAAATATTTTGTTCAATACTCTATTTTTGTGGGTTCGTTGAACCAGAATAAGAATATTTTCCTGTTTCATGTTCTAAAATTAGAATGGAGTCTAAAAATAATGGTTTCTGTTATGTCTTGGAATAAACAAGTCATTAGAAGTTAATCTTTTTCAATTAATGACTGCTTTCTACACCAAATTCTTAATTAGGTATTGCTAAGTTCTTCCAACATGTCAATGTCTCGTCCATCAACCTACTAATTGATAGCGCTTTCTTCATTCTCTTTAAATGTTTTCTAATTTAAAAGTTTGATAGATAAAGGACATAAGAATCTTACTTTTAAGAACAACTTATCAATTAAAGTGAAAAAACTTTTAAACTTGATTAATTCTGAACAATAAAGACTGGGATTTCAAACAACATCGTGAAAAAGTTGAAAACTTACGGTGGGTTTTGGTTTTTGCGTAAACTGCCGACGTCGACAACGACAGGCATTGTTGTCAGGTGACATTCATATTGTCCAAATTTAAAATGTGCGATAACAGCTGATCAAAAAACTTTTCGTTGTTTGTATGAATATATTGCCATTCAATATAAAGTAGTATAAACTTCACCTTCCAAAACTTGAAAACATAATTGAACAGAAACTTTTAGGTTATTTAGACAAATTGAAATCTAGTCAATCTGAGATCCTCCCACTGTCGTGGGCGACGATGGCATTTACGCACAAAACAAAACCCACCTTAGGATAAATTCATTCATGAAATGCTCTACTAAATACGACTAAATTACTTCAACTTTAGAATAGAATGTGATCAGTCAGAAAATAGTGCTCTGCACCAGACCAGAAACGTGAATAACAACTCAACAACACCTAAAAATAGAATAAATCGTAAGACTATTCAGTATCATAAAACATAGAGGAAAGATGGAGAAGTCAATATATTCTGATGTTTTAGGTGAAACGTGCACACTTCCTCATTTATTTTCATCTTATTTAAAATACAAGATCAAACAATTATGTGGAAAGTATATTAATAATAATAATATCGAGTGACCTGGCTGGCTCAGGTCTGGTGTCAGAGTTTTCAGGTCGCAGCTGATCAATTCCAGGGCCTCTGACATGACCTAACGACTGCTTTTTAGGCAGCCGGGACCGACGGCTTAACGTGTCCATCCGAAACATGTGGAAAGTATGACAAAATTAATAGTGAATTGAGGTAATTCTTAAGGTGCGTACAGATTTACGCGCCGCGAACATGAGCAATTCACTTTTAATCAGCTGATGCCACTTTTTATATCTGTATCTTACAGTTTCTGTAAAAATACAGATATAATCAGCTGATTAAAAGTGAATTGCTCATGTTCGCGGCGCGTATATCTGTACGCACCTTAAGAGTTCAGGTAAGTAGGAAGTTTCAGGTATAGAGCAACCTAATAGGAGAACAAACAGCTACAAAATACTTGTGATCCCCACACGAATTTACAAAACATTTTATAAATTAGAAAAGAAACATTCTAAATCCCATTTTAAAATAGGTGCAGGTTTGAAGAGTAAATCAACCTATTAACCTAAAGAAACAGAAACAAAACGTATTCTTAATCCCCTCATGACTATTTCAAAATATTTCTAACCAGATATTCCTAGGATTTACCAAACCACATCTACCAAATCACAATCTCCAACATTGCTAATGCACGAGAAAGCATTTCCATGTTCGGTCGGCCGAGACATCGTCAAAAGTCTGACAAGAAAATATCACAGCAGTAAGAAAGAACTTTCACCGATCTTGTCAAAAAACTAGAGTGGCGTCTCTACAAATTTAGGATTAGAGTCGAAGATTACACATATTTTCAAAGGAATGTACTTGTTATCAGATGACTATTCGAATAGAGCTACATTGAAACTCTATCTTGAAAGCGTGGAGTTCAAGTAATACAGACTCGTTTCCAGGAATACGATGATTACAATGATATGACTGAGATGAAGATATGAGATTGAAGAGTTTGATTGGAGCATTTTGAGAGCTAAATTTTGTTTAAATTTCTATGTTTTTTTTCAGAATTTTCTACAATATTTAATTACAATAAACCATCTCACACAGAATATACTGAGAAGAACAAACCTCTCTACAGAGAGTGAAGCATAACACTTCGACTAGATCCAAATCTATTATAAAAGATGTAGGTGCAAAAAGCAGGTACTTAGAAGGAAGAAAAAAGAAATAGAGAACGAAAAAGACAAGGTGACAATTGAAGGAACAGATAACAAGAAGGATTTTTGAAAGTAGACAGAGAATAGATGTACGAAGAGAAGAAAAATAATAATCATTATTATTATTAAACGAGAATCCCAATTAAATAATATAATTAATCACCTCGAAGACTTCTGCTAATGAAAATATTGACAACAGGGTGAACAGCTAGATGGAAATTCGAATTCAAAACTAGCATTTAAAAAATAAGATATATAATGAGAGGTCGAAGAAAACGGTCGAAGCAACATAGAGAAAAAGAGCATATAGAAAATAAGATGTACGATGAGAGGAAGGAGAAATGAAGAGGAATAAATATATGGAGAACGTAGAGGAGAAAGAGAGAAGAGATCACCAAAACCAACACAAGTTAATTAAGTTTGATTAAACAATACTGTTTCTAGTATTAGGCAAGACACTTCTTTTAGCCAACATCCAGAATCCCAATTACTATCCTAGCGCAGTGAGAAAATTGACTTGATTATTCAACTAATCAAAACTCAGACAGTTTCCTTGCAAACGCAGAAACTGGGTCTGCCGCTAGATTCTATACTATGCAGTAGTACTCTATATAATACTATTCAATATCATAGAATAAAACAATCTTATAAAAGATTTTTACAAAATAAATTAATATTGTTTACAGATGGAAATTACTGAGATATTCAAATGTTAATGAATAAACATTAAATTCGGATTCGTTTAATAATTATTATTAAAATAAATATTAATTTAGCCAGATTCAATCGTAGGCCTATAGAAGATTTCTCTGACGATACGTATCGAAAAATAGAGTTGACTGCAGAATTTGCTAGTCATTGTAACCTATAAATTGTACAAGCTACTGACAAAAAACTAGATTGGTTGGTTTCTAGATTACTAGAAGAAATGATGTGGCAAATCATCGAGGTTGATTTGCCACATCATTTCTTCTAGTAATCTAGAAACCAACCAATCTAGTTTTTTGTCAGTAGCTTGTACAATTTATAGGTTACAATGACTAGCAATTCTGCAGTCAACTCTATGTTTCGATACGTATCGTCAGATAAATCTTCTATAGGCCTACGATTGAATCTGGCTAAAAAATTCGAGTGGAAAAGATTGAGCATGAAAATCTCTTCAATTAATGTCCTGCAACATTTTCACCTAAAATTGAAAATAAGCTCGGAATTCGAGAAAATGTGATTAGCCAATTACAAACTGTTGGCAACTGTTGATTCTATTAAATCATTCACTATGGAGAGATAGCAGACCTCGTATGTCTCCAGCGTTATTGTCCTGTCACCAGCTGGCTCAGATCTTTGTTTATAAGTAGACTTGAGATGCGCGAGAACACTAACGTCAGGTAGTCAATTCTCATAACGGCAAGGAAAGTTGTGTGAGTGAGCCACACCAGATTTTTAAGAATGGAGTCACATAAATGCTCTAAAACACTGTAGGAACTCAGTAGGATCAATTTTATAATGTACTTATTGTATGAATCAATAAAGAATAAAGAAAATAAAAGGAACACCTACATTACATTTTCTCTGATTTGTGCTCTGACCAACCCGCAACCCGTGTTCTATGTTGAAATGATGGAGTTGGGGGAAAAAGATGTAGGCTGTAGTGCAATTCATTCAACATCTCAGGCAAAGGGTGGATTGGAAGCCTTGTTATAAGGAGTAGTGACTGTTTGGAGTGAATCTGGCTGAAGTGTAGTGTAATCCATCTTTGTAAAAGTAGAATCACTGAACATTTTTCATCCCCAAAGGGACCGGCAATCTACAACTCTACTACTGTGTTCCTTCTTCATTTCTTCTTCTTCTTCTTCTTCTTCTTCTTTTCCCCCTCCTCCTCCTCATCATCATCATCAACATCATCCACCTCCTTCCCCTCCTTCTTCTTCTTCTTCTCCACCACCTCCTTCTCCTCCTCCTTATCCATATTCTTCTTGTCATTCTTCTTCTTCTTCAACTTCTTTTTCTCCTTCTCCTCCTTGCTGTTTCTTCTTCCTCTTGTTTTGTTGTTGTTCTTCTTGGTTTTCTTTTTCTCATCGTGCATTCGACCTTTTTTGTCTTCTCCTGTTTTCCTTTTTCGCCTCTTTACTAATACTTCTCATTGTATCTTCTTCCTCTCTTCTTCAACATCTTCTTCTTCTTCCTGCTGCTTCTTTCTCTTTTTCTCTATTTATTCTTCTCCTCCTTTCTCTTGTTGTGTTGTTCTCTTTCTTAGTCTTCTTTTTCTTCTCCAGTCATCTTTCCAACCTCCTTACTTCTTCTCTCTTTTTATTATTCTCCTTTTCCTTTTTTTCTCGTTGTTCTTAGTTTTATTCACCTGTTTTATCAATCGCCTCGTCACTTCTACTTCTCCTCGTGTCTTCTTCTTCTTCTTCTTCTTCTTCTTCTTCTTCTTCTTCTTCTTCTTCTTCTTCTTTCTTCATCATTCAATATTTATCTGTTGATTACAGCAACTCGGCAACCTGTGAGAGGAAAATCATGCTCTGCTTTTGAAAGCGTCAAAACCCGTGACGTTGGGATGTCAAAAAGTTGTTGGTTTTTTCTCGACTCGTGTGACAAACTTTTTGCTCAGCTTTCAGAAAAAAGTTTTTCTTTCGTCGACAAGTTTTCGATAAATTTGATTGGATGCGTTCTGAAAAGTGGGCGCAAAAAGTTTGAGCTTACTGCCTGACGCTCCGTTATGTTTGTTTAGGTTTGGGATGGGCGGTTGGGTTGTGTTTGCACAGCGTTGCATTTGGATAAGAGAATGGAAATATTGGTGTTTTAAGGACGGCGTTTTCAACTAAATGTGTACACACATAAAAACCTCATGGAATTTGAGGGAATGTTTGTGAGAGTTGTGTTGTAACTGAGTGATTTTTGTAAAGCTTTGAGATGGAATGTTTCATCAGATTTTGAAGACTGAATTTATGAATGATTTTGTGTACAGCTAAAGTTTCCAATATCAATCAAATCTCAAATGACACCAGCTCATTTATGCAATAACACATCTAAATAATCAGGAAGGGAAAATCCAATTATTGAATGTGATAGTAATTATCTTTTGGGATTTTTTTTAATGATTATAAACTATTTCCATCTAAGGACGTATAAAATCATAGATTATTATTGTTGTTCATAATCTTTTTTTGAATATTGAACTCATTATCAAGGAAAACGTTTCTATCATAATAGGTTGATCGAAGATAAAGAGTATATTCTTTTTAGAAGATGAGATGTGACAGTAGGGTTCTTTTATGAATTTTTCTTTTCGATTTGAGCTTTTTAATTCTTTGAAGACTGAGATCAAGGACAGTTGTATCAAATACAATATTAGTTATGTAAACAGTAGACCTCGCGCTCAGTAAGTTACATTGACCTGTGTTTATGTTTTCTCAA
The DNA here is from genome assembly GCF_014356525.2 of Nilaparvata lugens. Taxonomy (NCBI): domain Eukaryota; kingdom Metazoa; phylum Arthropoda; class Insecta; order Hemiptera; family Delphacidae; genus Nilaparvata; species Nilaparvata lugens. Next base: position 10,564,494 of record NC_052507.1, on the reverse strand, counting down.
AAATTAAAAATTATCTATCAATTTAAAATGTCTAGAAAAAATCCTAAATAAATATAGAGCTTTCTGTCCTATCGTACCGTGACGTGTCGTCCCGGAATGTGAGTGTGAGCGCTGTAATCAGGTCTGGCTGCAACTGTCTACAACGTTGATGGAAAGATACATTTTCATGATGTTCGATGTTTTTGAAGGGGTATTATTATAAATAGTCAACTGTCTACTAACGTTGATGGAAAGATACATTTCAAGATGTTCGATGTTTTTGAACGGGTAGTATTATAGTCCACTAGACGATTTAAGGTAGTCTAGTATTAAGCTGATTTATGATGAATAATTCTATAGTCTGATTTTTACGGTAATATTGGCGTATGAAGGAGGCTCCTTTCTCCTTTCATATTATCCTTGAAATTCAAAATTTCCAAAAACCTTGTATATACGTCGACGCGCAATTTAAAAAGGAACATACCTGTCAAGTTTCATGAAAATCTATTACCGCGTTTCACCGTAAATGCGCAACATAAAAACATATAAACACACACCGATTAGTCATTGCAATTAGACATGTCTTCATAAGCAACTATGTGAAGTATTGTGACTAAACGTGTCTTGTCTTTTCTCGACCAGGTGTGTGCCTAGCCTAGGGTTAAACTAAAAATAATAGGCCTACTGATAAATTGATAGTGTGAAGTAAGTAGGTCTATAGCCTACTCACAAGTACCGAGTTTAATAAGAGTTTAGGTAAAGTAGGTAATCAATGGAAAACTAAGTTACCTATCAAACTAATTCAAACATAATTACCCTCAATATTAGCGTATGGCAAATACACATACATTCACAAAAATATTCAGATCATTTACCTCTGTTAACTTGATATAAAAATCTGGTGTGGCGCACTCACACAACTTTCCTTGCCGTTATGAAAATTGATCACCTGACGCTAGTGTACCCGCGCATCACAAGTCTACTATTCAAAGATCCGAGCCAGCTGGTGACAGGACAATAACGGTGGATACACACGAGATCTGCTATCTCTTCATAGTGAATGATTTAATAGAATCAACAGTTGCCAACAGTTTGCAATTGGATAATCACATTTTCTCAAATTTCAAGCTTATTTTCAATTTTAGGTGAAAATGTTGCAGGACATTAATTGAAGAGATTTTCATGCTCAATCTTTTCCACTCGAATTTTTTTGTTTAAATTATATCTGAGACCTGATAATTGGAAATCTAAAATCAAACTTTGCATAGATGGGCGGAGCTCCTGAAATTTTTACAGATATGTCACTTGTGGCAGTTGATATAGCTTATCAATGACTATTTTAGGTATGAATTTGGTCAAAATCGTTGGAGCCGTTTTCGAGTAAATCGCGAAAAACCCTGTTTTTGACAACATTTTCTCCATTTTAGCCGCCATCTTGAATTGCATTTGATCAAAATTGTTCGTGTCGGATCCTTATAGTGTAAGGACCTTAAGTTCCAAATTTCAAGTCATTCCGTTGATTGGGAGATGAGATATCGTGTACACAGACGCACATATACACTCATACACACACACACATACAGACCAATACCCAAAAACCACTTTTTTGGACTCAGGGGACCTTGAAACGTATAGAAATTTAGAAATTGGGGTACCTTAAATTTTTTTTGGAAAGCAATACTTTCCTTACCTATGGTAATATGGAAAGTAAAAATTAACCCATAATAAAGACTCTTCATTCATCTATGCTATTCACAAATCAAGCTTACAATTTTTGATAACACCAGTAAAGTCCACTGTCCTAGCTTTCTAATACCGATGTTATTTACCTCATAATTTTTCCACTCTCTCCTCTCCTACTACAAATACAAAAGTATCTCCTTTAATTGCTATGAAGTGGTTTTATGTGTTGTAATCAAACATGGCTTTATGAGTTTCAAGTGGTGCTACGTGCTATCAAAATTTTAACATCCACTCGGAAATTAGTTTTTCACTAGAAGAAACTGATTGACAAAACCAATTTACTGGCTGTTTAATGACTGCAAAGATTGATGAGAAAAATGATAGCCGTCTGAAATTGTACAGGTGATGCGCGATAAAAAATTTTCAAATTGAATTACTGCAAGCCCGGTTCCAGTTTATGAGAACTTGAATCTGGTTCATTTATTCGGTTTTCTCTCAAAAGGTGATATTGGTAAATTGGGAAGGCAATCTAGTTTTTATTACGAGTATTGTGTTGAGAGTGTATTTTGTTATTACAGAGTTGGAAAATTGACAGCATTCAGTTGAAAAAATTTGAAAATTGAAGAAGCACAAAAAAGTGGTGAATGTGGATTGCATGGAAGTATTTTTTGAATGAAAACGACTACATATTGTCAAAATCACTAATTTATAAAAACAAATTAAATTTGAAACTTTATTTTAAAGTATACGACTCAAAAAAATCGTGAGTCTTCATTCTCAATTTCTCGAATATATTTTATGGTTTTGACATCATCAATCACTTTCATGATAAATGAAAATCTACAACATCATCTTCACAACAACACAAACAACACTTTGGCCCGGTTGCATAAAAGCCGGTTAAATTTTAATGTGATTAACTTTACGAAAACCAATCAGAGAAGGCCTTTTTTATAAGATGGCTTCTCTGATTGGTTCTCGTGGAATTAATCACGGGCTCTATTTTGGGTCCTCTTCTTTTTATACTGTATGTTGATGATGTTTCTTCTATGGTTCCCCTGAATAAGTTGACTCTATATGCTGACGACACGTCACTGATATTTGCAGACAAAAACTTGGAGGAACTTAAAATGAATTGTAATCTGGTGAGTAATCAGGTTGTACAGTTCTTCAACACGCTTTTCCTGACAGTCAATTCTAAAAAAGTAAATTGGTAATTTTTAGTTTGAGACACAATACGGTTGAACCGTATTTATATATAGGTGACGAATGTGTTAGCAATACTGACTCTGTTAAATTGCTTGGCTTACACTTTGACTCCAAGTTTATTTGGGATGAGCATGTGGATGCACTAGTTACTAGGCTGAGTAAGGATCTGTTTGTTATAAGAAATATCGTGAAATTTGTGGCATTATCGGTGTCAAAAATAGTATATTATGCTCTTTTCTACTCCCATGTTGCTTATGGTATAGAGTTGTGGGGAGGCACCGCTGATTTTCATTTCCAAAGGATTTTTAAACTGCAAAAGAGAGCTATACGATACATGGCTGATCTTAAGTATAATGAGTCTTGCAGAGAGGCATTTGTTTCTTTGAATGTTCTCACCTTACCTTCTATTTACATATACAAATTATTAATTTTTACCCATAAACATATCTAGAAACTGGTCACGAATGCAGAAGTACACGATCATAACACCAGAAGTAGAAACAATATAGCTTTAAGACAGCATAGGTTGAAACTGTTTGAGAAAGTACCTTCTTATATTGGTTCTAAATTATACAACAAATTGCCTGCAGAGCTGAAATCTAAGTCGATAAGCATTTTCAAAAGTAGTTTTATACAGCTTTCTTGCTGAGTTATAGATTTCTGTGATAGCTAGTAGATATTGGCACTTACAAGTTGTATATTAGCACTTACAAATTATTGTATAAATGCAAGTATAAGCGCATTGTATTAATTGTATCTCTATGACGATGTTCAACTGTTTATTGTATTACATATGATTAACTGTGTTGAATAAATTTATATCTTATCTTACAGAAGGCAGTGTAGCAAGGCAGAGAATCAGCAACGCTGTTCATCTATCTTTCTCCACTTCAATGACCAAACATTCAAAGTATAGTTATACTCTATCTGTTCTAATAATGACAGAACATAAAAACACTTCATAGCCTTAGTGAGTAGTTGAAAAGTTAGTAAGCTGTCTCACACTGGCATTGAAAAAAAAACTGGGACGCTTATAATATTCATGAAAAGTGAACCATTTCCATCAAGCATAACCTATCAGCTCGCTTATCAAATTACTTCACAGAAAGATAGACAACCCAGATAGTGAACAGGTAATTTCGGTTAATAACCTTTCCACGTGACCTAGCTTCCCTTCCTTTCCTTGACATCACCATACACACGTAATTAGTGTAAGCAAGTATTTACAACAACCATAAACCATAAGCACAGAACACCATTATTCTGATGGAGGCTTAACAACAACGACAACAACAAGAAATTGGTTGTAATTAAAAGGGGCAAAATAATTACAATTTATGGCCTGAGAAGCAATTCTGAAATGGTTACAGGGGTTGTTTAGTCATAGGTACGGGTAGGTAAAGCTACATGTATAATAATATTCACTTCATACTGTCAGTATTGTTTGAATAGGAAGCATTGGTGTTGCTTATGGGGAATGCTGACAATTTAAAGTGAATCTCTCTATATACCCACAGATTACAGATGGAAGTAGTGCTCAGTGTCTTTGAAAACGTAACAAATTGAAGGTCAGCCATTAAAGTTAGTAATAAATCTATAGTGAGGTCCACGTTATAATGACAGTATTTGATCAACAAACTTTGGTATTGCTATCCTTGTCTATCAACCGACATAGCCGGTGGTACTATCCTTTTCGAGGTCCACAACGATGACAATAATTGAAAGAATAAGACTTTGATATTGTCAATACCACTTTTATTTATTCGAAAATTAATTTATAATTCAGTACCAGGTTTCATGGTAAAACCTACCACATCTTCAGCTGAACTAATAAGTTTGTTGTTGTTGGAGGAACAGGAAATACAACATCTCATAGCCTACCGTACAATCAGATGACAATAATGTTTTTGACAGTGTAGAAATATAATTAATTAATGCAGAGAATAGGCATCACTATTCTTATATCTTTATCTACTGCCATTATAACCTGGACCACACTATAGTAAAGATAAAGATATATAGATAGAGATCTATGAATCATAGAATGGTCAAACTGAACTATGTTTTACTAGAGCTCGGAACTAGGAAAAGTAAATAGACGGTAGGTATGATTGAAAGGATGGGATGTAGGAAGAAAAAGAAGGAAAGTATGGAAAAAATGATACGACCAGGTGGATCATTATCACAAGAATCAAAATGTCTATCCTCTTAATATCACTGAAAATATCGGGGCACCGAGCTTCGTTCCTTATTTTTATTTATTGATAAACATAACTAATTTTCTCTAAACATAACACAATTCTCTAAAATGATCGTGTTTATATCTCACAGCAGGCTATACGTCATCTTATGAATTTCGGGGATGCGATATTTTGATTTTCCACATACTCACTTTTATACTATCCACAGCAGTTTCAGCCAAGGATGTTTCAGCCAAGTCGTTCACCGAGTTTTCTCACGGACCTAGTGTAATCGAATCTTTTTATCATAAACCTACTATGTTCCAAATTTCGTGAAAATCGTTAGAGCCGTTCTCGAGATCCGTTAAACATAAATAACCAGATATAAAAATAATCATATATATAAATACAGAAATAATCGGGGCACCGAGCTTCGCTCGTTATTTATTTATTGACTTTTGATAAACCGAACACAATTATTTAAAATGATTGGGGAAGTACTAACAGGCACAGCCCAAAACTGTTTCTTCCCCGAATTTTGATTTATACACCACTATAAATAGTCCAGAGAGTAGGTTATGTTCCATACACTTGAATTCAGGTTCAATTTTCTGTTCAAACATTTTTGAAAACAAAAAAAATTATAATTTAGATTATAAAATGAGATTATACAAACCAAATTGAATAACAAAATAACACTCACTAATCACTTGAAATTGTCAAATAATGATCAACTTTGAAAATTATGATATACTCTAGTTTAGGAGGATTATCATGTCATGTCAACAAATCAGATTATGTTGATCAAATCGATTAAAAATTGTCTAGCTAGATAAAATTTCTCGCTGATTGATTATGATTACACAGCTGGAAATAATTCTGCCTCTCTCCCACACAGACACACGCATCTTCCGTTATCGAGAGACGACGAAATTATCATCTGTTTTCCAAGGATGAATTATCCTTTTAATGTCGTTCAGCAAGCTTTCGAAGAATGAGACCTAGTGCAATCGAATCTTTATATAATAAACCCACTGTGCTCCAAATTTCGTGAAAATCGATAGAGCAGTTTTCGAAATCCGTAAAACATAAATAACCAGATATAAAAATAACCAGATATATAAAGAAATCGCTTGCTCAATATAATAGGATATAAAAATAACCATATATAAATACAGAAATTGCTCGCTCAATATAATAGGATTAAACGATACACATGCGAATTGCAAAAACTGCATAACTTGAAAGAAAATGAATTCGAGCAAAAACCTGCAATCACCGGAAGCCTATGTTGTACATTATTGAAAGTGATACAGTATACAATTCAATGTGGTATGTTAAATGATCAAATTAAGAAAAAGCAATATTTTTCACATCAAGTATTCTCAGATGAGTTGACAACAGTTTCAAGTATTGGTTTTTGGTAACACTTTGTTTTCAACCAACAAATGTAGCTTGATATTCCCAACTGTTTCTTATATATTTATTTAATAAGTCTAGCTATGTGCAATCTTTGGATGAACCCCTCAAGTTTCCAAAGCAACAGAGATATTGAGAGGTACGCATTATAATAATAATATAAGCATATTTTTATGCATATATGCTGTATAATCTGAATAAACAATATAAGGTTACGATAATTCACCTACGTTGAACTCTATAACCTACACTAAACTTTACTAGAACGAAAGTCCGGTCTCAGAATAAACAATCTTGTATAGTAGGCCTGGTATAGAAGTTTTCTCTGGTCCGGTATAATCATTATTAGCTAGACCCTTGCGCCAATAAACTGATACAAATTTGAGATTACCCAACGCCGACGACCTTGCTATAATGTCAGATTCATTGGAAAGTGCAATAAAACAAATAGAAATTTTAAAAGAATGTGCTGAACAAGTAGGCTTACAAATATCATTTGAAAAAACTGTTTTCACAACATCAAATATAGAAGTTACTAAATTACAAACAAAATATGGAACAATTAAGAAGGTACCATACTTTAAATATCTTGGGGAAATTATATCAGAAAAACATGCACAAAATGAAAGGATACAGAAAGCTCGTAAAGGCCTAGGGCTAGTGCAATATATTTATAATAAGAGATGTATGTCTATCAATACCAAAATCAAACATTATAACGCAGTAATCAAGCCAACAATGTTGTATGCCAGCGAGACCCTAACACTTAGCAGAAAAACAGATACTGAAAATTTGAAAAAAGAAGAAAGGAAGATAATTAGAAAAATACTTGGACCAAGAAAGACCGAAGATGGTTATAGACTACAGAAAACAGCCAAAGTTGAAGAATACTCTAACATAGAAGCAGACATCAGGAAAAGGCGCCTTAAATTTTATGGTCACATAATGAGGCTTCCAGATCACAGACTTACAAAAAGAATAGTAACATATGTAGCAACCCTTAGTAATGGAGGTGCATGGATGAAAAACGTCAAGAAGGACTTAATACTTGCTAACATTAACAATGATGAAATATACAACAGGAACAGTTTCAGAGAAAAGGTTGAAAAATGGGAAGTTAAACCAGAGATGACTGTGCCAAGAGTGGGAACAAAATGGAGTGAAGCAAGGAAAGCGGAGTTCTCACTGAAAATGAAAAACTGGTGGATTGATAAAAAGAACAAGAAAAACAAAAAATGAACCAAATTTTGCTCAGCGTCTTCCATCTGGGAGCTTGACGGCTAATAATAATAATAATAATAATATAAGCATATTTTTATGCATATATGCTGTATAATCTGAATAAACAATATAAGGTTACGATAATTCACCTACGTTGAACTCTATAACCTACACTAAACTTTACTAGAACGAAAGTCCGGTCTCAGAATAAACAATCTTGTATAGTAGGCCTGGTATAGAAGTTTTCTCTGGTCCGGTATAATCATTATTAGCTAGACCCTTGCGCCAATAAACTGATACAAATTTGAGATTACCCAACGCCGAAATTGGCTTTTACCCTTTCACAGGTGTAAACTAATCAAACTTGATAGCTATCCAATCGAAGAGCAAGGTTGATATTGGTTGGGGTTCGGCCTATGAGCCAATTAGCCTTACAGTACCACAAACCACGGGATAAGTTCAGGTTCAGAAACTTCTGTTGCAAGGCATACAGGACATAATAATTTGGAAATTGTGATAACGTCGTCCCTTTGCATTGATTATTAAAGCATATCCAAGCAAAACCCGTAAGCAATACCTTGATAAATTCTATGATGACAATAAATTAGTAGATGGGGGAAGAAATATGTTGATTTGAGTGAAAAGAAAAAAATCTGGTGTGGTACACTCACACAACTTTCCTTGCTCATTGATCTATAAGCCTCATTAACGAGGATAATTTAGGGAATAACATTATGCCGATTGGCGGCTAAATAATTAAAACTACGATTATACTATTGTGATTGTGTTCAGAGTACATTTTCCTTTGTTTGAATTATGAAATTTGAGGATTTTTTAAAAGTTATCAAAACAGCTGTTCTAACTGTGATAACGTCGTCCCTTTGCATTGATTATTAAAGCATATCCAAGCAAAACCCGTAAGCAATACCTTGATAAATTCTATGATGACAATAAATTAGTAGATGGGGGAAGAAATATGTTGATTTGAGTGAAAAGAAAAAAATCTGGTGTGGTACACTCACACAACTTTCCTTGCTCATTGATCTATAAGCCTCATTAACGAGGATAATTTAGGGAATAACATTATGCCGATTGGTGGCTAAATAATTAAAACTACGATTATACTATTGTGATTGTGTTCAGAGTACATTTTCCTTTGTTTGAATTATGAAATTTGAGGATTTTTTAAAAGTTGTCAAAACAGCTGTTCTACAAATAAAATATCGACATGTGTTCTTTTGAATAAACTGCTCTACCTACCTCACGCACGAGAAGGAGGTTACAAAGTAAATTTCTCAAGGATGGGGTGGACCCCCAGTTAATTTCTCAGGGAGGAGACTCATGCCAGTTAATAGAGCTGATACATAACTATACAGGATATGACTTTGAAAAAAATCGGTCAAGTCATTTTTGAGGAAATCGTGAAAAACATGGTTTTTAGTAATTATCCGCCATTTTTCTCAAGAATATTACAGAGCTCCTGCAATTTTCCCAGGAATGAGACTCATGTCAGTTGATAGGGCTTATAAATAGCTATCCATGGTATAAAATTGAAGAAAATCGTTAGAGCCGTTTACGAGAAAACGGCGGAAAACATGTTTTTTAGTGATTATCTGCCATTTTTCTCAAGAATATTACGGAGCTCCTGCAATTTTCCCAGAAATGGGACTCATGTCAATTGATAGGGCTTATAAATTTGAAGAAAATCGTTAAAGCCGTTTTCGAGAAAACCGTGAAGAACATGGTTTTTTAGTCATTATCCACCATTTTCTCCGCCATTTTGAAGTGAATTTTATTGAATTTCTTATTGTCGGATCCTCATGGTATAAGGACCTTAAGTTTAAAATTTCAAGTCAATCGGTTAATTAGGAATCGTGTTCACAGACACACACACACCCACACACAAAGACCAACACCCAAAAATCATGTTTTTGGACTCAGGGGACCTTGAAACGTATAGAAAACATGAAATTAGGGTACCTTAAATTTTTTTGGAAAGCAATACTTTCCTTACCTATGGTAAAAAGGGGAAGATCTCATAAACTAGTGGAAGTTGATAGCAGGTGGCTAATGATTTGAAAAGGAAACTCCTCAATGAACGAATAAAAAATATCCTAATATTTCCTCTAATAAATCTCCCTCTCTTTTTCTTCTTGGTCACTCTCCTTCTCTTCATTCTCACAATGAAATAATAGCATTACATTAATTGGATCATTCACTAATTAATCAATACGAAACAATCAATATTAATTGAATCAACTTTAATAGTTGTGATACTGATAACAAGTAAACCCATTATTATTTTATTCAAGATAATTTCAAGAGACGAAGTGTTTATTATTGTAGATATGATTGATGTGTCATAAATAGTAGTCTACTTTAATAAATTGACGCATATTTATTTGACAACAATAGCTTATTCTGACTGATAATAGCTACACATAAATTAAGATAACAAGCTTTTAGCAATTAGATTTGAATATTCTAATTGGCGATGAATGAAATTGAAATTGAATTGAAGCAAAGAAAGATTTGTAAATTTAGTACCTCTCGACAGAGTCTAAAGAACATAAATTGTTCGGAACCCACAGGTCCACTCATCTCTCACCATCATTAGTTTCATTACACACGCACAAGTCTAGAGCTTATGAGGACATCATCCTCAGCAAAAAAAAACAGTATTCAATATTTTTTCATTGTAAAACATCGTAAACAATCATCTTTGATAAATAAATGATTAAGAATTCAATTAAATGTAAAATAATATACTGCAGACCTTAGTGGTAAGTGTATCGGTGAACGAGTTATTAATTTGATTTATGAACATAATTTGACCAAAGGACAAACCAATTGTGAGTTAATTTTTAATGACCTGATAAGTCTGATAATTACAATTATTATTACATCAACAATTATTCCAAAATTATTAGAGGTCAGTCAATTTATTTTATTATTTTGCAGGTTGATGTTTACATAATATTACTGTGCATTATTGGCATAGTGTGATAAGATGATAAAAAATCCATGGACCAGTGCGGGATTCGAACCCACGAACAGACGAGTGAATCAATCTGAAAAATTCCAACGCCCAGACCACTGGGACAAGCTGGCCGATTGTTTTGACACTGCTAAATATTATATTCAGTTATTTACAAGTGTAAAATCGTTTGTATTCAATGGAAAAGTTTTTGACTCGACCAATAAATCAAATCTAATTATAGACTAGACATGTGCTAAACAAATAAATTTATCATTATAAATAGAACTTCGACACTAGCCGTTTGGAAATAGGCCAATAATAGAAATTATCAACATAAAATGACGTTATTTCAGATGGCTTGAAGTTAAAGTTTTTATTTATGAATAGACAATAATACAGAGAACTGTTTAATATTGTTCTAACAAATAGTATTGGACAGAATAAGTACATAAATATTATGATACGGTACTCATTGAATCCTGATAATGTAGCTTATGATTCATTTATCCTTTATCCATAATCATGATTATTAATGGACAATAGACCGATAAAATTAATAAAGGTGACACAATCAAAATCTTATCATTTTTTATTGGGTAAGGCTAAAACATCATAAGTATGGTATACTATTCATTTTTAACTCACATGAAAGACTAAGTGCCGGTTGCAAAAAAGCCGGCTAAATTTTAATCCTGATTAATTCCACGAGAACCAATCAGAGAAGACTTCTTATCAAAAAGGCCTTCTCTGATTGGTTCTCGTGAAATTAATCACGTTTAAAATTTAGCGGGCTTTTGTGCAACCGGCCTTAGGCCTACCGTATACTTCGAGTAATTAAAAGAAACTTCATTAATTATTATAATTATTACATTAATTAATTATAGATTATAATTGCATTTGAAGCATTTGTAACAAATTTACAACTTTACATTACAAGTACCGGTACCTGATTTATAATGTAATTTAGTTGAATATGCTAATAAAACAATATTTTTTATCTACTCTCTAGCTTCAAGTTGTTTTTAAATTAAAATCTACCTGAAATCATACCTTGATTCTTTTACATCTTGAACTACAGTTCTTAGAGCTTCCAGTTCAGGTGAAAATCTGTCAAATTTAAGTTGAACAAGATAAGATTATGTTAATTTCCCTCTTATATTGTAAAAAAAAAAAAACTGTTCTTCATTTCACTCTGTATTTCAAATTTATTTTACCATTAGGCTATTCTTAGTCATTTATATTCTATTTTATAAATATTTTTTCTTTTCTACGTTTCTCAATCTTTATATTCTCTTACTCATGCTCGCGAACAGACGAAAGTCTTGCGAGCTACACATTCTTTTGTACTCTTTATTTATTTTGTATTTTTGTGTATTTAAACTATGTAAAATGTGCAAAGAATGAATAAATTGAATTGAATTGGTAAGGTGGCGTATGATTTTTATTTTTACTTTGATTTTTTATATTTCAATGTTGATGTTTAGTCAAATAAAGCCGTATTGATGACTAAAAAAATGATGAATCATAGAAACATGAGTTCTATAGAATAGAAAACACAAATCACATTTTTGTATCTTTATCAGAACTTCCAGATTAATTCACACATCTTGAACTACAGTTCTTGGATGTTCCAATTTCAGGTGGAAATCTGAACCAAGCGATTTCATACAATTCTCGAATTCTGTGTTATATAACACCATATACAGGCCATGAAATATTGATTTTAAGAGTTAATAAGAATGTACTTTCGAGGCATCTTACCTTGAAATTTTCTGGAAGCAATAGACCTGCTGGAAATCCAAGTCACAGACCTGATAGGTTATGTGAATCTGGTCCTGGAGAGCAAAGTAGAACAGCTGAACTCATTCCTTAGAAAAACAAAAACAATTTTCACGATTTTTTATCCTTAGACCGTTGTTTGTGAATGAAAAACATTTCACAGGTAATATTCTAATAGATTTATGCACCTTTTAATTAATAAACACTTGAAACACAACACAATCGATGAAAATCACCGACAACCGTTCGAAATTCACGACTGGAACTGGAATAAAGCAGAAGACTGCAGAAGATGGGAATGGCCGATCTTCTGAGCCACAAATCCAGGCGCGCCACTACAGCCGACAGTGACCACTACCAACAGAAAATTTCCCTCTTCTCTTCAATTTCTCCCTACTCTCCCACGTTGTTGAGTAACACACTTCGGGGACTGCGCATGGATGGGTGACCGACTTGCTTACTACGAATCTTCAATTTTATTTTTAAGTTAGTTGGTGGTTTACATAAAATATTGTATTTATAGATTAATTAAACGTCAGGCTTGCTTCGCTCGCCATGTCCGTCTAGCCTGGGGGCTCCACCCCCTCTGGACCCTCGACTGGATCGTCCAAAAATGAGATCAGCAGGCTCGCTTCGCTCGCCTGCATTTTTCTTCTGAGCATGCTTCATTCCATCAGAAAGTTAAAGTACTGAGAAAACGCAGAAAAGCTGAGAAAAACGCTGATTTTGGGCGTATCTTTGATGAAATATTGAAGTCACCTCATCACAAAATTTTTAGACCCTAGCTAAACCTCTGTACCAAATTTGAACATTTTCTGTCTATTACTTAATGAAAGAACTGAGAAAACGCAAAAAATCCGCTAATTTTGGGCGTATCTTTGGCGTTATTTCAAACTCCTTCTAACACAATATTATTACACCCTAGCTTAGCTTCTGTAATGAATTTGAACAATTTCTGTTTATTTGTTCTCGATAAATCTGAGAAAAAGCAAAAAAATGCTGGAAAAACGCTAATTTTGGGCGTATCTTTGATGTTATTGCAAATTCCTTCTAGCACAACATTATTATACACCCTAGCTGAGCTTCTGTATTAAATTTGAACATTTTCTGTTCATTTGTTCTCGATACATCTGAGAAAACGCTGGAAAAACACAGGTTTAGGGCGTATCTTTGGAAAATTTTCCAAATCCGTTCTTAGTGCGCCTCTAAAGGGCCAACTGAGCATACCTAACAAATTTGAACGTTTTTGGTCCGGTAGATTTTCAGTTCTGCGAGTGAGTGAGTCAGTCAGTGAGTGAGTGCCATTTAGCTTTTCTATAAATATAAAAGCGAAATGGCACGAACTCACTCACTCGCAGAACTAAAAATCTACCGGACCAAAAACGTTCAAATTTGGTAGGTATGTTCAGTTGGCCCTTTAGAGGCGCACTAAGAAATCTTTTGGCAATATTTTAACTCTAAGGGTTGTTTTTAAGGGTTTAAAGTTCGTCTTTTAGCATGTATTCTTCTTCTCCCAATCTCTTAATTATGATTGAAATTTCCATATCATATGTTACTATAGAACTATAATCTAGATAGAGTACCTCTTCGAAACAGTTGTTAACTGGCAACTAAATTAATAATTTTGTCAGGTTGGCATTAAGTTGAGTTGACTTTGTTAGGTTGGCACCAAGTTGAAGATTTAAATGCATTTATCGCGGAAAAATTGATTGGGCACTGCTACTTCAATCCTGGGAATATCATATTACCAGCCGTCAGGCTCGCTTCGCTCGCCATATCCGTTTAGCCAGACGTTTAGTCTGGACCCCCGACTGGATTGTCCTAACATATGATAAAAATGCAGGCGAGCGAAGCGAGCCTGCTGATCTCATTCTTGGACGACCCAGTCGGGGGTCCAGGGGGCGGAGCCCCCTTGCTAGATGGATATGGCGAGCGAAGCGAGCCTGACGGCTAGTATATATATAGATTTATTAAAGATTCATCTGATATTTAATAGAATGGCTCAAACGCCTTTGGTATCAAAAATCATAGGCTATAAGACTGAGTACCGGTTGCACAGAAGACGGTTAAGTTTTAACCGTGATTAATTCCACGAGAACCAATCAGAGAAGCCGTCTTTTCAAAAATGCCCTCTCTGATTGGTCTTCGTGGAATTAATCAAGATTAAAATTTAACCGGCTTTTGTGCAACTGGGCCTAACTATAAAAATCGCTGTACTCCTGATGTAATTTCTACCAAACTACTATTGTTTCCTGAACCAGGTAACTGAATAATTTGACTATTGTCAGCCCCGGTCAGCATCCCTAGATACTTGATTACACTGCACCTGGCAAAATAATACGATCAGAGCATGCATTTCTAGATTCTAGTCCCCAATCGATTTACTGCAAATTGAAGACATTACCGTCACCGTGAATGCTATTCGATTATCTTCTGTGTTACCCTGTAGTCTGAGCTGAATCCTCGATGCGAATAATTTAAAATTGAAACAGCCATAGTAGCTTGGTCTAAACCAACAGCCAAGCGCCTCTTGTTTTGTTCAAATTTTCTATCGCCCTATACCTTATCCAATATACTATATAACGTGGTATAATATGGACCTACTCTCAAATATACTTTGATAATACTGCAGCAATCAACTCCAATAGTAATAAAATTATCATTATTGATCAAATCCGAGTAGTAAGTTAAATCTGAACGTTGTGAGATAGAACCTCCATAAATTTTTAGGCTAATTCAAGTAAAATTGTTTTACGGTACTCAATTACGGCACCAATTGCTTTGACGCAAACTGGGTCTAAATTGGTCAAATGTCTTATTTGCGATCATAAATTATTTTCAGAAAGTCATGTAATATTGTAACATTACCAAACCGTAAAGCCCCCGCATAATAAGACGCAATGCTTGAGTACCTAAGAATAATGATTTGTTTTTTTTAATTGGTTCTTTGGTTCATTGGTTTTTAAATTTGTTGAAAAAATACCTACAACTATACTCTCTTTATCGAGCTAGTTATATTCAATAACTAGCTGGCCCGGCGAACTTCGTACCGCCAAATAGGTAATGCATCTCATGACAAACTTTAGCTGGATGCACACCTGAGGAGGCGCGATGCGGCATTTTGCATCCAGGTGCTTCTTGGTTTGAATGGAAGAACTCGCACACACTGAAACGGGCCTGGCGTGGAACGGTGTAATAAGGCAATCTCCATAAGATCAACACTTTGTATCACCAAGCCGCTCCTACTCAGGATTGCCTAGCCTTAGCTTAATCTGATGTATTATATTTTTATTAAAATTATCCAACATTAGTATTTACATTTATATCTCAATATTGACTTCCTATGTACTTCCTATGGTATATCTCATTGCTGCTGATTTTCCCGTGCACATTCTAAATTTACAGCATTTCGAGTTCTACGACCCAAGTTTGGACGGCGTTCGTGACGCGGCATTATTATTAAGGTGCGTACAGATTTACGCGCCGCGAACATGAGCAATTCACTTTTAATCAGCTGATGCCAAGCTTTTTATAATTATCTATATATTATACCGTTTCTGTAAAAATACAGATATAGTCAGCTGATTAAAAGTGAATTGCTCATGTTCGCGGCGCGTATATCTGTCACCTTAAAAATTAAAATGTTGTGAATCAGTAAAAATAAGAACATAGAAAAACAGATCTACCGACGGCTGTTGGATGACGCAAAATGATTATAACAGCTGATTTTTCATTTTGTGTGTGGCCAGCTCACAAATCTTCTACCATAAGGATTACATGTAAACTTTGAAGGACCGTAGGAAAGAGTCCATAAGTCGGATCATAAATTTGATTAGGCCATAAATTGATAGGCCATAATAAACCTGCTCCTGAACATAACGAACACAACTAAAAAAAATCTGGTGTGGTGCACTCACACAACTTTCCTTGCTGTTATGAAAATTGATCAACTGACGCTAGTGTTCCCGCGCATCACAAGTCTTCTTTTCTAAGATCTGAGCCAGCTGGTGTCAGGACAATAGCGCTGCAGACACACGAAGTCTGCTATCTCTTCATAGTGAATGATTTAATAGAATCAACAGTTGCCAACAGTTTGCAATTGAATAATCTTATTTTCTCTAATTTCGAGCTTATTTTAAATTTTAGGTGAAAATGCTACTGAACATTAATTATAGAGATTTTTATGCTCAATCTTTTCCACTTGAATTTTTTTTGTTTTTATTTGTATCTGAAGCCTGATAATTTGGAATCTAAAATCAAACTTTGCATAGATGGTGCAGTGCTCATGAAATTTTTACAGATATGAGACTTGTGGCAGTTGATAGAGCTTATCAATTACTTTTCTAGGTATGTATTTGATCAAAATCGTTGGAGCCGTTTTCGAGAAAATCGCGAAAAACCCTGTTTTTGACAATATTTTCGCCATTTTAGCCGCCATCTTGAATTGCATTTGATTGAAATTGTTCGTGTCGGATCCTTATAGTGTAAGGACCTTAAGTTCCAAATTTCAAGTCATTCCGTTAATTGGGAGATGAGATATCGTGTACACAGACGCACATACACTCATACACCACACACACACACCACACACACACACACACACACCACACACACACACACACACACACACACACACACACACACACACAACACACACACACACACACACACACACACACACAACACACACACACACACAACACACACACACACACACACACCACACACACACACACACACACACACACACACACACACACACACACACACACAACACACACACACACACACCACACACACACACACACACACACAACACACACACACACACACACAAACACAGACAGACCAATACCCAAAAACCACTTTTTTGAACTCAGGGGACCTTGAAACGTAGGCCTATAGAAATTTAGATATTGGGGTACCTTATTTTTTTCGGAAAGCAATACTTTCCTTACCTGTGGTAATAGAGCAAGGAAAGTAAAAATCATCAAATTCGGTGCACACATAAAAAAGATATTGAATGTCAAAATTTGAGGCTCGATTTTTATTTATATAGATATTAATTATATTACATTTTCATAATAATAAACATATATATTATAATATTACATTATTTATCAACACTTCGAATCTTCAACCGAATTTGAAGAGACAGTAATATAAATTTTCAAATTTGAGAAGGTGCAGTTTTGGGCATAAGCCTGTTTTGCCTTCTCACATAAGTGTAATAATTTTACATTGCTGAATAAATAAATAAATTTAATTCATCAAATTGTAACACAGTTGTTTTTTTACAGCATTTCAAATAATCTACATTGCCATGTGAGCTTTATACTGCACGTTTTGGTGGTATTGATTATCAACATCCATGCCAATTATTTGAACTATACACTATAGGGGTTGAAACACATTACTGTCAATAGACGCAGTAAAAGTCCACCCACATCAATAAGGGGTGAAAAAGTTTATCAGTGGGGTTACGTTGTTTAATGTATCGTTTGCATGTCATATTCTATTACACCCCTCCGAAGGGTGGGTTCAGCAAGCATATGTGTGTGTTTTTAATGATAAGAGGGTAGAGGTATGGAAATGGATTACCATTAAAGGTTAAAGTAGAAGAGCTGAGCTCAATAGAATTTTATATTGTCTGTGATAAAAGTTGGATGTAGTTGTCTATGGACACATTCTATACTGATAGTGATAGTATTTATTTATTATTAATGTTAGTGACGATTAACATAATAAATTTGTTATTGGAGTATCTGTTATGCCCGGTCTACACGACAACGATATTAGCGCAAACCTGGCTTGCGCAAACCAGGTTTGCGCTAAGTTTGCGTCGTGTAGACGGGAGATCGTTGTAAATTTCTGAGGTTTGAAGTTTTGTGCTTTTTTCGATCAATCTCAGCCAGGTTTGAGTCAATTTCTCTAGGAAACGATTATGACCCATCTATCCATCAAAACCTAAATCGCTTCAAAATGAAGATAGAGAATTCGCGATTTCAGATTCGGATTTAGCACCCTCAAATTAAATGTGTGCGAGGTCAATTCTCAAAAATACTCAAAAACAAGGAGGTGGAGAAGGAGGAGCAGTAGGTGGATGAGGAGGAGGTGGAGGTGGTGGAGGAGGAGAAGAGGAGGAGGATGAGGAGGAGGTGGAGGAGGAGTAGGTGGATGAGGTGGAGGAGGAGTAGGTGGATGAGGAGGAGAGGATGAGGTGGTGAAGGAGGAGAAGGAGTGGGTGGTGGAGGAGGCGGAAGAGAAGGAGGAGGAGGAGGAGGAGGAAGAAGAGCAGGAGGAGGAGAAGGAGGAGGAGGAAGAGGAGGAGGTGGTGGAGTTGAGGAGGAGGAGGAATAGCTATGAGAGAGATAGTAATTGTCTAGGCAATAACTGAATTAATTATCAATGAATTCAGCTAGGTTTTTCAACCATATTTCAAGTACCTCGACCATTCTTCTCCTAGACTATTCTACTATAGTGAGGTCCACTTTATAATGACAGTATTTGATTAACATCTGTATTGCTGTCCTTGTCTATCCTTCGACAAAGCAGATAGCGCTATCCTTTTCTAGCTCCACAATGTTGCCAGATCATTTTTCAACAATGTAGAAAAATAGGTAATAGACTAGTGAATCCATCCGTTACGTTACGTATGAGATCACCGGTCAGGGCGCCATATGGATTAATTCCGGAATTCGAGGAAGTGGGAGAAGAGCAGGAGCAATCATCATCTTCAGGACAGGTCCAGGAGTCCCCTACAATGGAGAAACCAGCAGAGCAATCTACATCAAAGGTAATCAGCAATGAATTTTCAAAGGATTATGAACTTTTAAAGCAGATAAAGCACGAACTTAATCTATGGGCGGAAGCGGAATTTGAAAAAAGAAAAGTTCTGAGGGCTGATTTCGACAGATTTATTTCAATAACTAATGAATTGTCGGAAACAATCGTCAAACTAGAAACAAGGTCAGTGACAATTTCACAGCTAGCGGCAGGGCTCGGAAACACTAATAAGGGTATTCAGGAGTCCCTTAAAAATATAAATAAGGCGGTAGACACTATGAAACAAAGTGAAAGTAGGCCTATGTTAAGCTATGCTGATATGGTGCAGTTGCCAGGAAAATTGAAGGACAATAAAGTTGCAGGGAACAATGTTAGGAAACTACAACCACAGGAGCATATAGTTATGTTGCAGCCAGTCAAACCAGTCCTGAACGAAGTGGAAAACAGTAGAATTATTAAAAATGTATTGCGGGAGAATATCAAAAACAAAGACGATATTAGAGTTAAAAAGACCGTGAATGTTAGAGGAGGTGGCCTCATGATTTTTCTGAATTCGGAAGAGGACAAGAAGAAAATCATTGAAAATGAGGCGTTGAAGACTGGAAATATGAAAAATTTGAAAATAGTTGAACCACAGAATAGGAAGCCACGTTTAATAATTTACGATGTCCCTAGTGATTTAAGCAAAGAGGAACTAGCCGAGAGTATTTTCAACAAAAACTTTGCTATCTCTGAACTAGGAAAAGAATCATTTTTAAACGGATGTAAGCCTCTCTACAAGGTTGGACCAAAGAACAAGGAAGTAGTTCATTGGATCATTGAATGTGAGCCCGAGATAAGAAGAATTCTAATAAATAG
Organism: Nilaparvata lugens; assembly: GCF_014356525.2. NCBI lineage: Eukaryota > Metazoa > Arthropoda > Insecta > Hemiptera > Delphacidae > Nilaparvata > Nilaparvata lugens. The sequence goes on along the minus strand of NC_052507.1, from coordinate 10,544,400 downwards.
GAAACGAGTCTTTGTCGACATGACTTCTTGCAGGTTAAATGACTTTATTTCGGTTCAACGGTGCTTCAAGTGCCAGTGCTTTGGTCACGTTTCAAAGTATTGCAAAAAAGAAAGTGAAGTCTGCGGTCACTGTGCTGAAGATCATAGTACTAAAGATTGTCCAAATACCGCCAAGGAAGCAATATGTAGCAATTGTAAGAAGAACAAAAAGCCATCAAATCATAAAGTTCACGATCCACAATGTCCTAGCCACCAGAAATCATTGCAGCAATTGATTGAAAAGACTAATTATGGGATTGTTTAAAAATATATATTGTTCTCAAAAAATAATAAATCAGACTGGAAATATTGTGATGGATATTAATGAAATTTTAGGTAATTTGAATTATACATATAGAGTTCAACAAAGATCAAAAAGTAGGACATCACTCGTATTTAATTTTGGAGGTTACACTGACCTGAATATTTCCTTCGCCAGCGTAAAAAACGGAAAAGTAAATATTTCCAAGGGCATTGCTACCGTAGTAAATAGGAAATGTATGAGCATTGATTACTTCAATAGTCTAACTACTATATTTTCACAAACAAAGCAAATTGATGCGTCGGTGAAATTCGACGAGACATTGAAAATACTCAATTTGTTTTTATTGACAGATAATAGTAACTTGCTTTCCAATCTAGAAATATTACTATCTATGATCGATGAATGGGCTTCAGATAAACAAGCTCTGACAGTTGGAATTGATTTTTTTGGAACCATGGCTGATGTATCTTGTATTGATCTCTTAAGTACTGTCTTGGCAACAAAACACATTAAATATGTGTTTTACTACAAGGGTATAAATAATCTTACATTTTTAAATATTCCAGAAGAGAAAAACAATGAGAAACCATGTCCAACGGGATACTTACCTGAAAAACCACCCAAACATGAATTTATAAATAGTATGCTGGAGCTCAGAAATCTTCTGAGTCAACATGATCAGATAAATTCTATTATTTACTATGAAATTCTGACTAACATTACAAAAAAAAACTTATTGAGCTCTTATTCGTACCTAATAGAGATAAAGCGTAAAGAGATGAATATTTATGATAATAATCTAAGAACATTTCTATGGCCAACTAGGAAAAGTTATAGAATGGGCTTCTGCTTGGATAACGAAGGAACCTACGTGGAATTCAACGAGAGTAATAAAAGATTCTTAACAAAAGAAAAATACATTCTTGTTAGTAGAGATACACAACTCATGTTAAACGGTGAGCTGTATCAGAAAATATCATCAATTGACATTTCTGCTTCAAGTCTTCCTAATATTACGTGGATAGATGGTGTGCCAGGGTGTGGAAAGACGTTTGAAATACTGAACCAGCATAAACCAGGAATAGATTTAGTTCTCAGTCAAACAAGAGCAGGAATCAAAGACATCAGAGAGGCTGTCATTCATAAGTACGGTAAGGATTACTGTAGAAAGATAATAAGATCAGATTACAGAACCGTTTCATCTTTCATTATAAATGGAGTGGGCAAGAAATATCATCGTGTCTTTATAGATGAGGCTGTACTGATGCATGCTGGCTACATTGGTTTCATTGCGAAATTATCAGGATGCTCCGAAGTTTTCCTACTTGGTGATTCTAAACAGATTCCTTACATCGAAAGGAGTGGACTGAAAGTTAGATGGTCTCATCCTTCAGTTTTTTGTGAGCCCACACGGAAAGTGACTTTAACTAGAAGATGTCCGATCGATGTATGCTGCGCACTATCCAAATTCTATGGTAAAATTGAAACAACTAGTGGAACTCTTCGCTCAATTAGGAAGACCATCTTTAACGGCGGTCTTCCACAGCTTGATCCAGAAACACTTGTATTAACATACACGCAGAATGAGAAAAAAATTATTCAAGAGTTACTAGGTGACAGGATTGATAAAACAATAAAAATTCACACGATACACGAAGCACAAGGTCTTACTTATAGAAATGTTATTCTAGTGAGGACAAATTCAAAGGATCTAGAGATCTATAACAGTGAAAGTCATGTGATTGTAGCACTCAGTAGGCACACTCATAGTTTCAACTATCTAACAACAGCGGAGAATGATCTCATATCATTGCTTATAAAAAACACATTAAGCTTTGATGATAAATATATAATGAGATGGCAGAGGAAAATAGAGGAGAACAAGCATGGAGGGGTGCGTATGAATAAGCATGATGATGAGTAATAATAACGTGCTGGATGTGGCAAATGAACTTGATTCCGTGGATGAGATAGAGGACAGTGTGATTGAGGATAAACAACAACTCCACGTTGCTCTTCAACACTCTAATATAACTGTATTTTCTCTCAATATCAGAAGTATTAGGAAGAACTTCGATGACCTGATGATTCAACTACAGGATATGTCCCATGATTTCGATATAATAATACTAACAGAATGCTGGATCAAAAGAGATTATACACAGAAGCAACTGAAGGACTACAATATTTTTCACTCTTTGAATAATCGTACTCAAAATGATGGAGTAATTGTATATGCAAAGGAAAATCTCAATGTACAATCGGTAGAACTAAATATCAGACAGGCCAACGTTCTTCATCTACGACTTCAAACATCAAAGGAGAGATATAATATATTAGCAGTGTACAGATCACCTTCCTACGCCAGCATAACAGAGTTTTTAGAGGACTTTGAAACAGTGCTTGGTAGACTGAGAGGTCAACTTATTATTTGCGCAGGAGACTTCAACATTAATACGCTACAGCCACATCAGCATTATCAACTTGATGATTATTACGACTTATTGAGTGAACACGGTTTGAAGAACTGCATTAAAAAGGCTACCAGAGTAACAGCGGGAACGTCTTCTTGTTTGGATCATATGTTGACCAACTGTAAAAGTAAAATCCATCCAATCGTGTATCACTCGAGTATCACAGACCACTTCATTACAATTCTTGGACTGGAAGAACATCAGTTAGACAGAACAAATGGGGATGAACAGAGCTCAACTAACTGTCAACTCTCAACTAACTGTAAATCTGTCAACTTGAACGGCTTGAGGAGAGGACTGCGAGTGGAACAATGGACGGAGGTTTTTGAGTCAAATAACACAGACTCAGCTTACGAAAAGTTCCTAGAAATTCTACAAAAACATATGGAGAGCAATACACATCATTACAGACAAAAGAAGAGGATCAAGAGCATAAAACCATGGATAACACGAGGACTTATCTCAGCTATAAGAACAAGGGATTCTCTAAATAGAAGAAGGAAGCTGGACCCAGAGAACGGAGAACTCGCTAACTACTACCGAAGATACAGAAATACACTGACGTCACTCATCCAAACTACAAAAGAAAATTATTTCAAGATGCAACTAAATGAAGCAAACAATGATGTAAGGAAGACATGGAAAATAATCAAGGATGCTACAGATTCAGATCAGAAAAAGGATATACAACTGAATGCTTTGAAAATTAATGGTGACATAGTCACACTGAAAGATAATCCTAGAGAACTATTGAGTCATGTAAATAATTTCTTTGTTAATATTGGAGAGAGTATGGCTAACAAAATATCTGAGAGTCTGAATAAAAATATTAACGAAATTATAGCAGATAATGTACCAGAATTGCATGTACAGAGTAATATGTTTCTTTTCCCCATAGATGAAAAGGAAATAATAAACACAATTGATTCTTTACACATCAATAGTGCACCAGGCCTAGATGGATTAGATAACAGGACCTTGAAAGGAATAAAAGATTTAATTTCTAAGCCTTTAACTCATATTTTTAATCTGAGCTTGTTATATGGTACTTTTCCAAGAGCAATGAAGCAAATCTGTGTCAGACCTATACATAAAGCAGGCGATAAACTAATTATTAGTAATTATAGACCTATTTCACTGATTAGCAATGTATCAAAAATTTTAGAAAAACTAGTTAAATCAAGATTAATAAGCTTTTTAGAAATTAATAATATTCTTTCTCCTAACCAATTTGGCTTCCGCAAAGGTATAAGTACAGAATTAGCTGTACTAGAATTATCAAAATTTGTAACTAGCAATTTAGAGGAAAAGAATAAATGTCTAGCAGTATTTTTAGATTTAGCAAAGGCCTTCGACTCTGTTTCCCATGACTTATTAATAAAAAAGCTTGAGGCAATAGGTATAAGAGGAGTGCCACTTGAATGGTTCAGATCCTACCTCAGCAATCGACAGCAAAAAACAAAGGTTGAGAACCATATGAGTGCAGAGGGTTCCATGAAGTTTGGAATACCTCAAGGAACAGTTTTAGGACCAATTTTGTATTCGATCTTTGCAAATGAGTTGTGCTCCATTCAAATTCAAGGTAGAGTTATAGCCTTTGCTGACGATACAGCACTCCTTTTTCAAGGAAAAAACTGGGAAGAAGTGTTCCAAACAGCAGAGATAGAACTCACAAAAATCACTAGTTGGTTAAGAAATAACTTATTGTCATTGAATTCAGAAAAAACAAAATTTTTAGCTTTTTCTTTAACAAATAGCACAAAACCACACATGACAACAATGAAGCTCCATAATTGTGATAGAAATTGTAACAATAATTGTAATTGCCCACTAATAGAACGCTCTGACAATATAAAGTATTTAGGAATAATAGTAGATGATTCATTGAAATGGAACAAACACATAACATATACAACTGCCAAAATAAGGAAGCTTATATACAAATTCTATCAATTAAGGCGTATCATAGACAAAGAAATGTTAAAAACTGTATACTTAACATTAGTTGAATCTCTTTTAAGGTACGGTCTGTTAGTTTGGGGTGCAGCTAACTTCAGTTTTATAGATCCATTATTTAAAACTCAAAAACGCATTTTGAAAATAATGGGAAACAGGGAAATCCAGTTTTCAACTGTAGAATTATTTATAGAAAATAGAGTACTCAGCGTTAGGCAATTGTATATATTGTTGTTATTAGGGTATATGAAAAAACATCAAAATAGGAACCATATCATAAATCATAGCCATAATACTAGAATAAGAGAACGTTACAATCAAGAAGTACCAAGAATGAATACAGCGTTTGGGCAAAGATCACTAGGATATTTAGGGCCTACAATATCTAATAGAATACCATTAGAAATCAAAGGAGAGGAAAATTTCAATAGGTTCAAAAGAAAAATTAGACATTGGTTATTCAGTATTGGGATACAAAGTAGTGAGGAACTAATAGTAAGTAGGATTTAGATTTAAGCAGTATTCTTTTTAAATAAGGTAATTTATATGTAGAAAATAGTACCTCGGTTTAGTATCTTTGTACTAGGTGATGCTTAGGGTAATAGATATAGTTTTAGATTTTTGGAATTTTTGTATTATCTGTTGTAGCATAAATTAGTATTAATTTGATGATAACCTCGACACATATATTATATAGTGAGGTATCATTTTTGTAAACACTGAATATTGTTATATTATTGAAAATATATGAAAAAAATATGTAATGTATGAATTTATGAATAAACTCCTCTGGATGTGTCGTCCAACATCCAGAGAAATTATTATTATTATTATTGAATTCAGAAAAAACAAAATTTTTAGCTTTTTCTTTAACAAATAGCACAAAACCACACATGACAACAATGAAGCTCCATAATTGTGATAGAAATTGTAACAATAATTGTAATTGCCCACTAATAGAACGCTCTGACAATATAAAGTATTTAGGAATAATAGTAGATGATTCATTGAAATGGAACAAACACATAACATATACAACTGCCAAAATAAGGAAGCTTATATACAAATTCTATCAATTAAGGCGTATCATAGACAAAGAAATGTTAAAAACTGTATACTTAACATTAGTTGAATCTCTTTTAAGGTACGGTCTGTTAGTTTGGGGTGCAGCTAACTTCAGTTTTATAGATCCATTATTTAAAACTCAAAAACGCATTTTGAAAATAATGGGAAACAGGGAAATCCAGTTTTCAACTGTAGAATTATTTATAGAAAATAGAGTACTCAGCGTTAGGCAATTGTATATATTGTTGTTATTAGGGTATATGAAAAAACATCAAAATAGGAACCATATCATAAATCATAGCCATAATACTAGAATAAGAGAACGTTACAATCAAGAAGTACCAAGAATGAATACAGCGTTTGGGCAAAGATCACTAGGATATTTAGGGCCTACAATATCTAATAGAATACCATTAGAAATCAAAGGAGAGGAAAATTTCAATAGGTTCAAAAGAAAAATTAGACATTGGTTATTCAGTATTGGGATACAAAGTAGTGAGGAACTAATAGTAAGTAGGATTTAGATTTAAGCAGTATTCTTTTTAAATAAGGTAATTTATATGTAGAAAATAGTACCTCGGTTTAGTATCTTTGTACTAGGTGATGCTTAGGGTAATAGATATAGTTTTAGATTTTTGGAATTTTTGTATTATCTGTTGTAGCATAAATTCGATATAATAATACTAACAGAATGCTGGATCAAAAGAGATTATACACAGAAGCAACTGAAGGACTACAATATTTTTCACTCTTTGAATAATCGTACTCAAAATGATGGAGTAATTGTATATGCAAAGGAAAATCTCAATGTACAATCGGTAGAACTAAATATCAGACAGGCCAACGTTCTTCATCTACGACTTCAAACATCAAAGGAGAGATATAATATATTAGCAGTGTACAGATCACCTTCCTACGCCAGCATAACAGAGTTTTTAGAGGACTTTGAAACAGTGCTTGGTAGACTGAGAGGTCAACTTATTATTTGCGCAGGAGACTTCAACATTAATACGCTACAGCCACATCAGCATTATCAACTTGATGATTATTACGACTTATTGAGTGAACACGGTTTGAAGAACTGCATTAAAAAGGCTACCAGAGTAACAGCGGGAACGTCTTCTTGTTTGGATCATATGTTGACCAACTGTAAAAGTAAAATCCATCCAATCGTGTATCACTCGAGTATCACAGACCACTTCATTACAATTCTTGGACTGGAAGAACATCAGTTAGACAGAACAAATGGGGATGAACAGAGCTCAACTAACTGTCAACTCTCAACTAACTGTAAATCTGTCAACTTGAACGGCTTGAGGAGAGGACTGCGAGTGGAACAATGGACGGAGGTTTTTGAGTCAAATAACACAGACTCAGCTTACGAAAAGTTCCTAGAAATTCTACAAAAACATATGGAGAGCAATACACATCATTACAGACAAAAGAAGAGGATCAAGAGCATAAAACCATGGATAACACGAGGACTTATCTCAGCTATAAGAACAAGGGATTCTCTAAATAGAAGAAGGAAGCTGGACCCAGAGAACGGAGAACTCGCTAACTACTACCGAAGATACAGAAATACACTGACGTCACTCATCCAAACTACAAAAGAAAATTATTTCAAGATGCAACTAAATGAAGCAAACAATGATGTAAGGAAGACATGGAAAATAATCAAGGATGCTACAGATTCAGATCAGAAAAAGGATATACAACTGAATGCTTTGAAAATTAATGGTGACATAGTCACACTGAAAGATAATCCTAGAGAACTATTGAGTCATGTAAATAATTTCTTTGTTAATATTGGAGAGAGTATGGCTAACAAAATATCTGAGAGTCTGAATAAAAATATTAACGAAATTATAGCAGATAATGTACCAGAATTGCATGTACAGAGTAATATGTTTCTTTTCCCCATAGATGAAAAGGAAAATCTCAATGTACAATCGGTAGAACTAAATATCAGACAGGCCAACGTTCTTCATCTACGACTTCAAACATCAAAGGAGAGATATAATATATTAGCAGTGTACAGATCACCTTCCTACGCCAGCATAACAGAGTTTTTAGAGGACTTTGAAACAGTGCTTGGTAGACTGAGAGGTCAACTTATTATTTGCGCAGGAGACTTCAACATTAATACGCTACAGCCACATCAGCATTATCAACTTGATGATTATTACGACTTATTGAGTGAACACGGTTTGAAGAACTGCATTAAAAAGGCTACCAGAGTAACAGCGGGAACGTCTTCTTGTTTGGATCATATGTTGACCAACTGTAAAAGTAAAATCCATCCAATCGTGTATCACTCGAGTATCACAGACCACTTCATTACAATTCTTGGACTGGAAGAACATCAGTTAGACAGAACAAATGGGGATGAACAGAGCTCAACTAACTGTCAACTCTCAACTAACTGTAAATCTGTCAACTTGAACGGCTTGAGGAGAGGACTGCGAGTGGAACAATGGACGGAGGTTTTTGAGTCAAATAACACAGACTCAGCTTACGAAAAGTTCCTAGAAATTCTACAAAAACATATGGAGAGCAATACACATCATTACAGACAAAAGAAGAGGATCAAGAGCATAAAACCATGGATAACACGAGGACTTATCTCAGCTATAAGAACAAGGGATTCTCTAAATAGAAGAAGGAAGCTGGACCCAGAGAACGGAGAACTCGCTAACTACTACCGAAGATACAGAAATACACTGACGTCACTCATCCAAACTACAAAAGAAAATTATTTCAAGATGCAACTAAATGAAGCAAACAATGATGTAAGGAAGACATGGAAAATAATCAAGGATGCTACAGATTCAGATCAGAAAAAGGATATACAACTGAATGCTTTGAAAATTAATGGTGACATAGTCACACTGAAAGATAATCCTAGAGAACTATTGAGTCATGTAAATAATTTCTTTGTTAATATTGGAGAGAGTATGGCTAACAAAATATCTGAGAGTCTGAATAAAAATATTAACGAAATTATAGCAGATAATGTACCAGAATTGCATGTACAGAGTAATATGTTTCTTTTCCCCATAGATGAAAAGGAAATAATAAACACAATTGATTCTTTACACATCAATAGTGCACCAGGCCTAGATGGATTAGATAACAGGACCTTGAAAGGAATAAAAGATTTAATTTCTAAGCCTTTAACTCATATTTTTAATCTGAGCTTGTTATATGGTACTTTTCCAAGAGCAATGAAGCAAATCTGTGTCAGACCTATACATAAAGCAGGCGATAAACTAATTATTAGTAATTATAGACCTATTTCACTGATTAGCAATGTATCAAAAATTTTAGAAAAACTAGTTAAATCAAGATTAATAAGCTTTTTAGAAATTAATAATATTCTTTCTCCTAACCAATTTGGCTTCCGCAAAGGTATAAGTACAGAATTAGCTGTACTAGAATTATCAAAATTTGTAACTAGCAATTTAGAGGAAAAGAATAAATGTCTAGCAGTATTTTTAGATTTAGCAAAGGCCTTCGACTCTGTTTCCCATGACTTATTAATAAAAAAGCTTGAGGCAATAGGTATAAGAGGAGTGCCACTTGAATGGTTCAGATCCTACCTCAGCAATCGACAGCAAAAAACAAAGGTTGAGAACCATATGAGTGCAGAGGGTTTGAAGAACTGCATTAAAAAGGCTACCAGAGTAACAGCGGGAACGTCTTCTTGTTTGGATCATATGTTGACCAACTGTAAAAGTAAAATCCATCCAATCGTGTATCACTCGAGTATCACAGACCACTTCATTACAATTCTTGGACTGGAAGAACATCAGTTAGACAGAACAAATGGGGATGAACAGAGCTCAACTAACTGTCAACTCTCAACTAACTGTAAATCTGTCAACTTGAACGGCTTGAGGAGAGGACTGCGAGTGGAACAATGGACGGAGGTTTTTGAGTCAAATAACACAGACTCAGCTTACGAAAAGTTCCTAGAAATTCTACAAAAACATATGGAGAGCAATACACATCATTACAGACAAAAGAAGAGGATCAAGAGCATAAAACCATGGATAACACGAGGACTTATCTCAGCTATAAGAACAAGGGATTCTCTAAATAGAAGAAGGAAGCTGGACCCAGAGAACGGAGAACTCGCTAACTACTACCGAAGATACAGAAATACACTGACGTCACTCATCCAAACTACAAAAGAAAATTATTTCAAGATGCAACTAAATGAAGCAAACAATGATGTAAGGAAGACATGGAAAATAATCAAGGATGCTACAGATTCAGATCAGAAAAAGGATATACAACTGAATGCTTTGAAAATTAATGGTGACATAGTCACACTGAAAGATAATCCTAGAGAACTATTGAGTCATGTAAATAATTTCTTTGTTAATATTGGAGAGAGTATGGCTAACAAAATATCTGAGAGTCTGAATAAAAATATTAACGAAATTATAGCAGATAATGTACCAGAATTGCATGTACAGAGTAATATGTTTCTTTTCCCCATAGATGAAAAGGAAATAATAAACACAATTGATTCTTTACACATCAATAGTGCACCAGGCCTAGATGGATTAGATAACAGGACCTTGAAAGGAATAAAAGATTTAATTTCTAAGCCTTTAACTCATATTTTTAATCTGAGCTTGTTATATGGTACTTTTCCAAGAGCAATGAAGCAAATCTGTGTCAGACCTATACATAAAGCAGGCGATAAACTAATTATTAGTAATTATAGACCTATTTCACTGATTAGCAATGTATCAAAAATTTTAGAAAAACTAGTTAAATCAAGATTAATAAGCTTTTTAGAAATTAATAATATTCTTTCTCCTAACCAATTTGGCTTCCGCAAAGGTATAAGTACAGAATTAGCTGTACTAGAATTATCAAAATTTGTAACTAGCAATTTAGAGGAAAAGAATAAATGTCTAGCAGTATTTTTAGATTTAGCAAAGGCCTTCGACTCTGTTTCCCATGACTTATTAATAAAAAAGCTTGAGGCAATAGGTATAAGAGGAGTGCCACTTGAATGGTTCAGATCCTACCTCAGCAATCGACAGCAAAAAACAAAGGTTGAGAACCATATGAGTGCAGAGGGTTCCATGAAGTTTGGAATACCTCAAGGAACAGTTTTAGGACCAATTTTGTATTCGATCTTTGCAAATGAGTTGTGCTCCATTCAAATTCAAGGTAGAGTTATAGCCTTTGCTGACGATACAGCACTCCTTTTTCAAGGAAAAAACTGGGAAGAAGTGTTCCAAACAGCAGAGATAGAACTCACAAAAATCACTAGTTGGTTAAGAAATAACTTATTGTCATTGAATTCAGAAAAAACAAAATTTTTAGCTTTTTCTTTAACAAATAGCACAAAACCACACATGACAACAATGAAGCTCCATAATTGTGATAGAAATTGTAACAATAATTGTAATTGCCCACTAATAGAACGCTCTGACAATATAAAGTATTTAGGAATAATAGTAGATGATTCATTGAAATGGAACAAACACATAACATATACAACTGCCAAAATAAGGAAGCTTATATACAAATTCTATCAATTAAGGCGTATCATAGACAAAGAAATGTTAAAAACTGTATACTTAACATTAGTTGAATCTCTTTTAAGGTACGGTCTGTTAGTTTGGGGTGCAGCTAACTTCAGTTTTATAGATCCATTATTTAAAGATCTAAGCCAGCTGGTGACAGGTCAATAACGCAGCAGACACACGAGGTCTGCTATCTCTTCATAGTGAATGATTTTATAGAATCAACAGTTGCCAACAGTTTGCAATTCAATAATCTTATTTTCTCGAACATCAAGCTTATTTTCAATTTTAGTTGAAAATATACTAAACTTTAATTGTAGAGATTTTTATGCTCAATCTTTTCCACTTGAGATTTTTTGTTTAAATTGTACCTGAAGCCTGATAATTGGGATCTAAAATCAAACTTTGCATAGATGGGGCGCAGCTCCTGAAATTTTTACAGATATGGGACTTGTGGTAGTTGATAGAGCTTATCAATGACTATTTCAGGTATAAATTTGATCAAAATCGTTGGAGCCATTTTCGAGAAAATCGCGAAAACCCCTGTTTTTGACAACATTTTCGCCATTTCAGCCGCCATCTTGAATTGCTTTCGATCGAAATTGTTCGTGTCGGATCCTTATAGTATAAGGACCTCAAGTTCCAAATTTCAAGTCATTCCGTTAATTGGGAGATGAGATATCGTGTACACAGACGCACATACACTCATACACACACACACACCACACACACACACACACACACACACACCACACACACACACACACACACACACACACACACACATACAGACCAATACCCAAAAACCATTTTTTTGGACTCAAAGGACCTTGAAACGTATAGAAATTTAGAAATTGGGAACCTTATTTTTTTCGGAAAGCAATACTTTCCTTACCTATGGTAATAGGGCAAGGAAAGTAAAAATTAACATTTTTTGTAAATTCGATAACTTGTTTATTTTGCCATAAATCGCGAAAAACGCATATTAGAACAAAGCCAATGATATACTTAGCATCGTTTAATGCACCACAAAATTGTGTATGTAACGTACTTTTAACTAGAAATTGTTTTCAACTTTGAACTTTTCTTTATTTACCTATGAAAATAATTAAATAATAGCCTACTTGAGAAATTCAGTTCCCATGTACATGAAAATTTTTATTTTTGAGAAAATTTCGGGGGGGGTCCCAACCCCTGTGACCCACCCCCTGGGTACGGCCTTGCCTGGGTACAAAAGAGAAGGGAGTGGAGCAGGTTACAGGCGGCCGAAATGAGATTTTTAAGGTCAGTAAAGGGATGCACCAGAGAGAACAGGCTTTATAATATCGATATCCGTAGAGAGCTCAATGTGATCTCTATACCTCAACGAGTTGCCGAGAATCGACAACAGTGGAGAGAGAATGGGAAACGGAAGAATCCCGAAAGCTGCCATTGCTTACAAGCCAGAAGGGAGGAGAAGTATTGGCAGACCAAGAAAAAGGTGGGAGAATGTTTGAAGGCGGAACAGGTATTAATGCCTACCTCTGTAACAAGTTAATCTACGACGAGTTAATCTACAATGTACCGTATATATTTTACACCTATACGGTTAGTAGTTTATGTTTCCACTTCTGACGCGTTGATAAGCTTAGGCCCGGTTGCACAACAGCCGGTTAAATTTTAATCGTGATTAATTCCACGGGAACCAATCAGAGAAGGCGCTTTTGAAAAGACGGCTTCTCTGATTAGCTCTCGTGGAATTAATCACGGTTAAAATTTAACCGGCTGTTGTCAACCGGCACTTATAGTGATAAAGTAGATCCAGTAGAAGAATAATGCTTTGTTTGCAACAATGCGATTCGCATGACGGCGACGGAAGCGGGAGAATTTTTAAGCTGAGGCGGAGAAAACTTATATTTAAGTATTTACTAAAATACTATTGTTTTATCTATGCTGAGGCTAATAAATAATTGGAATCATCACCGTTGTCCTCATGCGAATCGCAGTATGTGAGAACAAACTTTGAGAACAAAGAACGTTTAATATACTATTAAACGAGCAACTTCTGTTTATATGTTTAGATGTTTATATGTTTGTATTTCACCGGATCTTGAAAACGGCTCTAACGATTCTCACGAAATTCAGAACATAGTAGGTTTATAATATAAAGATTCGATTGCACTAGGTCTCATCCCTGGGAAACTCGCTGAAGGACATTAAAAGGATAATTATTATTCATCCTTGGAAAAACAGCTGATAATAATTATTTCGTCGTCTGTTGATGATGGAAGTGAGTGAGCGAGTTCATGTGTGTGGGACTGTGTCAAAATTATGACTCAGCTGTTGAACTTTTGTAATCATTCAATCAGGTACTTAGTGCCGGTTGCAAAAAAGCCGGGTTATTTTATTTTCAATCCTGATTAATTCCAGTAGATCCATCTTTTTGAAATGGTCTTCTCTGATTTGGTTCACGTGAAGTTAATAAGGATTGAAATTTAACCGGCCCTTGTGCAATTGGGCCTTTGGGAGGGAAATTTTTGCATCCCTCTGCGAATTAATCTAAATTTACTGTGATTAGATAGGATATTAGGACATTAAAAGGATAATTATTATTCATCCTTGGAAAAACAGCTGACTATAATTATTTAGTCGTCTGTTGGTGATGGAAGTGAGTGAGCGAGTTCATGTGTGTGGGACTGTGTCAAAATTATGACTCAGCTGTTGAACTTTTGTAATCAATTCAATCAGGTACTTAGTGCCGGTTGCAAAAAAACCGGGTTATTTTCAATCCTGATTAATTCCAGTAGATCCATCTTTTTGAAATGGTCTTCTCTGATTTGGTTCACGTGAAGTTAATAAGGATTGAAATTTAACCGGCCCTTGTGCAATTGGGCCTTTGGGAGGGAAATTTTTGCATCCCTCTGCGAATTAATCTAAATTTACTGTGATTAGATAGGATATTAGGACATTAAAAGGATAATTATTATTCATCCTTGGAAAAACAGCTGACTATAATTATTAAGTCGTCTGTTGGTGATGGAAGTGAGTGAGCGAGTTCATGTGTGTGGGACTGTGTCAAAATTATGACTCAGCTGTTGAACTTTTGTAATCATTCAATCAGGTACTTAGTGCCGGTTGCAAAAAAGCCGGGTTATTTTCAATCCTGATTAATTCCAGTAGATCCATCTTTTTGAAATGGTCTTCTCTGATTTGGTTCACGTGAAGTTAATCAGGATTAAAAGTTAACCGGCTTTTGTGCAACTGGGCTTTTGTGAGGAAAATTTTTGCATTCCTCTGGGAATTAATCTAAATTTACTGTGATTAGATCACATAACATTTCTGTATGAATTTTATCAATGTTATTATAATTTTTTCTTTCGTAATAAATTTTTATGTTTTTGTACTCCAGAGCGAAGCTCGGTCCCCGATATTAAGTTACAAATTGAGATCTGTCTGAGATCTGAAATAATATTTGGATAGTACAAAGCTTATAAGGTACAATTTGAAAAAATATAGCCTATGGATGTTATCAGTGTTAGTGTTGCTGGTATGGAGCTGAGTCGAGGATACTTTTATAATAAGGTACATTTTGTGTTATTTTAGAAATTTATTGTCTTGAATATAACTGTTTACTACAATCATTCTCAAGTTCATAGTACAATCATTTTTTTAAACAGCACCAGGCATAGGCAGCATGATATGACGTTTGAAAACAGGATCATCATCTGCACTTTTTACATTGAGTTCGTATTGTTTCCGGGTTTTTTCGACATTGGAGAGCAACCAACACTGCTGTTAACTGTTTTTGATTTGTGGAAAATTTTAGAGGAAAACGAAGTAACGGTACGGCATTTCTAGCAGAACGGAATCCTGCCAGGAAATACTGTAAACTGATGCGGTATACTATAACTACACTAAACAATATAGTATATAATATTCTAGAAGCGCCTATGATTGTTCGAATTGGTTTCCTTCCTTTTCAGATCGTCGGTTATCACTTTTCCAATAGGCTCTATTACTAGATCCAACGGAGCGTACAATTCTGGCACCGTTTACAGTAATTATAAACCTGTGGTACTGTCTTTTTTATACCTAATACTGGACTTGTACACTTGGCAGAAGTATTTTGCTGTTGAGAGCGAGAGGAGATCCTTGTTCGAAAAACGTTAAATACAATCGAAATGTACGGTAATTTTTTCGCAAATTTTTCCGTAGGTAAATAAATTTTTCCAATGGCCTTCTTTTTTGAATGTTCTATTTTGAGTATTTTTTTATCCTCAAGCTCTTTTACTGATTGGCTGCTTTGAATATTTCTCTTCTAATTCTTCTTTATTTAAGGCTGAGCAAAGGCTAAAAATAAACTTTCTACTCGTGATATTTTTCAAAGTTTTTCGATTTGTATATCATCAAGCTATCAAAATGAAAAAGTTTTATCAGGAAAACATTTTTTTTTGATCTTTACTTTTTGAGATGTGAGCGCCTAAAGTTTAAATTTTTGGGACAGAACATTCCAAATTCGGTAAAAGATAAATCCATGAGATTTAGAGGATAGATTCTTCATGGTATTGTTGATCTAGTAAAACAAAAATTTTCTGAAAATATCAATTTTTAAGATAGTTATTCAATTTACTAAAAATGACCAAAAATAACTCAATTAAAAGTTATTTTTAGTAAATTGGATATCTTTTCAAACATTTTCATTTTTAGAAAATTTTTGTTCTACTAGATCAACAATACCTTGAAGAATACATCCTCTAAATCTCAATGATTTATCTCTTACGGAATTTGAAATGTTCTATCCCAAAAATTCAAACTTCAGGCGCTTATATCTCAAAAAGTAATGATCGGAAAAAAATGTTTTCCTGAAAAAACGTTTTCATTTTGATAGCTTGATGATATAAAAATCGAAAAACTTTGAAAAATATCACGAGTAGAAAGTTTATTTTCAGCCTTTGCACAGCCTTAAATACAATCGAAATGTACGGTAATTTTTCGCAATGTTTGCGTAGGTAAATAAATTTTTTCCATGGCCTTCTTTTTTAAATGTTCTATTTTGAGTAATTTTTATCCTCAAGTTCTTTTACTGATTGGCTGCTTTGCGTATTTCTCTTCTAGTTCTTCTTTATCTAATGGCATGCGGTACCTTTATAACATATTTTCGTGTAGATTTTAATAGGTCGAATTTGTTAATTATTGAATTATAATATTGCTTACAACAATCATTAGATATCATAACAGAATATACAGTAGAAGACATGTGGTAATCATAAAGTTGGTGACACATTTATTTATTTAGCCTATGGCAGTTTTGTCAAAACTAAGAAAATTTCACACTATAAGTGCACGTCAAGGGTTGAAATGTACTGTATTGCCTGGGGACTGGCTACAGTGAAGTCGTTAGCCTCACCCAGGTAGGCACGTCTCTCACATTCAATAATATGATGTGGTGCTCTGTCTGCTCCATTGCCCCACAGTCACATAGTGTGGGGAGTCTGCTAGTCCCCATTTGAAAAATGATGCATTGCATCTCCCATGTTTAGACCGAATTCTGTTAAGCGCCACCCAGATGCGCCGGGGAAGTTCAAAACCAGGAGGACTAGTGCCTGAGAAATATTCAAATTTTAAATATTTTGGCGACACAATAATTATTCGACAATTCACTGCATAAAGAGATTCTAATAAGAGGGGAAGTAGTATTATTCTCTTTTTTTTTTTAGTCTGCAGAAAACTGATTTGTTCTCAAACGTTTTTCAAATATATTTATTGAATAAAAAGCTGGTGAGATCGAGTGGGGAGGAAGTAAATTTTTGAAAGTTCTAAATAATAATATTAACTATATTATCACAGTTAAGAAAATTAAATTGCATATTTATGCAATCTCACAAGAAAAAATGAAAAAGAAAATGTCACCGGTAACCACAAAACTGATAAGGTGAATTTGGACGTCAACATTCAACAATATTGACTCAGTTACAGATTCACTGTTTTAGATCAAAGTTTCATCAACTTCTTACAGTTACAGGTTTAGTGTGTTAAACAAAGTGAGATGCTACACAAAAAAGATTATTGTGAGAAATATTATTCATTACCTACTAAAAATATTAACTGTGTTTGATTGAATTCCAACTAAATTTATTTATGTTATTAGTGTAGTGGCTAATCGGTGATAATTCTGGAAAAATATGTTTTTCTTACTCCAATCCAGTATTTTATGTATTATTTTGTGTAAGTTTTTTTATTTATTCTATCCTGTACAATGATAATATTTTTTATTGTATATATAACTGTTACTAGTACTAGGACTAACGATCAGTTTCTATCCTAAATTAATACTTTCAAGTCATTTTACAAGAAGAATCTTGTAATAGCTTCTCCTTGTATTGAATTAGCTCATTCATAATCACTGCACTAAATTGATATATTATTTTTTTTCCACTTTCACTAAGCACTCCTGGAGGTTCACACCCACACCAGATCTGTTGGCTTCTTCCTTTTCAATCTCCTCGTTAATGTTGAGTTGGCCAAAACCTAGATTGCCTCAAAATTTTGGTGGACAATGATATGATAAGAAAAAACACAACTAAAAGGATAATGCCAAAAAAATCCTGTTCTCATTTCTTCTACAATTATTATAATACAGTATACACAAATATAATAGCTATCCTAAATTTATAGGTACTACATGAGGATAAAAATAAATAAACAGTATTTCATTGTCATTGAAATTTAAAAGCAATACAAACAGTTGAGGGTTCTGCCAAACCCTAAGGTTTTTTGGCGGGTGACCAGTTACAGAAAAAAATGAATTACAAAAGATAAATAAACTTAGACAAAATAAATATTACAAGTAATATTATAAGTAAAAAATGAAAGAAAACTAATACAAAATGCAAAAATAAAATAAGAAATATTCATCAGATTTTGATACAGAATTAATAAAAAAAAATGGAAAAAATATTAGAAAGGATTGAAATAAAAAGGAAAAGGGAAAAATTGTTTTACACAAGTAATACTACATTTCTATCGTTGAGGCAGGCAGCAGTGACAATAAAAGGAAAATTTTAAAACTTCAGCCAGCAAAAATTGAAAAATTCTAATAATGTAAGCATATGCTGTCATTTTTTTTAACTTGACGTTTCTTAAATTATGTGTACGTTTGTGATATTATTAGTTTTATAAATTGATTTTGCTGTTATTATTGAGATACAACATTACATCCTTCTTAAAGTAATCACGAGTATTTGGAGGAAGTCTGTTAAATAAGTAGGGAATTACATAATGTAGGGATCTTTTACCTGACAATATAATTTTAACAATATAATTTTCTGTACAAATTTATGGAGTAGTGTGCTATGCTCTGTTGAAGCCTATATTTATCTCTATATGTTATTATATTGTTTATAATTATAAATAATAAATTTAGTGCTTTCTTGTGAAAATAAAAAAATTAACATCCTGATTATTCCTACCAGTAATTATAACTAATTGTACGTTCATAAGCTTATATTTGAGTAGGCCTATGCTATGTTGAGTTTTCTATTCTGTGATAGTTATAGTAGGTAGTGTAAAGAATGTCTTAATTTTCTAGAACCTCCAGAATAATTTCAAAAAAAAACAGTTACAAATTGTTATATTATCACTCTTCTATATGTAGTCATCAATCATTACATTAAAAATAGGAAGAAAAATAAAAATCTCAGTGCCCTTTATGAATTATTTAATCACAACAATCATGTTTCGGACATTGATGGCCATTTTCAAGTTTGTAATGTAATGCCATTCATTACATTAATTTTATTACTGCATGTCATTAGATCATTTTGAGATATCATGTAAGAAGTCTTTTTTCTTTAGGGCTACTTTTAGTATAAATAAAAATATAAATCTGAGTGCCCTTATAAATTATTTCGTCACGACATGTTTCGGCTACTGATGCCATTTTCAAGTGATTCTTAATTATTATGTTGTGACGAAATAATTTAAAAGGGTACTCAGATTTATATTTTTATTTCATGTAAGAAGTGACTACGGGAAAATCAGGGTTCTACTGTAATTGAATCAACTTATAAAATCATTTATTTAATAAAATCACTTACTAGTAACACAGTGTCAGAACTTCAACAAAGTTATTATAATAATGTTTCGTCATGGAAAGCAACTTCAAAATCACTTCACTTTTATATATGGTATACCGTACTTATTTCTACATTTTAAGTTATAAATGGCCAAAGTAGGTCGAAACTAGTCGTTAAAATGTTTATGGGCCGGTTTCCAAGCTCGGGATTTAGCTAAGTCCTAGACTTTAAACAGCTGGAGTCAGAAAATTGGCTTTCCAAAACGGGGCGTAGTCGCAGCTTTTATAACAGTAGTCGTAGTTTTTATTTTCCCATTTCTATAATTGGAAACGTTTTTCCTCGACGAAATTAGACATTCTAAAATAATTCAAAATAGCTGAAACTTTACACTATTTTCTCTTTATTTTATTTTGCGTTCAATTTTCTAGTTTTTCGAAATTTAATTCAAACGTGACTATGACAATGACTGCGACTACGCCCCGTTTTGGAAAGCCAATTTTCTGACTCCAGCTGTTTAAAGTCTAGGACTTGGCTAAATCACGAGCTCGGAAACCGGCCCTTAGAGTTTTTAAAATGTTTTAATAAAAGGGTACTACAAGTTTTATCAATAAATTTATTTTTATTTGTAGGTTGGTCTGTATGGTTAACCCGTCCCGATATGATAGTAAAGGAGCCTCAAAGGTAAATTTATATTATTTAAAATATTTTATCAGCTACCATACAAATTACTATAAAAGTTATAGCTACCAGCTCCAAAAAAGTAGAAACATAAATATTCTATTTTCTCAACAAAGAACCTATAAGATCCTTATGTGGTTGACTAAGTAGTAGCTGAATAACCTAAGCACCTATGTAGGTTACTACAAATCTACCGGTAATCTAATGTGATATGGTAAAGATATAAAATCTTAAAATGTAACACTTCTACTATTTTTGACATCTCTAATCATATTTTATGTAATTGAAAAGCTATATAGCCCACATTTCTGGTGAGGAGCTGAAGGCGGACACATACTTATATTGAAGAGAATCAAACAAACAAAAATAGTCTTATTCAAGGTCAAAACATATAGTGGAGCGGCGAATGTAGGGTGGAAGGAAGCAGGTAGTGTGGAAGAAGGAGCGAATTCATACAAAATGCATTATTTTCTACACCCTCAGCTACTGTACCTTCTCTTCTACCTTCTCTGATACACTATTCTCTACCTTCACCAGTCCACTTTCTTTTGACCCTTATGCACAGAGTAATGAACAAATAGTAACAGTAAACCTATTCCCCTAATATGAGTGCTTCAGTCCAGTCAAGGAAAGGTTATAGAGGGAAAAGTTTGGAAGACAATTTTTGACCCCACAGTTCTGTTAAGGGTAGTAAGGAGGTAAACATATCAAAAGTCCCCACCCCTACCCACTGTGCTAAGGGGGTGGGAGTGGTTTAAAGGTACCATTTTTTGGTTTCTCGCATAAAACTCAAAAACCATCTATCCTAAGGACTTGAATGTCATATAACAAATTAAAGCCTTACATAATTTCCTACAATATTCATTGTACAACTTTATTTATATCTCCTCTAGTTTTCTAGATATCCGCTCTTGAAAGTGTGACATTTTTGAAAAAGATACGTTTGCCACTAATTTTTTTCTATTTTTGATCTTATAACTTTTTGAAAATCGATGGGAAAATCCATGTTGATTATGAGCTCATAGAGAGAATTACATTTTGTTCAATTTTATGTATAATTTCACACTTCTACGAATTTCCCTACACCTTTTGCAGCAGCTTTAGTGTTGAATGTGAAATCTCCATTTTTGCAACAATAGACAAACTGACAAAGGAATTTGGAGGGAATGTTTTAAAAAAATTTGACTTTGCAGCTTTGTTGAGACTAGTTAGGAGGAGAAAATATCAGAAGGCCCTATTCATAACTCATGTGCTAAGGGGATAAGGGTGGCTTAAAAGTTGCATTTTTCACAAAGTAGAAGATTTCTACTTCTCTTCTTCTCTGTGTCAATTTTCATAACGGCAAGGAAAGTTGTGTGAGTGCGCCACACCAGATTTTTTATTCTTGCTTTGAAACTTGAAAATGGCCAAAGTAGGCCGAAACTATAGTTGTTTAAAATGTTTTAAATAAATGGGTACTTCATGTTTTTATATTGTTTTTATAATTGAAGATATAGTTGTATATAGTTATAGATGTATAATTATTGTGTTCTAAAGCTGCGTTTATACCAAAGTTATTAACAAAATGTTTATTTCTCTGTCCTTATGGATTCTATTAGATTGAACGGAGCTTGACAAACACATATGTTCATCATGTGTATGATAAGTTATGTTCAATCTAATAGAATCTGTAAGGATTAAGTTATTTACATTTTGTTAATATAACTTTGGTGTGAACACAGCTTTAGTGGATCTCTTCCCACAGGAATGTCCAAATTTGTTTATCACTCTTATGCACTTTAATCAATTCTGTAGGCTACTCTATACACGGTACTGTAACTATGTCTCCATATTTATAACTACCTAGGTACTTTTATTCTGCCTATATAATATACAGAGTACTGTATAATTATTGTTATTTTAGTGGATTAAATAACTTTGGTGTAAACCCAGCTTTATGCTATTTCATTTTAATTTCAATTTAATTTATTGCCAATTAGAAAATTCAAGACATATTACAAACTCTTTATAATATGACATATCATTGAAAATATAAATAAACATAATTACTCATACATATACAGTAGAACTCTAATCATCCGAATTAATAGGGACCGGGACCCATTCAGATAATCAAATATACGGAGTTTTATTTAAAAAATGCCATTGGAGAGATAAAAGCTACGTTTTGATATTGCACTATTTTTTCATTGAATTAAATGAAAGAAACATGATATTTTCACATGTTTTACTTCACTGACTTCGCGGAGGGAAGGACAATAGTGAGGGAACGCGCAAACACTGGCTTTGCGGGAGGAAGAATAATAGCGCACTTAGACTTTTTTTGGACAATTTTTTTCTGAAAGTGATTCGGTTAATCGGTGATTCGGATAGTCGCAGTTCGGATAATTGGAGTTCTATTGTACTTGAATAAAATAAAGTATAAAATCTAGGCATCGCCAGCTAAAAGAAACTCTTTGCCCGCTGGTGAGAGTTACAAAACAGTAAAAGAAAAACATAATTTTTTTTCTCAACACACAAAAATACAATGGAAAAAGCGATTTATAAACAAGTACAATAACAGTAACAATGATATTAATAACACATAAAACAAACAATATTGATAAAATTATGTGTGATGGACGAAAGAGGGGGAAAATACCTTGTCAACTTTTATTTTGAAATAATATAGGCTAATTATAATAATTAAATAGTAATATTGTTTCACTATGATAATAGTCAGTCTCCTTGATCGGTCAATTTTAAATTTAAATTTATCCTCGAAGATAGCAGGTGAATATCATACAAATTAATCTATTAGAAAACACTACAAAAATATAAAATGACTATTAGAATCCGCATAGACTACATTTTTGGTTTGGACATTGTCTCTGTGTTGGAACAGGTTTCAAATGATCAAGTATTCAACAACTTCCAGTGCTTTAACTGTTATGGAAAGAAGGTTCCTGTTTCAGTGAGAACCATCTTTGTTCAAACTTAGATTGAAAACTCTCTTGACAGAAAATTCTCTACACTCACTGTCGGAATTTTTTGATGTGGATAGGAATATAATTAGTAATTATTTGTAACTAGATGTTCAATAATGTATTAATATTAGGTTGACAAAAATTTTAGTGTATGAGAATATATTTGAATTACCGTATATATGTATGCTTGTAACATTCTTTATGTATGAGCTGAAACAATCATATGATAAGTCAGTTTCTTCAACTTGCGGTCTGTCTCCCCCGGCCAATCGACCTGAATCAAACGATAAGAATAATGATTTAAAAGCACCTTGGCAAGCTGAATTAAATGTGTATGATAAAGTGCTAGAAATAAATATTACTATCTGTGGTGGCACACTTATATCACCTCAAATTGTCTTAACAGGTTTGTTATTTTGTATTTATTCACGAGTATAGTAGGTGTCTATCATACAAATTAACCTATTAGAAAACACTACAAAAATATAAAATGACTATTAGAACCTGCATAGACTACATGATTGATGTTTTATATTGTCTTTGATTTTGTACAGTGTCTCTGTGTTGGAATAGGTTTCAAATGATCAAGTATTCAACAACTTCCAGTGCTTTAACTGTTATGGAAAGAAGGTTCCTGTTTCAGTGAGAACCATCTTTGTTCAAACTTAGATTGAAAACTCTCTTGACAGAAAATTCTCTACACTCACTGTCGGAATTTTTTGATGTGGATAGGAATATAATTAGTAATTATTTGTAACTAGATGTTCCATAACGTATTAATATTAGGTTGACAATAATTTTAGTGTATGAGAATATATTTGAATTACCGTATATATGTATTATATGCTTGTAACATTTTTTATGTATGAGCTTAAACAATCATATGATAAGTCAGTATTTTTAATTGTTTTTGATTTTTGTGTGTTTTGAACATTGTAACGTTTCCGATTGTATAATCTATATGCTTAAAGGAATAAAATCTATTCTATTCAAATTATTATGAAAGTAGACCTACAGCTCACCTGTATTTTCTATCATAAATAATAATTGAATTTGTTTTGTTGTACAGTTTCTTCAACTTGCGGTCTGTCTCCCCCGGCCCATCAACCGGAATCAAACGATAAGAATAATGATTTAAAAGCACCTTGGCAAGCTGAACTAAATGTGTATGATGAAGTGCTAGAAATAAATATTACTATCTGTGGTGGCACACTTATATCACCTCAAATTGTCTTAACAGGTTTGTTATTTTGTATTCTTCCTATTAGAAATAATACTCTCACCATTAATTGGAAGATGTGGATTTTCAATTAATCACTTAATACTAAATAAACAACTCACATCTCTTAAAAGTAATTCATTTTTAATACTTTGATTGTATGTTATGAGATGTTGTGATATTTCTCCATAATTGAAAGAATAAGACGTTGATGTTGTCAATACCACTTTAATTTATTCGAAAAATTAATTCATCTTACAGAACCAGGTTTCATAGTAACACCTACCACATCTTCAGCTGAACTGATATTGGTATTGACAACATCAACATCTTATTCTTTCAATAATTCATTTTTAGTGATGGCACTTTTGTAATTGAATATAAGGAGTTCAAACACTCTGTCAAGATAATTTCCATTGATGGTAGATGAATAGTATTTTTTCCACTTTTTGTGTAGTTGAGAAGTTGATATTGTGGTAATTATTCATATTAAATAAAAAAACTGAGAAATTGTCAAAAACTACATTTTACTGATTTTATTGAAAGTTAGAAAGACCGGTTTCGGTTATTACATCAGTGTCAATCTCTGAATCGTATATGCCAACTCTTGCTTCCTGTTTTAAATACATCTATTGAGTTTATAACCGTGATTATTCAACAAAACAATACATCTATTGAGTTTATAACCGTGATTATTCAACAAAACAAACAATTGAATCTGATGACAATGTGACGGACATCATTTAACAAAGGTTGAATTTAATAGACGTATGTGCAACCAGGATCCAGTATTTGGACTTGTTGGGTAGTGAGTAATGAGAAGATTGGCATTTCTTTAATAAGTAAATTTAATAACATTTCATTTTCAGGAAAACCCTGTGTAACTAAAGGTAGTTCAGGACAAAAAATTGATATGAAAAAACTCCTTATTGGCCTGGGGAGAACTAGTCGCTTTGAAAGAAACTATGAACAAGTTTTGAGAGTAAGTTATTCTCAACCATACACAAAATATAATATTATCAGTGAATGTTATATATTTATAATAATGATGGCTTATTGAACCATTCAGAACTGCGATGTATTGACACACTATTTTGATGTTTCATACAACGACATTTATCTTTTTTCCGTTAGGGCTACCGTACTCTTGAATATGAATAAAAATATAAATCCAAGTACTCTTTTTAAAACAGTTTACTCACAACATGTTTCGGCTACATGATGCCATAATCAAGTGATTGGAAAATAATAATCACTTGATAATGGCATCATATAGCCGAAAAATGTTGTGAGTAAACTATTTTAAAAAGGGTACTGTACTGCGTTTACACCGGAGTTAATAACACGAGTTATTAACAAAAAGTTGATAACTTGACTTGACTGAATCGTCAAAAAATTATCTTAACAAAAGTTAATAACTCTTGTTTTTAACAGAAAAAAATCATTGTTATTAGAGAAAATGTTAATGACTTTTGTCATTATTAACTGACGTTAATAACAAAAAATTAAAAACCTTTGTTATTAACTCCGGTGTAAACGCAGCTTCAGATTTCTATTTTCATTTATAAACAACATTTATGTACATTATGTCAATTATTTATGTAAATAAAGTTTTGGGAAGCAAGCGTCCATTTTCAACAGTAGCCCCATATCTACATTATTTATAATATTGATAAAAAATTCAAATGTTAAAAAAATAAAACTATATTTTCACTAAGCCATGTTTTTTTTGCATTTCTTGTTTAAATCTATTGGTAGGTGTTGATTTTTTTTGCTATGGTTGATGCCCACATGAGCTACAGCAGGCTTTTGCGTGGGTAATAAAACAGACGATGATGAGAGATGAGTGCTCCTAGGAGGGTTTCGAACCAACGGAAAGCGACTTTTGTACTCATAAATGGTATTCAGTGGCAGGGGTGCCAATACCCTCAAACTACAACTTTAGGAGTCCTAAATAATATTAGGAGATCCATATTGACGATATTGCCGATTGATTGACAAGTTGAAAGCCTGCCAGCTAATCGATGTTATCGATGTTGAGATGAAAATCCTCAAATTAAAATTCTCGATACAATTTCCAAAAACCAGTAAGCTGGCGCCTTCACTGATCATAAGTAGTTTATTTCAGTAGGAACTCATGATTTACATCGTTGGGAAATACAAAGGAGTAATGAATGAATAAAAATAATAATAAAAGAATGAATAAAATAAAAATTATTGACTGAGAGAATCAGTCCTTCAGGTTACAGTTTGTGTGAAATAAGTTGAGACTTGGCCCTCCATCCGAAGAAATTCAAAATACCTTTTGAAACAAAAAAGTTTCCAGCATGTCGAAAATTTCATGTTTTCTGCTCGAAATGTCTCGACATTGACGAACATAATCATTAATTAAAGAAATAAGTCGGATAAAAATTAACCAGACACCAATAGAAACGAGACATTTTCCCCGTTAATTCGATATAAAATTATTACGCATTACGACGCCCAATGATTCTGAGAGAAGTGATATTCAAAAGAAAAACAAATCTTCGCGATGTTTCCAATTTTATCATAAAAGTTAAATTTTCTTTTAATCCTTCAACCCTGAAGATTTTTTAGTACTACTCGGATATCGGGGATGATACTCTACATCCAATATCTATCTTTAGCTCTTTTTAATTTAATTTGTACTCTAATTTGTACTCTAATTTGTATCTCTTCTTACTTGACTAGAATTGAAGCAGAATAAGTTAACCGCACTTCACTGCCAACACACAAGGACTCTTATGTTGGCAGTGCCGAATATTACATTGATAATTATTGTTGTGCAAGTTACAATAAATGTCTATTTGTAGGTAATTCTATATTGCAAACTTTAGTGATTGTATTGTACAAGTATTTGTATGTGATTTTTGGCAATAAATTCAATTCAATTCAATTCTGAGGTTGAATTGGAAATTTGAGAAAGTTGCAATTTTACACGATTTGGCAACCCTGCAATTTGTTCGGATGGAGGGCCAAGTCTCAACTTATTTTACACAAACTATAAAATTGATCCCCCAAAAATTTGTATGACGCCATTGGCGTCATGTACCCCCCCCCCCGAATTAAGGCACCCCTGTTCAGTGGAGTTCAGCTCTTAAAAGTGGCGAGTGGGAGTAGCAGTAAAGGCGCATGGATCTAGATTTAGGGATCCAGGCTCATGGATTTGGTCAAATAATATTTATTATTTTCCATATGAACATCTCATTTAATGTGATCAATCTGATCATAGCCAACTATTGAATACATTTTGATGTTGAATACATTTAATGTTGAATACAGGTGCATAAATATTTTGAATACAGATTTAGAGTCAAATAATAATCATTATATATTCCATATGAACATCTCATTTAATGTGATCAATCTGATCATAGCCAACTATTGAATACATTTTCATGTTGAATACATTTTAATGTTGAATACAGGTGCAACAGATAACGGTGGGGGGACTCTTCGCTGCCTTGGCCGTGTCTGGTCTGACAGAACTCGTCAACATTGCCATTCTAAAACTAGAGTCACCAGCTGAAATCAGCTGGAATGTAATGCCTGCCTGCTTTGACTCGTCAATACTCGCCCCAAAAACTGGTCATAGCTTCTTATCAGGAGTGGTGAGTAAAAATTGAAAATAAACTCGAAAAAAATCTATATATATAAAAATGAATGTCTGTTTGTGTGTTAGTCTGTTTGTTTGTTAGTTTGTTCCCTATAGACTCGAAAACTACTTGACAGAACGGCATGAAACTTTGGGAATATGTTGTGTGAATATTGGGGATGATTTATGAACAGAAATTTTAATAGGGGGGATAATAATAATTATATATTAATCCATTTTACATACCTATGTTTTGGAAATTGTCGGCCGAGCGGCTAACGTAGAACGGGAAGATCATGTTGATTCAAGATCATTATGATTCAAGATCATTATGATTCAAGATCATTATGATTCAAGATCATTATGATTCAAGATCATGTTGTGATAATATGATTTAGCATCTAAACTTACCAGCTGTAATAAACACGTCACTCTGTGATAAAATTTATTGTTTACTGGTATTAAAACGGTAGTTTTAAGCACATAGGAAGTCCGTATTGAGATATAAATGAAAATATTGATTGGCAGATAAATTTCATGATTCACCAAATAAAGTCAAGTGTGACATGGGATAAACTGACTTTTTGGCGGTACGAAGTTTGCCGGGTAAGAATAAGAAATTAAGCTTGTTATCCCCAGGACTTCAATTCAATTAATTTCAATTTAACTTATCATGTTATGTATCGTATATAATACAATATTAACACAGGTCATAAGCATCACATCAAACAATATACATCATAAATACATTACAAATGTCATTACAATATACACATGTAATATAGTCTAGATAATTAAAAACAAAAAGAGAAAATTTTACTTCATGAGTGGTGGTCCGATTTTTTTTAACAAACATATTTTTTAATAAGGAGTAGTGCTTCATAATTTATTTATTCATACATTGATTCAAGATTCACAATTATTTATTAAAATAATTGTAGGAGGACCAACAGGCATAGATAATCATTGGCACCTCACCGTATTCACCACCCCTTCCTTACCATTTTTTCACTTTACTTTCAAGTTGAATTATTTTTATTCTCACGTTTGTGAAATTTTTGTTTAAATATGCATTGAATTTGCAATTTTTATTAAAATTAATGCATTCTTTATTCTTTAATATCGGGGAACCGAGCTTCGCTCGTTATTTAAGTATTGATAAACAGAACTCAATTCTTTAAAATGATTAGGGAAGGACTAACAGGCACAGCCCAAAACTGTTTCTTCCCCGAATTTTGATTTATACACACACTATAAATATTCCAAAAAGTAGGATATGTTCCATACACTTGAGTTCAGGTCAAATTTTCAGTCCAAATATTTGAAAACATAAAAGTTATAATTTAGATTGTTTACATACCAAATTGAATAACAAAATAACACTCACTAACCACTTAGAACTGTAAAATAATGATTAACTTTGAATATTATGATACATACCATCTCATGTCAACAAGTCAGATTATTTTGATCGAGTCAATTAAAATTTCTAGATTTCTCACGAGATACGGAAGATACACGCATCTTCTGTTATCGACAGACGACGAAATAATCATCTGTTTTTCCAAGGATGAATTATCCTTTTCATGTCCTTCAGCGAGTTTTCCCAGGGATGAGACCTAGTGCAATCGAATCTTTATATCATAAACCTACTATATTCCAAATTTCGTGAAAATCGTTAGAGCCGTTTTCGAGGTCCGTTGAACATAAATAACCATATAACCAGATATAAAAATATAAACTGATAAACAGAAATTGCTCGCTTAATATAATAGGATTTCAACAAATACCTTATTGCATATCATTAACGATAATTTTGTTTATTTAAAAATGTGAGGAATACAAAGTAGATTTAAATTTAATTACATCCTAAATTTTTCAGATTGTTGGTCGGACGAATGAAGGTGTAGTATGGGACAATGTGGACGCTGAAAAAGTACCACTTCGAATAAAGGTTTTTCAAGGTTCTGTGGTAAATCAGGGTAACAACTTCTCACCTATATTTACAACAAATTGTAAGTAAAGATCATACACCCCAGTGTACCTGGAATACATGTATTCTAGGTACATTGATACACCCTCATTATTCCAACTGATTAGTTCATTATATAAATCTTTATTATATTTAAATAAACATAAAGCCGAAGGTAAGCAAGTTCTAATGACAAGAAACATTTATATATAAGCACATAATTAAATTACAACTACATCGTCGCAAGTGGATAGGCACGAAAAATTCTCAAAATTTCAATTAATGATATAATGAATCTCAGAATCCACTGGTGGATACTTTACAATAATTTTATATTTATAGTAGCTACATTCGTCATAAAAATACTATTTGAGTTACAAAAATCAATTGATATAGAAAATCAATTCACAATAATCTCAATTCCTGAAAAATAGTAAATACTATCTATTCAGCCAATGTTGTAGATTTTCTGACAAAATAAAAGTTAATCCAGGTACAGTAGTCTTTGTTACTAAATAAATTAAGAGCTGATTTAATGAGCTTATTATGAGCTAACATGAACAAGAATCTACCTATATTCTTCTTCTTCTTCTTCGTTCTTCTTCTTATCTCCATCCTTTACTTGCTTCTTCTTCTTCTTCTAGCGTTTTTGTTCTTCTTAGTCGCCTTTTTTCTTAACGTGTATTCTTTCGTCTTTTCTCTTCTCCTGTATTCTTTTTCACCTCGTCATATCTACCTATCCTTTTGTCTTCTTCTTCTTCTCCTTACTTCTCCTTCTTCGCTTCTTCTTCTTCATCTTCTTCTTCTCCTACTCCTCCTTACTTTTCCTTCCCCTTCTTGCCCTTCTCCTCCTTTCCCTCCTTCTTCTTCTGCTCCTTCTCCTCCTCCTCTTCGCCCTCCTTCTCCTTCCTCTTGTTATTCATCCTCCTCCTCCTCCTCGTCTTCATCTTCTTCCTTCTTCTTTTTTTTCTTCTCCTCCTTCTCCTTCTTCTTCTCCTCTTCCTCCTTGTTCTTCTACGTCTTCTCTATTATATTCGCATCCTCCTCGTTCCACCACTTATTTTCTGTCTTTTTCTTGTTCTGATATTGTCTGTTATGTTTGCTCGGTACCTGGGCGGGCAGTAACCAGCATGCGACCTGTAGGCTCTGGCTTCATTGTGGACATAGCTGGCCGAAAGTACATACTAGGAGTGCACGTGGCCAACCGGCGTTACAACAAAATTAGCGAATTCAACAAGGTCTATTTCAATAGCATCGGAAAAGTCATTCGAGAACATCTGAAAGAAAGTTACACACGGACCTAGGTTCACATTCCAATCGGAATTTGAAATACGTAAAATTTTGAAATAGGCTACATAGAAATTCAAAATCATACAAATACATTTTTTTGTTCATGTTGTATTATTTATTTTTCCCTCTTTGTATAGTTGAGAAGTTGATATTGTGGTGATTATTCTTATTAAATGAAAAAGACTAAGAAATTGTCAAAAAACAACGAATTAATTGATACTTAGAAAGACCGGTTTTGGTTATTACCCCATTGTCAATCTCTTATAAACTAAAAGTTTATGATTACTTTAGTTTATCAGAGATTGACAATGGTCTAATAACCGAAACCGGTTTTTCTAAGAAGTATCAATTAAATCTGTGTTTTTGACAATTTTTTAGTCTTTTTCATTTAATATTATTTATTTGGTGAGATAAACAAAAATATCAGGTAAAGTGATCTCTAGGTTCACATTCCAATAAAAATCCGAGATACATAGAAATTCGAAATATGAAAAAATTAAAAAGACATAGGAATTTGAAAGACATGGAAATTTGAGATAGGCTACATAGAAATTCGAAATACATATTTTATTTATGTGTAATGTATTAATTATTGGACGAGACAAACAAAAATACTAAATAAAGCGACTACAAAGACGAGTCTGGAACATTTAGTTATTGGATAAAGCAAAAACATACAATGATCAGAAAAAACAGGCTATTGCCCAAAACTTCTTCTATTCCTTGCGAAATAATTACAAACAAGTACCTACATTTTTAATTCATGTTTTAAATGTATTACAGTATTATTGATTGGGTGAGATGAACAAAAATACTGAATAAAACAACTGGTTTACAAAGAGGAGTTTGTTTTATAAAAAAAATATATATTTTATTAGATAAATCAAACAGGGTACAATAACTACAAAAGGAAAAAAAGGCTATTACCCTAAAGTTCTTCTATTCCTTAATTTTATCTCAAAACGAACGATTTTACAGAGAATGAATAGCCTACAGTAGCGTGTTATAGTGCCGAGGTCCACGATATAATGACATTTAACTAACATTGGTGTTGCTATCCTTGTCTATCATCGACAAAGCAGATAGCGTTGTCCCTTTTCTAGCTCAGCAATGCTGCCAAATCGTTTTTCAACAATGTAGAGATATAGTTGACAAAATATTCCATCTCAACTAAGAAATTTTATTGAAAGATATGTATTTTCTTGACAGATAGAATATTTAAATGATAATTAATAATTGATTATTTTTAACAAGAATGAACAGTTGATATTTTAACAGAGATACCGGTATCAGCTATCCTCTACAGAAGGCAGTAGCAAGGCAGAGAATCGGCAAAACTGTTCTATCTTTCTTCACTGCAATTATAACATGCACCTCACTATAGTTCAAATTGCATTGATTTATAAATTGCTTGCATCATTGTGTGTTTAATGTCTTACTATAGTAAAATATTTAACCTGAATTATTATGAAAATTTATAATTTCTTGACCAATGAAAAAATTGATCATTATTAACAAACATCATCAATGTGACATTAGATACTATATCGGGATCATGCTATCTAGAAGGCGGCGGAAATATTAAACTGGGCAACTCTGCAGCTCCAATCATTGCCACTGACTATAGTCTATATATATAAAAGCGAAATGGCACTCACTGACTGACTGACTGACTCACTCACTCACTCGCAGAACTAAAAATCTACCGGACCAAAAACGTTCAAATTTGGTAGGTATGTTCAGTTGGCCCTTTAGAGGCGCACTAAGAAATCTTTTGGCAATATTTCAACTATAAGGGTTGTTTTTAAGGGTTTAAAGTTCGTCTTTTAGCATGTATATTCTTCTTCTCCCAATCTCTTAATTATAATTGAAATTTCCATATCATATGTTACTATAGAACTACAATCTAGCTAGAGTACCTCTTCGAAACTGTTGTTAACTGGCAACTAAATTAATAATTTTGTCAGGTTGGCATTAAGTTGAAATGAATTCATTAGGTTGGCACAAAGTTGAAGATTTAAATGCATTTATCGCGGAAAAATTGATTGGGCACTGCTACTTCAATCCTGGGAATATTATATTACTAGCCGTCAGGCTCGCTTCGCTCGCCATATCCGTTTAGCCAGACGTTTAGTCTGAACCCTGGATTGTCCTAACATATGATAGAAATGCTCAAATGAAAAATGCAGGTGAGCGAAGCGAGCCTGCTGATCTCACTCTTGGACGATCCAGTCGGGGGTCCAGGGGGCGGAGCCCCCTGGCTAGACAGATATGGCGAGCGAAGCGAGCCTGACGGCTAGTATAACATAAATCTATATAGGTATACTGTCTTACTAAACATTTTTCACATGTAAATTTAAAGAACAACGGTACTTTGCACACTGCACAGGGAGAGTATAAAGCGCAATCGATTAATTTTTCATTCAATCGATTCTTCTTCTACCGAATCGATTCTACGTTTACCAAATTGATCCTACATTACATTTTGTAGCTTAGAGTAGAGGCTCCTACTGTTTTATATTCACGTCCAGCTTTGGAAGAGTTCCCCTTCACCCTCACCGATGCATAAGATCTTCCCCAGGGAAAGAGTATCCATTGCCTGCAAATCAGTTAAATCTTTTATTTGGTGCTTCTCTTCCTCTATTATTTATTTATTTTCTCCCTCTATGCAGACAGGATGAAACTGTTTTTCTCTCAGGAAGCTGGCCTGTGGGGTATTCGATCCCTAGTCTACTCTGCGGGGACTTTCCTTATTTTTTCTCGTCTTTAGGGAATAGGAATAGCATAGAAATGAAGAGAGAGAGGAGGAGAGTAGATAGAAAAGGAAACAAGGGAGAGAGATGGAAGAAAAGAGACGTCAGCACAGGAAGAGCCTTTTACTATGTCAATCAATTAC
This sequence comes from Nilaparvata lugens, assembly GCF_014356525.2. NCBI lineage: Eukaryota > Metazoa > Arthropoda > Insecta > Hemiptera > Delphacidae > Nilaparvata > Nilaparvata lugens. The sequence goes on along the minus strand of NC_052507.1, from coordinate 10,510,358 downwards.
ATCTATTCAGTCTACTAGATGGAAATAAATTAGAAATTGCATTTTTTTAAATGCTAATTAATGAATAATCTTTATTATTATTAAAGTAAAATCCTGAAACTAATCCTATACTTCTGCTACTGCAAATATTGACAACAGGGTTAACCCTGCATTTCTATTCATTTATTACATGACTTTATTCATTTATTTTGATTTGTATTCATTTTATGATGTGTTATCACCAAATATTCTTCTTTCCATTTATAGAAAAAGATCAATCAACAATACTATTTTTCAGAAACATGAATCATTCCTTGTAGTAATATACAAATAATGAAAACAATATAGAAACATGAAGTACCCTTTTTATTTAAAACATTTTAAAACTTTAAAACATTTCAAGTTTTAAAATGTTTCAAGTAAAAAGGGTAGTTCATGCAGAGCCGCCCCGAGGTTAATAGGCGCCCGGGGCGAGATTTTGATATGCGCCCCCCCCTTACCAGTATAGCGCGGTAAGGTAGTATTTAAAAGTAAAGCCACATATCTCTTCCAGGAGGAGAACTTCTATTAAGGGATGGGCTGCATCCTTTCCTTGATAATCAAGCTATAGATGACTATTTGCATTGTAGGTTGCAGGAGCAGTGGGTGCGCAAAGGATCACTCAATGACTGGAAAAATAATATATACGCCTTTGCTATGCTTAGAGTGACTGTATTTTCCAAAGTTTAGTCAGTGAACGTCAAGTTTTTATTGTTTATGCCACAATTCACACTACACATATAAGTAATGAGTTATACATAGAAATGTATTGATAAGAAAATGGTTCAAGACTTTAAACGTGAAGGTGAAATAAAGGTACTTGAACCGATAATGTCGGGCGGTAATCATTATACGACCGCGGCGACCCCTAGTCGCGGTGCCCGGGGCGACCGCCCCGGTCGCCCTGCCTTTTGGGCGGCCCTGACTTCATGTTTCTATATAGTTTTTATTAATTTTAATAAAGTAGTCCATACAAGTGAAGTGATTTTAGTAATATTCAAATATAATTTATGAGTTTGGAAATTACTTCCTGGTGGTTTGGAACTCACCTAAAGCTATATAGTCCCTCATCTCTCATTATTATACGTCCATTCATCACGCTACCGTACCGTACAAACCTAAAGCTGCACATGTGGACAACACCAGCAAAAGAAAAAAATGATTGCAAATTCATTAATTGAATGCGATTCTAAATATTTTCCATTATATTATATTTATGTAATTTTCTCCATCATATTATGAGTAGGTAGTTCCCATTATATTAACTCTATTTTATTTTTATTTTATTCTTCTTCATTTTTGTATTTTTGCATTCAAAATTTTATAAAATAACTTGATTAATTCAATATAAAGTGATAATTAAGTGTTATATTTAAATATAGTTTGGTGTTTTAATTTCTCTAAATTCAAAATTTTTAGCTTGAATATTATATTTTTGGACGAAAATTGAACTTGAACGTTTTACAGTAGAAACATAACCTATTTTTTGGACATTTTATTAATTTATCAAAATTTGGGAATGGAATAGATTTGGGCCAAGCCTGTTGTTCCTTCCTAATCATATTTATATGATTTGTGATTCTGTCCACGAATAAATAAATAAATAAATATTTTTCTATTATTATTAGTTTATTTATTATATATTTTTCATTTCGCCTCATTTCGCCTCTTCTTATCATATTAGTATTCAAAAATTGTGTTTACAATTTTATTTTACTTTTTCATTCTTATTTTGCATAAAATATAATGTATCTAAGCTAGTTGATGTCAATAAGGCTCTTCATGGATTTATTGGATTTATTCTGTGAGCTTTTGTATGTAAATAAATAAATATATTCATAATTGTCTTCAACCAACTATGAAAGCCATGTAAAAAGTATGAAAATTCAAAAACAATAAGCCTATATTGACTACAAATCCATAAATAAATCTCAGCTTGCAAATATTTGGTAATAAAATTATCCAACATAATATTTCATAATTTTAGCAATCAATTTGTGAGGTGCGTATCATATTCAATTATCATCGTAATACTTTCGCTGGATCCCTAATTACCTTTGCAGTAATGACTGTAGATGGTATATCGCAGTGCTATACCTAATTATGTACATTGTTATGTCGAAACTCGTATAGGAACCTTGTCACAGTCATTTTATATAAATGAGGAATTTCTGAATCGGTACCTAGTAGCTCATAAATGATTGAGCTTTTAACGTTTTGTTGTTAATTTTGGTGTGACCTCTGAGATGTATCCTGTGTGTTTGGTTCAGGTAAGTTAGGCGACATTATTAAGTTACAGAACTATATCTTATTTATTTCTAATAGGTTATTACATTTTACAAAACCCGAATCCTTCAATAATACAAGTGAATTATTTATTCATTCGTCAATACGGGAACGCGCCAACTAGTCTCCCCGACAACTAGTCTCCCCGACAGTAAAGCTCCTCTTGAAACCACATTCGAGGGGATTTACTGACGGCGTCAACTAAGCTCCTGAAAGAGGAGATTTACTGACGGGGAGACTAGTTGTCGTCAGCGACCGAGGAGACTAGTTGTCGTTTACGGTCCCGACAACTAGTCTCCTCTGAACCAGTAGGGTATTTACTGTCGGGGAGACTAGTTGACGGGGAGACTAGTTGACGCTAGCGTGCAAGGAGCTTGGTTGTTGTCACCGAACCCGACAACCAAGCTCCTCGCTCGCTCTGAGCTCTGAGTGCCGGAGTTTTCGCGAGTAAACTGACATATATATTTCATGCACTTACTCTATGGATTTCCTCAAATCACGCCTGGTTTTCCCAGTCATTCATAGCTTTTTTAAGATTTATATCACATTTTTCAAGAACCAATAGTTCAAACTTCATAATGAGGTTCAGCTTAGGTATTGGTTCATATTTTTATGTTCTTATCCAAGAGCCACATTTCAAAACAACAAGCGAGTGAAGTAAGTTCAAAATACCCTTTTGACTGATATGATGTACAAGAGAGATCCGTTTCAATGGGATTTGCAGGCGAGCGAAGTGAGTCCCATTTACACTGCCGGGGTCCAGGGGTCATGGAATTACAGGCAGTGGCGGATAGATCAAGGAGGATCCAGCAGCAATAATATAAAAAACTTGAGTGAATTGAAAAATTTCAAAGTACAATATTATAAATTTTATCGATGGAACTATTTGAGACTAGTCGGCAGGCTCGCTTCGCTGGTCTGCATTTTTCATAGTGCAGGATGGAAAAAATCGTGTTTCTATTGGTATGAATAAATATTTCTCTGTAGAGTCTTTGTTGAGATATTATGAAAATTATTGTATTCAGATCAGGCCTTTAAAATTTGAGATAGGAATTTATTTATTTAATCAATGAGAATTACACAACTTACAGAAACATACCACAGGCTTATACGTGATTATAGGAATGACGTGGTTAACTTACAAAACATTCTAATCAAACTCTCTCAAGTATGAATTTTCCGATAAATGGAGAAATATGCATAGAAAACTAAATGAAAAACTGGAGAAAAGAATCCCTCTGATTTATCACCGCCATTACCTCAAGTTTACACTTTCAAATTCAGTTGTTCCTGAAAAAACAACTTACTCTGAACTTGAAAAAATATTACACGGACCTGTGGAACAGATTTAAACAATTTCTGTCCATAAAGTACTGAAAAACGCAAAAACCGAAAAATATAGAAAAATGTTGGAAAACGCCAGCTTTGAGCGTATCTTCGGTGAACTATTGGGCACCTCTCAACATAATATTTTTAGACCCTAGCTGAACATTTTTACCTAATTTAAACGTTTTTTGTTCTCGAAAAAGCTGAGAAAAAGAAGAAAAACACTTATTTTGGGCTTGTGTTTGACGTTATACCACAGCTCTTCCAATAGAACATTTTGTACACCTAAAGCAATACCTACTATTACTTTAGTAATAGTAATAGTAGGTATTGCCTAAAGCCCATGTTATACGAGCGCTAACGCCGCGGCGCTGGCAGCGCTGAACCAAGTTATACACAGCGTTGTTAGCGCGCACTATAAAAGTAACATTGCTAAGTCAATTTATCAGCGCTCGTATAACATGGACCTTGAGGTGCGTACAGATTTACGCGCCGCAAGCACGTGCAATTCATTTTTTAACAGCTGATTTCAAGCTTTTTATATCTGTTTTTTATATCCGTTTCTTTACGAATACAGATATAATAAGCTGATGGAAAGTGAATTGGTCGTGCTCACGGAGCGTGAATCTGTACGCACCTGTTTACCAAATTTGAACATTTTCTGTCTATTAATTCTTTTTAAAACCGAGAAATTCAATTCCTTTATTTCCACTTGGCATACATGTACATATTTATATTTGAAATTCAACAAAATAAGAATCACATTTTTACAAAAACAGTACAAAGAACATATTGATTGAGTGGAATTCCCCCAGTAAGACTATGCGTCTGAGATTGGGGGACAGTTCCTGCAAGCAGTATTATTCAAGTTATATGGTATTATATTTACTATAAATTACAATATGTGTGATTAGAATTACACAACTAAGATTCAGATAACAGTAGGTGAATTATAAGTGATAACATAATATAGTGTTGGGTGTAGCTTGATATCTAGAGTGAGAGAGCAAGATGACCCAAAAACCGGAGGTAATTTATTGTTTTATAAGCCTCTATTATGTTAGAATTATGTTACGTTATATTAGAATTATGTTACTCTATTATGTTACGTTAGAAAACGCAGAAATGTTCTTAAACGCTGGAAAACCCGCTTATTTTAGGTGTATCTTTTGCGTTATTCCAAAGTCCTCCTATTAGTATATTCTTACACCCTAGCTGAGCTTCTGCACTAAATTTGGATATTTTCTGTTCATTTGTTCTCGATAAAGCTGAGAAAACGCAAAAAAACGCTGAAAATAATAATATACATCATTAGTTTTGGTTATTTTGACAAATGTGACGTTTGTTCAGAATTCTAGGTTTTAGATTGGAGAGTTAGAATTATTACTACCAGCCAACTTCTCACCAGCCCCAAGATTGACTTGAATGTTTGAAAATTGTATAGATCGTATTTACAAGGCTCTCTTGTTCATTGAAACAATAAGAAGTTTTAGGAATTTATCAATATATTAATAATAGAATCGGCATCCTTGAAGAAATAATATTTCCAAGAAAAAGGGACTGATCCAAGAAAGGGAGGGTCGTCATTTGGAAATGTTGAAGGGTTTTAAAGAAATCAGGTTTTCCCTAACAATAAACTCTTGTTTTGTGACGCCTGCACAGGTCAACTGTATTGTCTGGCGATTACTCATCATAGGCCATAACATTGTGCCAAAATCCCCACTAAAGTGATTATTTAAAAGTTGTAGAGAGGATCCATGACTTTGACTAAAGTGATTGACATAACAAACGTACCTGCGGCATTTTCGCCCTTAGAACTCTTTGAAAAATCAGAACAATATCGAGGAAATGTATTATTTTCAATGCTTTTCATTGGGGACAAAGACAGAAGATTCAGTGGAGGGTGTCAAGAACCTGTTGATGATAGGAGAAAGCATTCAGCTTTGAATGGAATCCTGGAAATTTCAGGCCCAATTCGAAGGCCCGCTCCCACAGTCGCTCATAGCACATACATTGCACGGAGTGTGAGGGTGACAGTTCTTCCTCGGCAGTGTCCAAATCGGTAGTGTCCAGTGACAGTCGTTAAAAAGTGTTCAAGTGATTTTGGTCATGTCAGCAGTACGATTTAAAGCAAGATATAAAGGGTTTCGGTGGGAAGATGAAAGTGGGTTTATTTATAAGCAAAAAAAAAATTAAAAAATGGTTCCATTTACATGGTTTGCGTTAAAAAAGAGTGTCCTGGGACTTGCTCTGTTGAATGCAATACTGGGGAATCTAGCGTGGGTGAATGCTCAATTATTCGTAATCATTTGCCAGAGAATGCCTGCAAGAGTGAGACCAACGAATCAAGTATTGAGGCTCTTAGGTCTTCAATTCTTCAAAGGGCAGCAACAGAAAACACGCCGAATTCAATCATCTTCCAGGAAGAAATCAACAAGTAAGTGATACGTTTATGGATAATCATCCTATAGTGATCCCACTATTTTAAAGAACCTATAATGGAGTTTAGTAGTTGAATAGAATTATTTCTAATGTACTTGTTGGATAAGTAAAATAAAACAGAGAATGTTCACATGTATTTAATATGAGCAACCAAAATGGAAAATCTTAGAAATGAGTAATTTCAGAATTTCAATTTCATTTATTTCCAATTTAGAATATTTAAGACTATATTACAAATTCTTTATAATTTGACATATCATTGAATATATAAATAAATAAACATAATCATTCAAACATATACTTAAAAAATGAATTATAAAATCTAGGCATCACTAGCAAAAGGAAACTCTTTGCCCGCTGGTGAGAGTTGCAAAACAGTAAAAGAAAAACATAATATTTCGAAATAATGCAGGAAATTTAGGTTAAAATTCAACTAATTCAGTATCAAATCTAATCGTCCGATGCGTGCTATCCGTCCGATGACTATCTGTGTGCGCCTACCTTTAATCCACTCTTTCATGCTCTTCTTACTAATTTTGAAATACAAATCAAAAGGTATTTCATTGATCAGTTTACTGCTTGAGTAAATTAGCTACCTTCTGATCAATGAAAGTCTTGTAGAATGAACTTGATATTTCTCTGTTACACCCCGTCTGAAATGATAAGTAGTGTTCTTGATCAGCTTTGGCAAGATATTTGTATTTTTCACCATGTTTTTTATTTATGAACCATGATTTTATTTTATAAACGCAGCTTTGACATTATAGTTGTCAACATCAAAATCCATGAAAAAAAGATTGGATGGGAATAACTTTGGTTTATTTAAGATAGTTTCTATTATTTTTCTGAATGATGAGTAGATTATCCATGTGTACATCATATGCAGCACCCCATATGACTAATCCATATTGTAAATCTGATTGAAATATGGCATGATAAACTGTTTTTAATTGGTAGCAAAAAAATTCATGAAATTTCGAGGATTCATTCTTCAAGTTATATTGTATTGAACATCATACTGTACTTGATTTATTAGAATATCAATTCTACGAAATACTAAATAACTCGAGTTATTATTTGAAACTGAAAAGGATATTTACAAAATGTGATTATAATCGCTTTCCGATGATTCAGAAATCACATCATCATTCTTCCCATCATCCACGCACAAGTCTTGAGCTCATGTGGACAACACCTTCAAAAAATGTAGTTGGTAGTTAATTTCCGAAATAACGATTATAACATTTATATTGTTTTCGTGGTGGAAATAAAATGTATTATCAACTTATCATCCATTATTAATATTCCACTAACAATTCATTAATGAAAATTTTCACAAACAAGTTATTGAGATTGAATGAAATCCTCAAGTAACCTTTATCATGTTTAATTGAAAATAAAAAAGGATACTATTGTTTTTTGAAAATGCGATTCTTTAATATTGATAAGTAACGTTACATATTGAAAAAAGAAGAGAGGATAGAGAAGAGTTTTTCTTCTGTGTTTTTTCTGGAATAGTAAGGACTGTTCAAAGCCTTTTTGGTCTGTGACTGTTCAAAATTTATAATATTTCATCTACTGTACAATGATATAAAAGATAATATGGTTGCATCTCAGTGAATGCAATTCAGCATGGAGCCGAACCAACTAGTTCTGATTAGAATTCACATTTACAAGCTTTGTTTTGTTTCCTCCGTCGCCTTATTGAACGAATTATAGATAGCCCATTTTCGAAAAATTAGAACTTCATCTCTGCTTGTATAATTTTCAGAGCACCAGTCGAAATCAGGAATGCATTGAATTTCAAGCGAATGGAGAGATCGATGCAAAGATTCCATACTAGATCAAATCCCGGGAGCGTTGAGGATTTCAATCAATTTGAAATTGAAATAAAGAAATGGTATGCAAAAGTGAATAATCAACCATTTCTTCTGGGGAGGTATGGAGAATGGAGCGACGAAACCCTGATCGCATTGGTTTCTCCTCTGAAAAACATTCTACAGTCGAGTGATGAGTGGCACTTGGACGGGACTTTCAAGTGCCGGCCGAAACAGCCGAAATTGTCCTTGTGCTTAGAGTACAAGGTAACTAGGCTGTGCAGTCCATGCGGCCATGCTAATATGTGCACGGCATGCTGCAATTCATTTATTGCACAAGAATGCCACTATTCAGTTACAAACTCTGACGGAAGCGTGGAGGTGACCGATATCTAGTTACCATTAACATGTCCAGTTTGTAGGGCGATAAAAGGGCAAATTATTAGAGTAGTTATGTAGGTAGTTATTTTCTTGGTGTTTCTTTGTAATATAAGAGATGATTATTATTATTATTATTATTATTATTATTATTATTCTGTGTAATAAAAGATTGTTTATAAATCATAGTTTTATTCATCAGCATTGAAAATCCCAATCCATTCTGAAGGCTGAGCGTGTATCTGTGTAGTATGTTAACTCATATTGCTGCAGCATGTAATAAAGCACGGCAATACAATTCCAAGAGAAAAAAAATCATTAATTTCATTATGAACTTCCTTCATGATACCTGCTTCAAAGGCTGTTCTCTCCGACTGAAACCGACGACGGTCATAGTATAATCTATTGTCCGTATAATGTATTGTCTATACTACAATAGCATTTGACTTCTATGATGACTTCTGCTGAACCTCCTGTCCCATTCTGAGGGCTGCCCGAGAAATCTTTTGTATCAATACCGCAAGAGACGAGGCAGCCCATGCATTATCGCCTCAACACATGCATGCATGATTAACATACAACAGTAGTAAATTGTTATACCTAAACAAACTCTATCTAATTCTTAACTCCGTCCCAGGTGGTTTTGGTGAGAGAAGTTATATGTGCTTGTTGTAAGCATTAACATTTTATATGAGTTGCACTATTGTTAAATCATTGTTGATCAAGTCATAAGTGCTCAGAAAAAGTGAAAGCGACAAATACTTGATAACAGGTCAGAAAATGAACACAATATTTTTGGATTTTTCCAATGAATTGTCAATGGAATTTGGAAGGAATACTAGGAAGGATCCTTTTTGAATTGCGCGTCAATCTACAAGTAAAGTGTTTTTCTATTGTATCCTTTAAAAGACGATTTAAAGGATATTAAATTAATAGGGAGTATATCCAATAAGACATTTTGGTAATAGACAATTCTTTCTTATTATCTCTCATCAAAACTTGAAAGTGTATTCTCTCACAAAAACGTCATCGAAAGATGAATTCTAATGTAAAAAACCTTTCAGTCACAGCTACCTCCATTGGCTGGTTGATCTAGGGGTGAATACGTTTCAATAGCTAGTCAGTACTTCTTAGAGTTTTTAGAGAAAAACGTCAGCTATCTACAGAGTATGAGAAAAACGTAATTTGAACCACCCATTGAGTCCACCATCATGATTCGATGTACCAATCGATTGAAAAGGTTAGCTTGAAGTTAAAAGCCAATAAAAAATTGATTCATTAAGTTTGATAATTTTTCAACAATAGAATAGAAACTCATATCAACTGAAATAGGTACTATCGATCGCTATTCTTGTAAAAACTCTTCTTCACTCTAAAACTCTGGGAAAGGAAGAATTTGAATCCGTACTCTTATTATGATAATCTTTGAAGAATAAATCTATATTCGATACATAGGAATTCAATTGAGATTGCTAAATGCTAAGTAGGACAATGAAAAATACTATAATATTTTCTGTCTTCAGGATGCTTCGTAGTATTTTGCGTTGTCTTCAAGAAAGTTTAAAGAATTTGCAGTGTCGAAAAATGTAAATCATTGTTTCATTTCAAGTTGCAATTTATTCCTCTCATTCTCATTCCCTTACTTCTTTGAATATTTTCCATGCAACATGATTCATATTTAATGCTGATCTGCGTTATTTGTAGTTATATGCAATGCATTGAAATAATGAATTTGGTTTCACCTATTACATGATTGGCATATATTAATTAATAGTTGGAGCATTGTCATCATACCAATCTTACCCTATTTGATCCTATTTTCTTGTATTTATATCATATTATTATCATTATGATGATTCAAAATTATAGGAATTGCAAGTTTTTAGTTTATATTGTTTTTTGTTCCTAAATGATTTGTTTCAAAAATGGGTAGGTACTGATTCAATCATCATCAATATAATATCGTATTGCGAGTACCTATACACATATGCTTGTGGCCTGCCTCTGTCACTGTCCCTGATGATTAATGACACCCAAGTCCTCCCATTCTTAGCATCTGCCTATCCTTATTGTTATTCTGAAAAAATGGATCGCTCAACGGACTGCCAACCCCCAAAGTCGCTCATCGGACGTAACCGATCTTATGGATCTTATAATATCATATCACGGCGGTAAATGAATGAATATGCTACATAAAACATCATCGCGAATATATGTAGGATAGTTCTATATTAATAAAGAAATTTAAAAATTCATGCTGTTTTAAAATAAAAAAACATGTTTTTTTGAATATTTATAGGATATAATAAGGGGTAAAACCTATCTGGATGGGGGCATGGAACGATCGAGAGAGAACAATACCCACTCTTCAACGCCAGTGGAATGGAAAACAATAACTGTCAACCCATGCCAATGCTCAATCAATATTGAACAATAGATCTCTTAATGCCCCCATCCATATAGGTTTAGAATAATATTTTCAAAACCTACTCCAAAATCCAACACTCTGGTCCGCAACTCACATTTATACTATTATATAATATATATATATATATATATATTATATATATATATATATATATATTATAATATATACATGTATATCAAATATACTCACTCGATATAATATTATGTATTGTTTGAAAAATATCAATTAGCACTAAGAAATTAGATCTTTGATAATATTAAAATGGGTTATAAAATCGTTATAATACTAAACTCATTTATTGCGTAAAACACACCATCTGATAGCAGGATTTGGTTTTCACCAAACGACGGGCATAATATTCTTTGATTCGCAATTTGATTGTATATCAATAGAAACTGGTATATGCCTTCACGGTTTAGATGTATGTCGCATCTTGATAAGCTTTGCAGGAACTCATGTTACACCAAGATCTACAGAGAATAGACTGTCTAATCTCTAATAGTTGGAAATTATAACTTCGATGGACCTGTAAATACTACGGAAATGGGAATCTCTGAGTAAAAGTATAAGAGTGTGGGATAACATCACTGAACTTAACAGGATGGGAGCATACGCTTCATTGCACAAGGGTCGAGAATGTGCTAAATCTACCTCGCAATTGTATTGTTCTCGCTTGACAGGCTCATGCCCCCATTATCTAGTCTATAATGCATGTAATAAACCCAAAATAATGTGGAAAATGATTAAGGACAACCTATCATTGAATAGTAAATCTGCTTCACATCAAAAAAATGTAGACCTGAGTTCTGAAAACTTCAACGTGTATTATGTTGACAGCATAAATGAGGTTCTGGCTGCAATACCAAATAGCTTAAATACTGTCTCCCACTATAAAGTGAAAAAAAGAGGTCAATGTTTCTCATTCCGTCATGTAGCCGTAGAAGAAATGTTTCTCGCTTTGATCTCTCTAAGTAATAGTAGCTGTTTGGATATTTTTCATTTGAATTGCTTCATATGTGAAGCTAGCAGTCAGCATATTTGTGAAGTTCTTTGTCATATCTTTAATCATTGTATTGACTCCAGTAACTTTCCTGATATGCTCAAGCTGTCTAAAGTAGTGCCGATTTTAAAAAAGGTGACCTCAACCTATGTAGCAACTATAGGCCAATATCTATAGTACCAGTTTTTTTCCAAAGTTTTTGAATTTCTAATAGCTCAGCAGATGGTTGATTTCATTGAGAAAAATAATTTGCTATCTGGCAGGCAATTTGGCTTCAGGAAAAACCACACTACATGTCAGGCATTTATGTCTTTCATTCAGGAAATATTAAATGGCATGGAAGGTGAAAAATCTGTGAACGCAGGACTATTTGATATGTCAAGAGCATTTGACACTGTCTCTCATGACATTCTACTCTCTGAAATTGAAAGTTTTGGTTTTAATTGTAGATCTGTAGCACTTATAAAGTCATATTTAATGAACAGATTTCAGGCAGTCTCTCTATAACGAACATCCACTTAACGATATCCTCTACACAACGAATTTTTACCTTGTCCCTTGAGTTTTGGCTGTTTATTTACCTCTAACGAATTTCAGACCTCTCAGCAACAAAGTTTTCTCTCCACTTCAACATACAAAATGTAGTGTGTATAGGAAGCAGACGGTCATTCTCAAGAAATTGTTTAGTTTCAGCAGAAAGGTCGATAGACTGAAAATAATGGCAATTCAGGTAGGAAGAAGATAGGGTGGAAGACAGTCAATAGAGGTTGAAACACATGTCGGAAATTGAATGCAGGTTATTGAAATAGAATTTCAAGGACTTGTCATTCGTAGACCAGGCAGGTGAACGCCTGGACTTTTTCATTTTTTCTTTTGTCACACATTTCAATTCTTAGAACTGACTATGATGATGATTATGATTACTGTGACGAACGAGGAGAAGAATCCTTCAGATCAAGAAGTTATAGGCTAGAAGCTTTCAGAAATATCAGGCAAGGATTAAAACTGTGAAATAGTGTAACAGACAACCTGTTCGACTGTTTGAATAGATGTGAGTCGTTTATTGAACATGATGTTTTATTCAAATGCAAAATTCAACTGAAAATTACTCACTTTTTCAATTAAAACATTAGAAAAATAGGAAAGTTGAGTTATTATAGTATTTATAGTGAAGTTATTGACAAAATTACAGTATGTTGTGTTCAATCTTATAGTAGTGTGAAAAGTAGTAAAATAAATTTGATGAATGAAGTTGAAAAATATTGCTACTGTACTGATTATGTACATTGATTACCCTCCAGTAGGCGCGTGATTTTACAGAACATGAATAGGTGCGTGGGGTACAGTTGTACCCCAAGATTAGTATATTGATTTATCATCCTGTTGTTTGACACTTCATCAAATATCAATAGGTCTTTTATGCAACGTTTCTAAACTACTTTAGGCCTACACAGTTGAACGGTTATGACTTGTTTTAAAAAATTAGCTGTGATCATATTGTACAGAGTTTGAGAATGATGTGATCTTCCATGAATTTGTCTCAATTTTTTCCAATGTTTAGGCTCTCGAAACTATTTATTTTTTCAAGGTAACAAATAATTACAAACAATAACTCTCATTAACAATTTATTTCTCAAGCCGAATTCATATTCCAGCCAGCCGAACAAACCGAATCAGAGTGTTTTTTAGAGGATACGAGCCTCGAAAGAAATTTTCAATTATGAACTTACAAGATGACAAAAATGAACTTCCCTACTTCATTGATCCTAAAACAAGATTTAGAGTTCTAATCGACACAGGAAGCACTAGGTCATTCGTGAAGAACTTCATAGGTATGGAATGATACAAAGAAAACTTGATAGAAGACCCTTTTGAAGTAGCAACAGCGCATGGTATTTCACAAGAGAAATACAGTACAAAGAAAATCGAAACACACGTCTTTCTTTATAAGGAAAATCGAAACACACGTTCTATCTTTTTGATTTTCATAACAACTTTGACCTTCTTCTCGGACTTGACAATATGAAAAAACTTAAAATAAATTTGGATTTCATTAATGACAGTATTGATTTCAATGGAATGAGACTACCTATTTATTATTTTAACGCTGAAGAAAATGATTCAAAAGTGAAGTCAACGAACCCTACCAAAAATCAAATGACACAAATATAATCATTTCTGATACAAGCTAGAACTCAATCCATTATAGAAATTCCAATTGAAAATATGAATGAAGGTGAAGCTATAGTATCATACAAAAACATTTCCGGACTTGAAATTCCTCAGTGTCTAGTGAAAGTGAAATAAAACAAAGCCTATTGTTCTATTTTGAACCCCACTACGTCAGACAAGAAATTTACCATTCACAAACCAATGTCAGTCGAATCGCTTGAAAACTATAATTGTATTAATCCAAGTGAGTTACGTAATCATAATGCATGCAATAATTTGAATCTACTCCATCACAAAACTAACAAATCGATCTATCAAAAATTAGAACCAATCATATGAATGACGAAGAAGAGCAAGCTATTTTACAGGTGATTAAAGATTACTCAGATATAATTCACAGTGATGGAAATCCTTTGACTTTCACGAATGAAATAAAGCATATCATAAGAACCACCGACGAAATCCCGGTCTATACAAGAAGTTATCGCTACCCTGAAATCTATAGAACTGAAGTAAATCGACAGATTGATGAAATGTTGGAACAAAAAATAATTCAACCCTCCAATTCACCTTGGAATTCACCAATATGGGTCATTCCAAAGAAACAAGATGCTTCTGGTAAAAAGAAATTTCGACTTGTAATTGACTATCGCGGTTTGAATTCTAAGACTGTAGACGATAAATTCCCACTTCCTAATATTACGGATATTCTAGACAAATTAGGAAGAGCACAGTACTTCACTACCCTAGACTTATTCTCTGGCTTCCATCAGATAGAAATGGATCCTAGCAGTATTGAAAAAACTGCATTCTCTACAGACACGGGTCATTACGAATTTTTACGAATGCCCTTCGGTCTCAAAAACGGTCCACCCACTTTCCAAAAAGCTATGAATAGCATACTAAGAGGACTCCAAAATGAATTGTGTTTAGTATATTTAGATGACATTATTATTTATTCAACTAGTTTAGAAGAACACATTGATCGACTAAGACAAGTATTTGAAAGGTTAAGACAATCCAACTTCAAAGTACAACTTGATAAAACAGAATTTTTGCATAAAGAAGTTAGTTTTCTCGGACACTTAGTGGACACCAAACGGAGTTAAACCAAATCCTGACAAAGTCGAAGCGATAAAAAGATATCCTATCCCTAAAACAACGAAAGAGATAAAAGGATTTCTTGGACTTCTAGGATACTATCGAAAATTCATTAACAACTTTGCTCATTTAACAAAACCTCTAACTAAATGTTTGAAAAGAAATGCTAAAATAGATATACAGGACCCAGAGTACATTGAGGGTTTTGAAACTTGTAAGAATATCCTTACTAACGAACCAATCCTTCAGTATCCTGATTTTGAAAAACAATTCAACCTTACAACAGATGCTAGCAATATAGCTATTGGGGCAGTTCTCAGTCAGAACAAAGACGGTGCTGATTTGCCTTGTGCATATGCAAGTAGAACCCTCAACGAAACTGAAATGAACTATTCAACTATTGAAAAAGAACTTTTAGCGATAGTTTGGGCCACCAAGTAGGTACTTCCGCCCCTATCTCTATGGTAGAAAATTCAAAATATTCACTGACCACAAACCCCTACAATGGTTATTTTCTATGAAAGAACCGAATTCAAAATTATTAAGATGGAGACTAAAATTGGAAGAATTTGATTATGACATATGTTATAAAAAAGGAACAGCAAATCAAAACGCAGATGCCCTTTCCCGAATTCAGAATAAATTACCATTGAAACCTGAATTGAAAAATATGTGGGAATTCGAAAATTTGATAAATGTAAACTGTAAACTAACATCTAAAGAAATCATTTATTTTTTAAACTTACCAATCGTAGATGAATCAAATTATAACTTATACAAGTTGTTTTCTGTACCTAGTATTTTTAAAAATGGATATGTAACTATTATTCCTAAGGTCAGATACTTACTCAAGTCAAACGATAATTATAATAAGAAAGAAATATCAATTGAAGGTCTAACTAGTGAATGCACTAGAAAAACAAGTTCAAATTTTATTTGTTCTGTAGAAAGTTTATGTAATGACAAATTGAAATGTGAAAAAGAAATTATTGAATCAGGAACTACATCAAACTGTAAATATAGTAAAATGAAAATAGGTAATAGTATTGTAAAATGGATTCCAGAATTGAATAGCTATTTGTGTATCTTTCCAAATGAAGAAAACATAAAAATTGACAAGCAAGCAGAAACGATAACAAAATATGTAAAAGGAGTTCATTTAATCAATAGCAACAACAATACATATTATTATAATGGTAAAATACTTAATCATTTGTCTGAATCAAAATATCGACCTAAGTTATTGAACCTAGACAACGTTATCAATAGTATGAATGAAGACAGAATTCATTGAAGACAGAAAAACCAGAATTCACAATTAATTTAGAACATCTTAATTTTAATCCGATTGCTGTTAACAAGTACACCCCCCTAAGGTAAGAAAGTTTTTTCACTACAAACATAAGTTTTTGGACAATTATTTTGTATGTATTTTTTATTCTAATGTAAATTGTTCTATTGTATCGTTATCTAAGTAGAAAAGTTTCACCCAATGTAAACATTGTTAACAACCCTACCCCCGAAGTTCTTTTTAGGGATGGAGGAGTTATATAGCCAATTACATATATAGTCAGCACTCCTCATTCCATTATTGTTGATGTAGCATAGTATTGTAGTGGAAGGTAACATTGTATGTAGTAGTCAGTTCCAAGCTAGCGGACATAGCGGACGAGCTCTATCACGAGATATAAAATTATTGTAATATGTGGTTAACAAATGAATTCATTTTTTAAAAAGACTATTTGATTAATCGCAATCTTAACTTATATATATATATATATATATATATATATATAATATATATATATATATATATATATATATATTATATTCCATGCATACATGCAGGAATCACTTGCGAGACTTACAAACTCATTCTGAAACTGTTTGCCAATTCAATAAGGAACATTTCAAAGTCAGTTGAATTCGGAAGTTTATTTTATAATTATAGTTTATTGTTTTAATTTTATGTTTACAGTGATATAAGTGACAACTTATTGACGATTACAAATATTTAATGAATAGTTTTGGATTTGAATCACTCAATACTGATTACACTCATAGGTCCCGATTTTCCAACTCTTTAATAGATCATCTTTACTTAAAATCCGGCAAAAATAGAACAAAACTGAATAAAATTAATCTAATTCCAGAAATACTACATTTAGATATAACTGATCACAGTACAATCATACTTAAAGTTGAAGGTTTGAAGAAATCCAACGAAGAAGCAGATACAAATTATAAAAAAATATGCCTAATCAATTACCGGAAGTTGAATAATATTTTATCATCGATTGATTGGGATAGAGAAATACCAGCAGTATCAGTTGATGAGGGATGGGAAAATTTCATTGACATTTTAAAAAGCGCTATCAAAGATTCACAAGAAAATCTTCTTTTAGAAAATAACTTGACACAGAAATATAGGTCGCCATGGATAAATAGTTATCTGATCAAGCAAATAAACTTAAGAAATGAGTTATACAAGAATGTTATCAAACAACCTAATAATGACGACTCAAAACAAATATACAATACATTCAAAAATAATTTACGTAATGAACTGAGAGAAAGAAAACAATATTATTATTCAAAACTGTTTAGAGAAAGCCAGGGAAACATTAGAAAGACGTGGAAAACAATTGACGCGTTAATAGGATTGAAAAAAAATAAAGAACCACTAAAACTGATTGTTGATGAGCAGGGAAATAGCATACATCATAGTAATAAAATTTCTAATTCGTTTAATTCTTATTTTCTAAATGTTGTGAATAAAATGAATGATGAATTAGAACAAACCACATTGCAAACCAGGGAAGAGTCTGCTAGAATATCAAAAATAAGGTTTCCATACAATTCTCCAACAAATTCAATTTTTCTCCACCCTACAAATCCGGAGGAAGTAGCAAGTACAATAAGAAAATTGAAAAATAAATCTTCGCCAGGTGTAGATGGGATAAGCACAAGCATGATTAAAAAAACTTACATGAATTATTTGAACAAATTAACCGATCTAATTAACCTGAGTATTGCCAAAGGAAAATTCCCAAGCATGTTCAAACACAGCGTAGTTATACCTATTCCTAAAAAGCCAAATTGTAAAAACATAGATCAGTTCCGCCCAATTTCACTTTTACCGGTTTTTTCCAAGATTTTAGAAAAAATATTCAAGATTAGACTTGAAAACTTTTATAAAAATAATAACTTTTTTAGTGATAACCAATATGGTTTCCGTGAAGGAAGAAGTACAGAAGCGGCAATTAAAAATCTCATTTCAAAAATAAATGACAGTTTTAGTGTTAATAATAAGTGTGCAGCTCTGTTTCTTGATATATCTAAAGCATATGATGCAATTGATAAAAACATGCTTCTAAAAAAACTTGATTTATCAGGAGTAAGAGGAATTGCCAATGATTGGTTAAGATGCTACCTATCTAATAGGAGTCAAAGGGTCAGAATTAACGATACGTTGAGTGAACCCGGGGACATTACCATAGGTATTCCTCAAGGATCAGTGTTATCAAGTACTTTATTCCTGGTCTTTATTAACGATTTGACGGATGGTGACTTACAGGGAAAGATTACATCTTTTGCAGACGATACAGTTATATTTTATTCGGCCAAAACAAATCAAGAACTTAATAATAAATTAGAAATGGATCTTAAGCACCTTAGGTGGTGGTTTTGCGAAAATAAATTAACTATCAACACAGACAAATCTAATATAATACAATTTAATCTTCAAAACACGGATCAGGAGTTAACTAGTATTTACTTCCATAAATTAGATTGTGCGCAACAGGTGAATAATATATTGTGTAACTGTGAAACTATAAAACAAGCACGTACAGTTAAATATCTGGGCCTCATATTGGATAGTAGGCTCACTTGATCAGATCATGTACAGAAGATAAAAAATGAGTTATTTGTATACATAAGGAAGTTCTATTACCTCAGACAGTTATGTCCAAAAGAAGTATTGTTACAATTATACCATGCAATTATTGGTTCTAGAATAAATTATGGAATAATATGCTATGGGAGTGCATACAATGTTCATATTAAACCTTTGATTACTGGTCAGAAACATATATTAAAAATAATTTGTAATAAACCTAAACAATATAGTTCAATGATGCTCTTCAGAGAACTATCAATATTATCAGTGAGACATTCTTTTCTATTCAAAGCATTGCTGGATTTAGCTGAAAATAATTTCGATATTCAACAGATGAGAGAAAGAATAAACCTCAGGAATTCACAGGACATTAACCTCCCAAAACCAAGATTAGAACATTCCAGACGACACTTCAAATACATAGCTATAAAAATATTCAATTCACTTCCAGTAACAACAAGGAAAATAACGTCACGTCAGTTATTTAGAAAAGAAATCAAGAAATTCATTTTACAACTAGACAACCCGAATGATTTTTTTACTAAATTAATATAGTTCTAAATTTAGTATAATTTACACATTACACGACATGAACACTGCAACAATCAAAGATCATTGAACTCACAAATCCCGTCCGGTATGCGTAAACAGTAAGACAGTATCAAATTCCAATCACTGTATCTTTCTTCAAAACGCATTCATTTATGGTATAATTACATCAGGACTTTGAAAAAAAAACGAAACGTTAACTATGAATAAAATTGAACTAAATATGAAAAAAACAGCAACCACTCCGTACATAGTTTTAAGTTTTGTGTAAGTGTGTGTGTGTGTTTGTGCGCATGTGTGAATGTGTGTGCGTATGAATGTGTGCGCATATGTGAATGTGTGTGCGTATGAATGTGTGCAAGAATGATTATAAATATTAACATATTGATTTATTTCAATATAATACCATATTCAATTATTATGTTCTTCATGATATAATATTTAAATTTGTATATAAATATTTTATTATATATATTCAAGTGTCCCCACACAGGGTAGCCTATAGGGAACACATATTAGAAATTAGGAAACAATATTGTATTTGATTTTTGGAATGCATTTGATTGTATAATTATTTTTTTTTGAATAAAGAATTTGAATTTGAACTTCAACAAGCTTTTCTTCTAATAATCGAAATTCATAGAAATTCGCCTGAGTCATTGTCAATATTGTAGAACCGTTCCATAATTGAATAATAATACAAATATGTTGTCAAATTCTACACTGTTTGAATTCATAGAATGTGTACAACAGTATCTGTGATTGTACTACTTCCCCGCCCGCTTCAAGCTGGTTCCAATGTTCAATAGGGTATTAGCTGTCGGGGAGACTAGCTGTCGGGGAGACTAGCTGTCGGGGAGACTAGTTGTCGGATACGATCACGACAACCAGACCCCTCATAGGCCTATCCAGCAGGGGATTTACTGTCGGGGAGACTAGTTGTCGTGAGCGTGTGAGGAGACTAGTTGTCGCCGACAACTAGTCTCCTTCGTTCTAGTAGGGTATTTACTGTCGGGGAGACTAGTTGACGGCAATGGTATATTTTGCCAGGGGATTTACTGACGCCTGTGATCAAAATAGCGAGGAGACTAGTTGTCGGGGAGACAGGTTGACGGCGACCCGTCAATACATGACGTTAAAACCAATTTCACTTGACAATAATAAATTATTACAAATATTCATTATCTCTAGCAATAGCTTGGTCTAATTTTCAAATATGTTGAATGAGAAAAAAAAGTCCGATATAAAGTTTAAAGCATTTTTCAATGATCATACACCAAATCGACCTTACTATAGGTGTAGCCTACCTATGTTCCAATGTTTAGGCAGAGATCTCAAATTAAGTTAGTTTCAGTGGCGTATTCATTAGTACTGTACTATCTATTGTTGAAAAATCACTAGATTAGATAGAGTGAGTATTTAACTTCACTGAAAAATCACTTCTTCAATGTTGTTTTCCATCACGAACTGCTTATTATTAAGAAGCTAAGTTGCTTACACAACCAAGAAGATGGCGGAACTGCCGAAAGATCTCGTTGTCTAGTGAGTGATTTATTCATTTATTGTAAAATATCTGACTGCTAGTCGTTTTTTCTAAAAGCAAAAAGTGAAAAATCACTGTTATTGAACATCAGTAAAAAAAATGCAAATTGGCATCACATTACTGGAATAGTCTGCTAGCACTGACTGGTCGTGGGTTCGAATCCCGCCGGTAGGTATGAACATTTGATCATACCATAAATCACACACCCACTCATTCCATTACCCAAGCGCAACCAAAAAGCTTATGTAGGTATCATCACACAATAA
The DNA here is from genome assembly GCF_014356525.2 of Nilaparvata lugens. NCBI lineage: Eukaryota > Metazoa > Arthropoda > Insecta > Hemiptera > Delphacidae > Nilaparvata > Nilaparvata lugens. Next base: position 10,489,131 of record NC_052507.1, on the reverse strand, counting down.
AAGTGGAATGAAGTAATTGGTGGTGAAGATTTTAAGACTATTGCGTCATCTTTATTACGAAATTACATAAATTATTACGGTATCAATTATAAAATTGTATCAATTATAAAATTTATTGTATCAATTATTAAAAAATGAAAACTTTGATGTACTAAATTACAATACCATAATTTTCAAATTTATTCATAGCAATCCATTTGTTATACTAAAGAAGCCTGCACCTCGGAGTAAAGAACACTTATTGTTATGTATTCTGTGCCTGCACACAGGGACAATAGTAGCTTCCACTAACTAGGTACCTTGGGAAAGCAGAATTGGAAATACCTTGAACTCAAATAATGTACTTTTGAGTTCCATATATATTTCTAATTCCGCGTTCACGCGGTAGCTATTGGGATTTACTATGTCCCTGTGTGCAGCTTTAGGACACTACTGTAATCTCAAAAATAGAATATTGAAGCAATAAAATAATATGACTCAAGTTAGCATTAACTTGGCTTTAATCACCAAACCATTTTTGCATTATATAGATTGAAGGTAAATTTAATAATTACAAAATATAAAATCTATATACAGTAAAATAATTGAATTCTGACCCTAATGAAAAAAAGAACACACCAATTTTGTCAATTCTTCATTTTAATGGTACAGGAGACCATGGTTTCGTGGACTCATTATTTCCAATTATAGTTGTAAATAGTTGTTTTTATAGTTGTTTTTAATTAAATAATGGTATTGAATTGTTTTGCAGATTATTTGCGTAATTGCGGTGTTGTCAGCTGTTGTTGAAGCGCAGAATGGATTTGGAAACAATGGCAATGGAGGTGGATTTGGCAACAATGGAGGAGGATTTGGCAACAATGGATTCGGTGGTAATGGTTTTGGAGGTGGAAACCGTGGTGGGGGAGGCTTTGGCCGGGGGAATAATTTTGGGGGATTAGGAGGGGGCCAAGGTGGATTTGGAGGTGGTCAAGGAGGTTTTGGAGGTGGCCAAGGAGGATTTGGAGGAGGTCAAGGTGGTTTTAGAGGGGGTCAAGGAGGATTTGGAGGAGGTCAAGGAGGGTTTGGGGGCGGTTTTGGAGGTGGTCAAGGAGGGTTTGGAGGTAGTCAAGGAGGTTTTGGAGGTGGCCAAGGAGGGTTTAGAGGCGGTCAAGGAGGGTTTGGAGGTCAAGGAGGATTTGGAGGTGGTCAAGGAGGGTTTGGAGGTGGTCAAGGAGGGTTTGGAGGGGGTCAAGGAGGATTTGGAGGTCAAGGAGGGTTTGGAAGAGGCCAAGGAGGGGGAAGATTCAATCAGGGTGGCCAATTCAAGCGATCTGTAGGAAATTCTCAACTTCAAGGATTGCCAGCAAAAAATCGAGATCTCTCAAAAAACATCCAACTGAGAGAAGATACAGTGAACAGCAACTATCTGCCTGACAACAGTTATTTACCTCCTGCAGAACCATATCCGAAATACGAAGCACCTTCTACTAATTATGGAGCTCCTCCTTCAAAATACGGTCCACCTAAACCACAATATGGACCCCCTGCTCCAGAATCTGGTTCACCAATTCCAGAATATGGACCACCAACTCCGGAATACGGACCCCCTGCTCCGGAATACGGACCACCAACTCCGGAATACGGACCACCAACTCCGGAATACGGACCCCCTGCTCCAGAATACGGACCACCAACTCCAGAATATGGACCGCCCATTGGTGAGATTGAAGCCCCTGGTCCCAAAGAACCTTATGAAGCGCCTTACCCAAAGTCTGGTGAGCCTGAGATAAGCTCTAACAGCATTGCTAAGCCTTCCAAGTTCAGGGCATCCCAACAAATTGTTGGAGCTTCATTTGTTGTTGTTTAGTGTATAAAATTACTAAAAAGTATTTTATTATGCTCCAAATGTTTAGATTTTTCATTAAAATTTGGTATTTAAGTTAATATTTTCCAAACATATTATTCCTATGTAAGTGTAGACTTTCTTATTCTGAGAGTGCAAGGCTCGATCATTAATAAGATATCAGATTAATAAATTATTCCAATAAAATGATGACATGATTCTAACTCCTGCTGATTTTTTTACTTTCCTTGCCCTTTTACCATAGGTAAGGAAAGTATTGCATTCTGAACAAAATTAAGGTATCCCAATTTCCAAATTTCTATAAGTTTCAAGGTCCCCTGAGTCAAAAAAGTGGTTTTTGTGTATTGGTCTGTATGTGTACACGATATCTCATCTCCCAATCAACGGAATGACTTGAAATTTGGAATTTGAGGTCCTAACAATATAACGATCCGACACGAACAATTTCGATCAAATGCGATTCAAGATGGCGGCTAAAATGTCAAAAATAGGATTTTTCGCGATTTTCTTAAAAAAACGGCTCCAACGATTTTGATCAAACTTATAACTTATTGTCATTGATAAGCTCTATCAACTGCCACAAGTCCCATATCTGTAAAAATTTCAGCAGCATCTATGCAAAGTTTGATTTTAGATTCCCAATTATGTGGCTTCAGATACAATTAAAACAAAAAATTCAAGTGGAAAAGGTTGAGCATGAAAATCTCTACAATCAATGAAAATAAGCTCAAAATTCGAGAAAATGTGATTATTCAATTGAAAACTGTTGATTCGATTAAACCATTCATTATGAAGAGATAGGAGACCTCGTGAGTCTCCAGTGTTATTGACCTGTCACCAGCTGGCTCAGATCTTTAGTAGACTTCAGATGCGCGTGAGCACTAACGTCAGGTGTTTTCATAACGGCAAGAAAAGTTGTGTGAGTACGCCACAACAGATTTTTCCAATTCATACCTTGTTTGCCCATACTTAAGTTCTTGCTATAGAAGCTATACAGTAAGTGTATCTTGTAGTGATAACTAGAAGTTAACAAGTATATTATATAATTTTTACCTTCCTTGCCCTATTACTTACTATAGGTAAGGAAAGTATTGCTTTCCGAAAAAAATTAAGGTACCCCAATTTCCAAATTTCTATACGTTTCAATGAATAGTAGACTTCAGATGCGCATGAACACTAGTTTTCATAACGGCAAGAAAAGTTGTGTGAGTGCGCCACATCAGATTTTTCCAATTCATACCTTGTATAACCATACCAAGTTCTTGCTATAGAAGCAAGAACTTGTAGTGATAACAAGAAGTTAACAGGTATATTACATAATTTTTACAGCATGAGTTACTAAATAATAGAATATACTCAATTGCTGATGAAACACAATAGAAGTTATCAAGTACTCTTTTATTGAATTACAAAACAACTGGTTTCAACTCAAGAGCCATTTTGACACTTAAGAATGACTCTTGAAGAGATGAAACTAGTTGTGTTGGGTTGAAATAAAGTGTACTTAATATGATAACATTTATTTCATTTTAATAATAATATTCAGCAGCCCTAAAAAGAAAAGTGAGTATCAATTACTGATATACACTCATTGCTTGTGATTTGGAATAATTTACAATGATTCACCCACAAAAATTGAAAACCCCAAAACTCACACGCCTCACGCTAACAAGATGAATCAAACAAATGAAACACAAAAATATCGTGAAAAAATACTTTTATTGACAACTCAACATAAAGTGGTTTGAGACAATAATAAAACTATGGAATAACACTAAAACTTATTCAATTATGTACTGATAAAATCACCGGTTGATTTTCTTTTCGGAAACAGCAAGAAACTTAATCCATAGAGAAACATAGCATTATGCAATCTCTTCTCTTTGCGCAATCACAGGAAAAATATTGTGGAAAATTGTTTTTATTAACTCAACATACAGTGGGATTTGATGCAAAACATTAACATAAAAAGTAACAAGGTTTTCTACTAGTGTAAGCATTAAGTTGATTTTAATCACAAACATGTTTGATTATTTATTTTTATGTATTTAATACGTGTACAGGTAGCAACAGTTATAAAACTAGATTCTTTAGACCTACATGTATATTTGAATCTAATAATTTGTATCAGCATATTATATAAATGTAGGATATTTGTGATTAAATATGATTGATTTAACCACTAGATTTCATCTAATTGATAATCTAGATGTAGATCTAGCTGTAGTTCAAAGCAGTGCTATAAAATTACATAATCAACTTTCAGTTTTACAAAAATTTGACTCTAATTCGAATCAGAGCCACACAAAAATTATTATTCTCTCCAATATTTTTATAAAACACTCGCGTTTGTACTTTATTAACACATACTCAATCTGAATTAATAGCAGTATTAAAGTATCAGTTTTAAACGATTAACAATAAATGAGGAAATGTGCTTGAAAATTCAATTTCACTTAATTCAAATTAAATTTTCATCAGCAGCACTTTAAAATTGTCTTTTATCTTATAAGAACACTTGTTTGATATTTCATTTTCGAACAAATTTCGATGGGTTTTCGCACATCCTTCTACAGAACAGCTTCTCTTTTAATACGTTTCAGTACTAGCAAATACTGTTCTTCCAGCTCCTTGTACAATTTTTCCAATTTCTCGGTGCGCTGGCCAATACTGTTGAGCGAAACAGCTGACTGCAGTTCTTCAGGTTTCAGTGCTTTGCTCATTTTATTGAAGTAAGCTTGCTCTTTCTGAAATCATAATAACGATCAAATTTATATAATCAGAAATAAAAAAGTTACAAGATTTAATAGATTAGGGGCTTGTTCCACAAAAGGTTGTCGAATTTCAACTGTGATCAAGTCCCAATTGTAGACAATTTCTGCTTTTCTGATTGGTTCTCGTAATCAATTCAAGTGGATAGCATAACCTATAATTTTTATTCATTGATAACTCTACCTTCATTGTATTATAATTCATCCCATCATCATCACCTAGGCTTAAAAGACTAGACTTCTAGAAAGTCGCCTTTATAAAATAATAGAATAATATTTAACAATCATTTAATCACCGTCAAAATTCAACAGACTTAAGTCCAGTTGCACAATATTCAACAGACTAAAGTCCGTTTGCACAAAAGTCTGTTGAATTTTAACTGTGATCTTCAAAATGCTAATTAAAGGAAGTTTTCTGCTTCTCTGATTGGTTCTCGTATAATTTCTCGTCATTTAATCATCGTTAAAATTCAACAGACTTTTCTGCCACTGTGCCTAAAGCTATAAAACTGAGCCTAAAGTCGATTTGAATAAATAAATACATATTTTATTGGTCACAAATATTGTCAGACAGCATGAAAACACTAAAAGTGTTGAATGATAGGCCTATAATAAGGAGCAAAACATGTTAACTGGTATGCTTTTCAAATAAAGAGGTTTGAATTTGAAATATTTTTAAGATTGAAAATTGTTCAAAAGTTACAGAAAGTGTTTAATGTAGATCAATAATAAAAGTGGATAAGAAGCGAGAAGAATACTTGTTTTCTTCCAGTAGTTGATTTTGTAAAGAAGTGATTGAAATATATACTAAAACATCAATCAATTACAACAGATCTCACAGGAATGGGATTCCCATAAGTCTAATATAGCAATAAAAATAGCAATAATTAACAATAAAAAAACGAGGTCTGGCATTGTGGGAAGTCATAAACATTTACATCTCCAATCGATTACAAAAAATATATTTAATATATATTTTAGCAATATATTCATAAAGTAATGTCGTTATAATAATATAAAATATTTACAGTACACTTGAAGATAAGTTTTTTGTTATAAAACAATAGATTTTTTGTAAGTAGGGAAGTTAATGAACGTTTTGAAACAAGTGGATGAATAAATAGAAAGGTACAATGTTGTATTATTGCAATTTAGAGCTTGTAAATGAAAATAAATATTAGTTTACAGTCACTGTCATTCCTTTTTTCAAACTCTTTCAATAAATTCTTTTAGAATATCCATCTTTTTCCAGAGTCAGATCAATCATGCGTTAATAAATTACACAATCAGCCAAAACGTATAAAAGAAAAAATAGTAGTTAACTTTGTTAGGTTTAAAAAATGCAATGTTTATCTCACCTGGAATGGTATGTTCAGTCTCCGCTTCACATTTATTCTGTAGTTTTGGTAATCCATTTTATCATTCATGTTGGTCTCTTTCAGCCTCAGAATTTCATACACTCTACGAGCTTGTTTCTGTAAAAATGAGAAGTGGAAACAGTATTAATAAATTGAAATTAGATTATAGAATTGTATTCAAATGACCTTCGTATAACCAATAAGAAAGCAAGTAGATTTTGTTCGTTCTTATCCCTTAGACTACCAACTGGACAATATGTCCCAGCAGAAATGACCAACCTCAGACTACAACTGGAACAATATGTCCCAATAGAAGTTCATCGAATCCCAGTGGGTGAATAGATCATCTAAACTACACAGTAATGAATCCCAGCCGTAGTCTAGGGTCTATTCTGTAAAATACATCAGCTGTTTAGAACTATCTGATCGCCATATTATTGTGAATTGAGGTTATATTGTGGTTATATGCTCTCATGCATGCATATGTCAGATGCTGAATGAAGCTGTTCTAATGTGATATGCAGTGTCATTTTGAGTTGAAAGTAAGTAAATAACATCATATAATGTCAATAATAACATGTGAAATTGAAATTGCAAAGCTATTTACTAAATTCTATTCTTTATCGTGTTTTTACTTTCCTTGCCCTATTACCATAGGTAAGGAAAGTATTGCTTTCCGAAAAAAATTAAGGTACCCCAATTTCTAAATTTCTATACGTTTCAAGGTCCCCTGAGTCCAAAAAAGGATTTTTGGGTATTGGTCTATATATATATATATATTATATATATATATATATATATATATATAATATATATATATATATATATATATATATATACATAGTATAACGTATATATATGTATGTGTGTGTATGAGTGTATGTGTGTCTGTGTACACGATATCTCATCTCCCAATTAACGGAATGACTTGAAATTCAGAACTTAAGGTCCTTCCCCTATAAGGATCCGACACGAACAATTTCGATCAAATGCAATTCAAGATGGCGGCTAAAATGAAGAAAATGTTGTCAAAAACAGGGGTTTTCGCGGTTTTTTTAGAATAGTCATTGATAAGCTCTATCAACTGCCACAAGTACCATATCTGTAAAAATTTCAGGAGCTCCGCCCCATCTATGCAAAGTTTGATTTTAGGTTCCCAATTATCAGGCTTCAGATACAATTAAAACAAAAAATTTCGAGTGGAAAAGATTGAGCATGACAATCTCTACAATCAATGTTAAGTAACATTTTCCCCTAAAATTGAAAATAAACTCGAAATTCGAGAAAATGTGATTATCCAATTGCAAACTGTTGGCAACTGTTGATTCTATTAAATGATTCACTATGAAGAGATAGCAGACCTCGTATGTCTCCAGCGTTATTGTCCTGTCACCAGCTGGCTCAGATCTTTGTTTATAAGTAGACTCGAGATGTGCGTGAACACTAGCGTCAGGTGATCAATTTCATAACGGCAAGGAAAGTTGTGTGAGTGCGCCACACCAGATTTTTTGTATTGGGACATATTATCCCAATGGTAAAATTCGTTATTTGGTATTTCACGGGACAAGCTACATAGACCCTATTTGGTAGTCCAAGGGTTATAGTGGGATTAGTTTTAAACAGTCATCATTCTTAATAAATATCTCTCTACCCTTCATCACTCAAAGAGGGCGTTTTTTCATCTACAATGACAAAATTCCTGATTCTGAATTCTAAAATGATCGAATAATTCTGAATGTTACAAGCATGATTACTCACAAAAACCAAACCCCCATCCTTTCCCTAATTTCTCCGAACTTATTGCGACGGAGTAAAAATGAAGCCTTGAACAGTTTGTGTTACGGTAGTTATTTTGTGAGCTCGATCGATTGGATGGTTTGTTAGCTTCTGAATGGAATGAGATGAGACAAGTTGTACTGGGAATTTTAATACACGCGTTTGATTCGAAGTTCTATGGCCCAGTTGCACAAAAGTCTGTTGAATTTGTTTTCATGATTAAATACCAAGAGAGCCAATCAGAGAAGCCTACTCTTCAAAAAGGTCGTCTCTGTTTGGTTCTAGTGACATTTAACCATGATTAAAATTTAGTAGGCTTTTGTGGAACCGGCACTAAGTCACAAAATCACCTTGTGCCTCTGAGGTTAAAGATATACAGCTGGTGCAGAAAAAGGCTATCCGGATTCTTTGTGGGGCAGACATTTTAGCACATTAGTCAAATTATTTACTAGTAGTTCTGTGAACAGTAGACCTCACGCAGTATTCTCATCCACAAGTACCTGATTGTATCTGTAGACCTTAGAAATACGGCAATAGACTGGCTTCTCCACACATCTGTGTAATCACTTGTCAGCTGATTTATGATGAATAATTCTATAGTCTGATTTTTACTCTAATATTGGCGTATGAAGGAGGCTTCTTTTTCCTTTTATTATATTATCCTTGAAATGCAAAATTTCCAAAAACCTTGTATATACGTCGACGGGCAATTAAAAAAGGAACATAATACCTGTCAAATTTCATGAAAATCTATTACCGCGTTTCGCCGTAAACATGCAACATATAAACATTTAAACATTAAGAGAAATGCCAAACCGTCGACTTGAATCTTAGACCTCACTTCTTTCGGTCAATTAGGTTAGCAAAAACAATACAATGATCGGCCTCTCTTTGTGAGTGAAAAGATTTTCACTGTTTTCAATCTTTTCATTTGAAAGGTCAGCTATAAAGGTCTACTATAAGTTTTCATCAGTTTGTTACATTATCCTTAACCCTTATCATGACGCATGCGCAGAATTCTCGCTGTTGAGATATCATTGACCTTGAAAAGCAGCTGACCTTGTTAATTCTGGAGGACTCCCTGGCCTGCTGCGCCATTAGCTCGGAGAAGCCCTGCTGCAGGCAGTCGGGCCGGAAGGCGGGCAGAGCGGCACATCTACACGCGTCCACAAAGTCCCGCACCGTCTGGAACTCCTCAGTAGGGTCTTCAACTGCAGCCAAAACAACACAAAACAAATTAAAACAACGGCTCTATTATTGGAGTAATGCCAAGTGACTAAACAAGTGTGGATAGTGTAGAAGTAATAAATTGAAGTAATTAATAGATAGAACTAGCAGTAAGTGAATAAAAACGCAATAGACTGTCTCATCGTTCACCAATGATTGAGGTTTGAAAGAATTTAAAGTAAAGTTACGAAGTTCTGGAATCCAGAAGTCAAAAAAGCCAAGGCAGGAACTCTATTTCTATCGAGTAGAGTAGATAAATTTCAAACGTAATAATTTTCATTTAGAAAAATAACTTGATAATTATATCAACATGCTCCTCAAGGATTTGTGAAAAACACAAATTAAAATTGCATCATAGTTTTATAGTTCCATGCTAAAAATCAACAGGACAGTATTATCCTATTAGTATTGATTACTTAGTATGCAAGAATTGACCTGTGCTTTTTGATAATACTATAACGGAAAGTATACTTCAAAGTTGCTCATCAAAGAAAACAAAATACAGGACACATTTTGTTTCTGATGATTATACAGGACAGATTCTGATTCTGATGATAATACAGGACATATTCTATTTCTGATAATTAGAAACCTTAGACCAGATATAGAACCACACCAAATGCCCTGAAATTGATCAGGTGCGATCTGAAAACTCTGACACCGAACCTGAGCGGCCTGGACAACTGCGAAAATTTGCAAACGAAAAATCGATATATAAAAAATATATAATAATTGCTCATTATTTTATCAAAACTACATGGAAAATCTCAATTCAAAGTTGAAAAATCTCAGATAATTTTTTCAGCTATCTGAATTGCCTGGGGTATGGATGATTTGACAGGACTTTTCTTTAACGTAGGCTATTTCTGGCAATTAAAATAAATCAGTTTTATTCATTGAGATTGAAATTAATTAGTAATATATTCCATTGCCATTAATATGCTGAGCGATTTGACGATGTTATAGGTCTTCTCTCTTGCGTAGGCTAATTTAAATAAATTAGTTTTATAATAAATAATGTTCTTTTAAATAAATAAATTATATTAAAATATAAAATTGGTATCAATTGATTGAAAAAGGCATATAATCATCCTCGGTAATTTCATAATTTTTATATTAAATTTCAAGTTAATCAGATTGGTAGTTCAGATGTGATGATGCTTCAAATATGTATTTCGTATCCCATGACCCGTAGTATAAGCTAAAGGTAGTAGCCTATAACTTAGACCTTTAAACAAATATGTCTTTGGAAAATGTAGCCGATATCTACTAATGTAAATCAATGTGTCCATTTCACACCAGTGTCGCGTGGATTTAACATTGGGAGATAAGACGGCTATGTCTTCCGAATATGCATTTCTAGCTACGCTACGCTTGGTGTGTAATGGCTTTAAGCATAGCCACCTCTAAAGGTTCGTACCCACTAGAACGTATCATACCATGACCGTGCCCGTACCGACACATGCAAAAAAAATATTCTTTGCATCATTTGATATGTAATACACCCATTAGACCGTTCCGTCACCGGCCAACCACGGAGCGTGCCATGCACGTCCAGGTCAACATTTGTCGGCCAGTATATTTTGTCTGTGACGAAACAAGGCCCCGGCCTACGATATTGCAACGTCGCAGTGTAGGGCAGTATAGAATCTAATACATGATTGGTGAAAAAGATCAGCTGGTATTTTTAAAAATCTTTTTCACCAATCATGTATTAGATTCTATACTGCGACGTTGCAATATCGCATAGGCCGGGGCCTTGTATTAGAGGAGGCTATGCTTAAACTATTTAATTTTTGAACATAGGCGTGTGTAATGAATACGCTTGGTGTGTAATGAAGGCGTGTGTAATGAATATGTACCGGTAATGTCGAGCACAGTAGCGTCACCCTTGTAGTGATCGTAGATGGTGTTGATGAGATGTGTGCAGATGCCCTGCTTCTGATGCGGCGGCAACACGAGTACCTGACTGATGCGTGGCCTCACGTGGGTTGGGTAGGCGTAATACTCGTACACCGTAGTGTAACCGGCCACACTGTACATAGGCTGGCCAGAGTTCATATACTTCTCGTATCTGGCAACAACAAAGAAATAAAAGTAATTAATAATAATAATTTTTAATTCCATTAAGAGGTGTACAAAAGAACAAAAAATCTGGTGTGGCGCACTCACAAAACTTTCCTTGTCGTTATAAAAATTTATCACCTGACGCTAGTGTTTACGCGCATTTCAAGTCTACTATTCAAAGATCCAAGCCAGCTGGTGACAGGACAATAACGCTGGATACACACGAAGTCTTCTATCTCTTCATAGTGAATGACTTAATAGAATCAACTGTTTGCGATTGAAATAATAACATTTTCTCGAATTTCGAGCTTATTTTAAATTTTAGGTAAAAATGTTACTGAACATTAACTGTAGAGATTTTCATGCTCAATGTTTTCCACTTGATTTTTTTTGTTTAAATTGTATCTGAAGCCTTATAATTGGGAATCTAAAATCAAACTTTGCACAGCACAGATGGGGCGGAGCTCCTGGAAACTTTACAGATATGGGACTTGTGGCAGTTGATAGAGCTTATCAATGACTATTTCAGGTATGAATTTAATCAAAATCATTGGAGCCGTTTTTGAGAAAATCGCGAAAAACCCTGTTTTTGACAACATTTTCGCCATTTTAGCCGCCATCTTGAATTGCATTTGATCGAAATTGTTCGTGTCGGATCCTTATAGTGTAAGGACCTTAAGTTCCAAATTTCAAGTCATTCCGTTAATTGGGAGATGAGATATGTACCCAGACGCACATACACTCATACACACACACACACACACACACACATACAGACCAATATCCAAAAACCATTTTTTTGGACTCAGGGGACCTTGAAAAGTATAGAAATTTAGAAATTGGGGTACCTTAATTTTTTTTCGGAAAGCAATACCTATGGTAATAGGGCAAGGAAAGTAGAAACAATATTATATAAAATAATATTAATTACACTGTATGAATAGTTAAGTGATACAAAAGTATGTACATAGCCAGTGTCGTGAAAAAACTAAAACAAAATACTGTATTACTTCTACACACACAAACATCTGAAAGGAAATAATTAGGTACTCCCGAGACAAAGGCCTATATAGGAGTCCCAGCATAAAAAATAAACCAGACACTTATAATTTGTATAAGAACAAAAGTTATTTTGAAGGTACAAAGCAATTCAATTCAAATAAAACTATCACACTTCTAACATCAACAACATAGACCCGAGCTTACGTACTTCTCTTACCTGGCAACAACAAAGCAGATCAATTAAAATAAAACTATCACACTTTTTAACAGAACATAGTAGGCTGCATTCTCAAGTTTGAAGCTACCTCTGCCACTCCTAACCCAACCTAACCTAAGAAAGAAGGCCGTATGTAAACTTTCTTCAAAACTGAGATAACATCCATCTGAGTCTACAGCTACCTTGGTTAAATTTTTTGAACTTTTCCATTGATTTTATATGATCATATTGCTTCTTTGAAATGTAATAGGTTCTATGCAATTTGAGATGCAAAATACTAGAAGTTCTGAGAACAGTAGACCTCACACAGTATTCTCATCCACAAGTACCTGATTGAAACTATAGACCTTATGGAAATACAGCAATAGACCGGCTTCTCCAAACATCTGTGTAATCATTTATGAATAATTCTATAGTCTGATTTTTACTTTCCTCGCCCTATTACCATAGGTAAGGAAAGTATTGCTTTCCGAAAAAAATTAAGGTACCCCAATTTCTAAATTTCTATACGTTTCAAGGTCCCCTGAGTCCAAAAAAGTGTTTTTTGGGTATTGGTCTGTATGTATGTATGTATGTATGTATGTATGTATGTATGTATGTGTATGTGTGTGTGTGTGTGTGTGTGTGTTGTGTGTGTGTGTGTGTGTGTGTGTGTGTGTTGTGTGTGTGTGTGTGTGTGTGTGTGTGTGTGTGTGTGTGTGTGTGTGTGTGTGTGTGTGTGTGTATGAGTGTATGTGTACACGATATCTCATCTCCCAATTAACGGAATGACTTGAAATTTGGAACGTAAGGTCCTTACAATATAAGGATCCGAAACGAACAATTTCGATCAAATGCGATTCAAGATGGCGGCTTAAATGGCGAAAATGTTGTCAAAAACAGGGTTTTTGCGATTTTCTCGAAAACGGCTCCAACGATTTTGATTAAAGTTATACCTGAAATAGTCATCGATAAACTCTATCAGCTGCCACAAGTCCCATATCTGTAAAAATTTTAGGAGCTCCGCCCCATCTATGCAAAGTTTGATTTTAGATTCTCAATTATCAGGCTTCATATACAATTTAAACAGAAAATTTCTAGTTGAATAGATTGAGCATGAGAATCTCTACAATTAATGTTCAGTAACATTTTCACCTAAAATTAAAAATAAGCTCGAAATTCGAGAAAATGTGATTATCCAATTGCAAACTGTTGGCAACTATTGATTCTATTAAATGATTCACTATGAAGAGATAGCAGACCTCGTGTGTATCCAGCGTTATTGCCCTGTCACCAGCTGGCTCAAATATTTGAATAGTAGACTTGAGATGCGCGGGAACACTGGCGTCAGTGATCAATTTTCATAACGGCAAGGAAAGTTGTGTGAGTGCGCCACACCAGATTTTTACTCTTATATTATATTGGCGTATGAAGGAGGCTCCTTTTTCCTTTTATTATTATCCTTAAAATGCAAAATTTCCAAAAACCTTGTATATACGTCGACGCGCAATTTAAAAAGGAACATACCTGTCAAATTTCATGAAAATCTATTACCGCGTTTCGCCGTAAATGCGCAACATATAAACATTTAAACAAGAGAAATGCCATACCGTCGACTTGAATCTTAGACCTCACTTCGCTAGGTCAATTAACCTAAATATACTGTATGCTATTTTATTGAGTTTGTTGGTTGAAAGCTGAGATAACATCCATTAAAGTCTACAGCTAGCTTGGCTAACTTTTAAAACTTCTCCATAGATTTTTTATGGTCATATTGCTTTTTTGAAATGCTGAAATAGTTTCTATACAATTAGAAATGAAAAATATGAATTATATTGTATGATATTTTATCGACTTTGTTGGTTAAATGTGTAGATACAGAGTTTTTAAGAGGATTAGTTGTGAGGAATTGATAGAATCAGAAATACTGATATGAGACATGTTTAATCGGTTGCTCCTCTGCATGAAACAATTATACAAAGTAGACGTAACTGGTGCAGTCATTTGGATAGAATGCCCCTTGAAATCCAAAACTATAGACCTACTGGAAAAAGAGATGTAGGGAGGCCAAGAAAGAGTTGGGTACCGGAACAGGTTAATTAATAAACCTAATCCCTAAAGTGAAGATGATGATGATGATTTGTTACCCTGTCAAATGCCATGTTTGCTATAGTCAACCGCACGAAAATAGTCCTATGGAAAAAGAACCGATGAAATTGGAACAGATGAGTGAAACGTTGCCAATCAAAATGTTTAGTAGATCAAAGTTGTCCACAGCTAATTCAAATTACCATCGGCTTATTTTCGTACGGTTGACTATAGTATAAAAGGCTATTGAATAGAATAGAATAAAATTTTATTAGTCATTCAATATTTACAAAAAATACATCGACTTCGTCAAAATACATCATTTTAAATCACTATTATTCATTAGTCAGTCTTAAAAATACAAAAATAAAATTAACAAGTCATGTAAAACATAGATAACAAATTACTCATTATATCATGAGAGAATTGGTACCCAGTTTATTGAAAAGAAATCATTTACTGTGTACAAACATTCATTACCTAATACATATTTAATTTTATTTTTAAAATTGAGTGAATGCTAGTAACTTTAAATTGTCTGGTGTGGAGTTATATAATTTTATTGACATGAAGTGCCAGTTTATCTGATATTTGAAATGGCTATATTGCGGAATTTTAAGTCTATGTCTATTTCGTGTATTTAAATTATGGTGTTGGTTTGTATCACATTTATCCAAATTTTCTTGTACATAACATAAAATATTAAAAACTTACAGTGATGACAATGTCAACAATCCAAGTTCTATGAAATGTGGTCTACAATGAGCATTGAAAGGCAAATTACATAATATGATTCTAATAGCCCTCTTCTGAAGGACAAAGATTGAATTGGTTTTAACACTATTAGCCCAAAGCATAGTTCTCCGAATGAGTGAATAATAGACTCTGAATGTGTGCGTAATAGATATTCATCAGCACAGGCCTATCAACAGTTATACATAGTCTGCGAAGCATATACAGGCCTTTAGAGAGTTCAACTGACAAAAAATCAATGTGCGCCTCCCCATGACAGGCATGAATCTATCATAACACCTAACGCCTTGAGCACTTTGCTTTAACTAGAAAATACAAAACCAGCACTGACCCTACATAACAAGAAATGTCGTATTTCAGAAAAAACTCTCCATCTACGTATCCGTCAAATACGGCATTCTCATGTAAGTATGGAACAAATACGGCATTTTCAAGTTGTAAGACCCTTGTTTCTACATACATCATAATTGATCATGAATATCTCAATGACCGTAGAAGATACAGGTTTTTTATTGAAATATTGAAGAGTTATACTAGAAAAAACTGATGGTATGATACTAGTTTTATTTGAAATATTGAGTACTTACACCACAAAGAACTGCCATTTTGAATCATCAACATCAATGAAACTGGCGCCATCAATGTACCACAACAAGAATGTCTGCAGTCTCTCATGGTAGTTTATGAACTTCGTCATAAGCGTGCTGCAATAGTAGATTTCATACGTACGTTCTTTGTTGGTTTCTGTAATCAACAAAAATTTCCATTCAGATTTCATCGAATAATATTTATTACCGGTATTTTTTAAAATGTATGAATTCAGGGCTAATTTTGTATTTATAATTTCTTGTATTTAAAAGGTACTATAATTCTATTTATTTATTATTACCGGTACCAGAGATTGATACAATGCATAATGAATATCAACATGAAACAATACATTTTATAATATTGGGCGAGAAAATTGAAAGTCCAGTTCAAGATTTCATCAGTTGACAACAATATTCACAAGTCTGTTAAAATAAAAATCAGTTGACCGCCATCAAGTGTTTTCTGACAGTAATCTAAACTTATTGGAAAGTAAGTTCTATTACTATTGTATTTCCTATCACTGTATCAATTTTGTTTTTCGTCTATTCTTTAAAGAAAATAAAATTGATTTGATTGAGTGTTTTCAAAAAATTCTCCTTTTCAAATTCAAATTTATTCATTCCTTGTACAATATTACAAAAATATCAAATTGACATGTTCAATGTATAAATACAAAAAATCAAAGTACAAGAGAATGTAAAGCTCACAAGACATGAGTCCGTTCGTGAGCTTAATCAAGAAATATATTAACTTTAATTACTATAAAGTAAAATATAACAATAATAAAAATAAAAAAATATAGTGAAATACAGTTGAATGTAAGTATACTTTTGTTTTCAACTTGGTGTTTTATTCGATATTTTTCAGCTTGAGAAATTAAGAATTGATAAAGTAAATAGTCTAGTGCTTGATAGTTCGTTCAGTAATGTATAGTCCAGTGAAATTGATAAGAATTATAATAGAAATGTGGGGGATTATTGATAAAAATATTAGAAAAGAGTTTTAGACTGTACTTAGTTTCCTATTGTGCTGACTTGATGATTCAACAAATCAATGGATAAATAGATCTAAATATATTAATACATTAATATATGTTAGGCTACTTGTGAATGGAAGAGCAATATTTTTTCAGTTAACTCGGTTTGAAATTGTTTGTTATAGGCTACTTCTTACGATTTTTACGATAGGACGAATAAAGTAGAGAACATTGAAGTTTACTCTGTATATAAGTTATAACATTATTAAAATTACGAGTAAAAAAATATTATTGTTCAATTACAATATTGTAGTAAAAGAAATATGATGATGTAAGACACAAGTGGTTGAATAACTTGAAAGTATGTTGTAAGTTTTTCAATGAATGATTATCGAATTGTTAATTGTATAAAAATTATTACCACGATTGGTGACTTTGAAACTGTGCTTGAGTTCCCCATAAGGCTCAAAACTTGGCTCCTTATCCAGCGAAGCTACAAACG
Organism: Nilaparvata lugens; assembly: GCF_014356525.2. Lineage (NCBI taxonomy): Eukaryota > Metazoa > Arthropoda > Insecta > Hemiptera > Delphacidae > Nilaparvata > Nilaparvata lugens. Next base: position 10,471,978 of record NC_052507.1, on the reverse strand, counting down.
TATCAATATTCGTCAGAAACCCGGGCTGTAGAATCTTTGATAGCTTTTCCATGATATTATCAGCCTGAAACAAAAGAAAACTCAATTTTATAACAGTTCTGCATGAATATTGCAGGATATTCAGGATGTATCTATTTAAGTACACCGACTCACAAGGACTCGCACTATAAGTAGTATAGACATCAGGTATATACAAGTAGTTCTGTGAACAGTAGACCTCACGCAGTATTCTCATCCACAAGTACCTGATTGAAACTATAGACCTTATGGAAATACAGCAATAGACTGGCTTCTCCACACATCTCTGTAATCACTTGTCAGCTGATTTATGATGAATAATTCTATAGCCTGATTTTTACTCTAATATTGGCGTATGAAGGAGGCTCCTTTTTCCTTTTATATTATCCTTGAAATGCAAAATTTCCAAAAACCTTGTATATACGTCGACGCGCAATTGAAAAAGAAACATACCTGGTGCATCGCCGTAAATGCGCAACATATAAACATTAAGAGAAATGCCAAACCGTCGACTTGAATCTTAGACCTCACTTCGCTCGGTCAATTATTTCTATGAATGGTAGATATTTATTTATTTAATCATTCAGAATTACACAACTTACAGAAAAGTACCACAGGCTTATAAGCTCAAAACGGTTCCAATTCTAATTTATACAACAGTCCAAATGTAGCTAGGTTATGTGTCACTTGAAATCTTCAATTACACACTGAAATATTTTCCCAAATACTTTTACTACACTTCCAATGGCCATCCATCCATCTAACTCACTGTGGCAGCTCTACCAACAAACCCACTTAAAACTATAGGCCCGTTGATCTCTTGTTATTAACCCTCTCATAGCCACGCACAATCCAAGGGCTCACTTGGGCACCATCCTCAGCAACTGAGGCCAGCTTAACTAAAAATAATCACTGACATTCACTCCTCATTATGTGCTTCAAAACTGTTCCCCGGTGGAGAAACAACCTGGAACTTTAAGGGCCGGTTTCCGAGCTCGGGATTTAGCTAAGTTCTAGACTTTAAACAGCTGGAGTGAGAAAATGAGCTTTCCAAAACGGGGCGTAGTCGCAGTTTTTATAACAGAAGTCGCCGTTTTTTATTTTCTCATTTCTATAATTGGAAACGTGTTTCCTTAACGAAATTAAACATTTCTAAATAATTAAAAAAAATTGAAACTTTACACTATTTTCTCTCTATTTTATTTTGTGTTCAATTTTCTTGTTTTTTGAAATTTAATTCAAACGTGACTAAGACAATGACTACGAGTACGCCCCGTTTCGGAAAGCCAATTTTCTGACTCCAGCTGTTTAAAGTCTAGAACTTAGCCAAATCCGGAGCTCGGAAACCGGCCATTTGTATTTTTATCTCTCATCATCTCTGATCCATAGTATATGTATTTTGGTAGAGTTACTGGGAAGGATATTTTGAATATTCTTTCCGGAGAATGGACATTGATATGTCCAAAGTTCCGCCAATTTATGTTGATGCTTTTTAAATTGATCAGTTGCGACCTGAAAACTCTGACACCAGACCTGATCCAGCTAGGTCACACGATATTATTATTAGTATTATATGTTGATGCAATACAATATTATCCATATAATTATTCCAAATTGATTTTTCATATCATAAACAGTTCAATAATTATTTTCCTAGTTTATATTATGTAGATTCATCAAACACTTTGCTGTATTGTAAGCTATTGTATAAGATAGATAGATAGATAGATAGATAGATAGAAAATGCCTTTATTCAATATAAATAAAAATAATAAGACTACAATCATGTTACAAAATAAACAATTAAAAATTATATAATTAAGATAATGATTGTGCTAAATAAAAAACATGAGACAAAAAACTTGACATAACCATAAAGGTTGTCTGCCAGAGTTGGTAGGCTCATTCTACAAAAACAAAAGAAATTCGAAATTTTGTGAAAACAATTATCATTGGAACCAAACAAAGAAAAAAATAAAGAAAAAAAAATAAATAAAGAACCTGCTACATAAAGAACAAATACATCAATGAAGCTGAACAAAATGAAATAAATACTACTATAATGCCTCAGTAATTTTCCTTTTTATATTTAATAATTAAACTCCCTAATCATTTCATTTCTAATACTAACTGCCCTTTCCACATATCGCGCTAAGAGACTCCACTCTTTTCCATTTAACCACTCCATCATCTCTATATCATTTAATACATTCTTCCCCAGAAACATTTTACGTAACCCCACTAAAACAGGACATACTCCTAGGAAATGCTTTATGTCTTCTCTTTGCCTCAAATTACACATACAGCAGAGCCATTGAGATTCTTCCCTCCCGTGCCCAAAATTTAAATTTAAAAGAGCTCCACGTGCCTTGAAGATGAAACCCACTGTCTTCTTATCCAAATTTAAATTCAAATAACTTTTACCTCTTTCCTTGTCCAATAGGATATAAGTATCATGAAATTGTGCCGAAGCCGCACTTTAAAAACTACACATAACATTTTCTTCTTTCATTTTCTCATACATACATTCGAACTCACGCTTCCATTCAATTCTATTATCAATCACACATCCTGCCAACCTACATCCATACTTCACATCCAAACGCATCCATTCCTTAAACCAAGAAGTCTTATGCTCTTTTATTCTTTCAGCCAGTTTCCTCGGCAATCTATTTCCAGCCATATTTAGTGCCTTGAACATATATTCAACATGCATCTTAAAAACTTTTAGAAATGCTGGTTCCATGTCAAGTTCCATCTGCAATATATAGTTGGGTGTTGGGCAATGATAGCATCTTTTTCGCGAAAAATCTAGGTAAAGATTCCAGCACGTCACAATTCCTGTATCCCCATACCTGTGCACCATACACCGCCACCGCCTTCATTACAGCTTCATACACCTTCCATTTCGCTTTCATTCCAATCTCATTTTTTACAATAAAACGTCTCCAGACTCCATTAATTGCGAACTTAGCGACAGATACACGTTCTTTCACATGCTCTGAAAACGACAGCTTCGGCGTGAGTATGACACCCAGGTACTTATACCTATTAACCACCTCAATACTATTCCCATTCAAAAACCATTTCTCATGACTAGCCAAGCGACCCCCTCTCCTGAATACCATAATTTTAGACTTCTCAGTATTGATCTCTAATCCCCATCTATCGGAATATTCGCTCAAATTATCTATCATCCTTTGTAAAGCTTTTGGCGTTGTGGCGAATAGTACTAGGTCGTCGGCGTACAGCAGGGCCTTCACATTAAGCTCGTCTAACCACACTCCCTCCAGCTATTGTATAAGTCAGTATATATTGCAATCTACATAAATAAAGAACTCAATCAATCAATCCCTCTCATTAAATACGCACAAGCATACCGCTCAACTGGACATCCTCCTCTACAAAACAAATCCACACCCAACATATTGTGACTCAATTACAAAAAAAATCTATGTAAAATGTGATGAGAGGAGTTCAATTTTTTCTGAGTGTGATGCCCAAATGAGCTTTAGGCTTGTGCGTGTGTGATACATTCGTTCGTGTGTCAGGTGATTCTATATGCCAATGTTTGAATACCTAATAACCCACTGTTTCAACAGCTTTTTCATCAAAAATTTAAAGGTCCTGTCTCGTGCATGCTGGAGCAAGGCAGCATTCAATCAGGTGACTACAGCTTAGACCAGTTATAGAATAGACACGCTGGGAAGTCCAGCCCCTGAAGCCAACATCTACTGCCATATCGCCCCATCGTGACGTCATCATCGGATAGAAAACTTTTCTGTAGTTTGTTTACATTGTTTTCCATAGCAGATTGTGTCTATTTCAGATGAAAGTAAATGATTATTATGAAAATGGACATAATCTGATATGGAAAACAATGTAGGCTAAACAAACTCTACAGAAAAGTTTTCTGTCCGATGCTGACGTCACGATGGGGCGATATGGCAGTAGATGTTGGCTTCATCGACTTTCAGTATGAATATACAATGGGGCGTGTCCATTCTATAACTGGTCTAAGGACTACAGTAGGCGTCCCGTAGCTTTGTCTCCGTGACTTTGAAACGGCATATAGGTAAGGTATGGTTCGCGGGGTGGTATTCCTACTTTTGCAATAACATAGGCTCCATATTCCCTAGATCCTTGAATGGAGGAAGCTCCCTACACACAGAGATTCTTCATGACTGAGAGAGTTGACAATATCAAACAGATGGGAATTTATGCCCAGTCTGAATTAGGTTTGTAGTATTGTCAACTACTCTCAACCACTTCCAGTCAGTAATAGCATTCTACAAGGTCACCAGCTCATCTTGTTCTTTGTTTGGGGTGTCTAACACCCCAGAGTGTCTTTTACGTAGGACTTTTATCAAACACTTTTATTACAAAGATTTACTTGTATTGTCACTACGAATGTGGTATGGGATGATGGATCATATTGTAATAAATGCTATGATTCTCTACAACTTGAGATTCAAAACAATAAAATGAAGAGACGTGAGTTTTTGATGAAGTTGTCATTGGCAATGATCAAGCCATTCGTTCAAACCGGATTAGGAGCTCCAACACTTTGGGCGGAACATACGTACTTCTAAAATTAGTATAAATATTGATAAGCAGTGCTTTACTTTTGATTTCTGTATGCACTTGGAACAAAAAAGATTAAGAAATGATGAAGTATGGGCTAAGTACTTGTTTTTTTTTTCATATTTTTCAAAGAAAAATGCAAAATTAAATTGGTGTGTTCAACACCCCAGTGTGTCTACTGTGTTAGCATAAAGTAAGTGTGTCTCTGTAGGGTTAAAAGGATGTAACTCTAAAAGCTTCTTTTGCATATTTTCGGATGCAACCACTACCTCAGTAAACAAAGCCATAGTGCATTCGTGTGACGTCAGCACAGGTAGGGCTCCTACACCAATAAAAACACTAGCTGATATAGATCAGCTGAAATCAACTAATTTTTTATTAGTGTAGGAGCCCTACCTGTGCTGACGTAACAAAAATGCACTACGGCTTTGTTTACGGAGGTAGTGATGCAACACGTTGCTTTTGAGAAGATACGAAAGAGCATCTGTTGCTTATGAAAAATGTTCGATGTTTTTGAATGGGTAGTATCAATACCTACTATATATATATAATGTTTGATGTTTTTGAACGGGTAGTATTGTAGTCCAGTGGCCCTCCGCCGATAGGCAAAGCTACAGGACCCGTACTGTACATGAGGTGGCTCAACATTCTAACTTGGGTGATGACACGGATGAATGGACCTGCAGCTTTAGATGGGTTCCGAACCACAGGGAGGCGATTTTCAATCTAATAAATTAAGATTACATTGAGAGGAGTCGGCACTCCAAGTGTTCACCCTTACAACTCACCTCAACGCCATCAAAATCTTCAGGATCGATTTGTTCGGAGTATTCGATGCCAACATAGGTGGTGAGCCAGGCTGCCGTGTAATACAGCTTCACTTTCAAGTCTTTGTAGCCGAATATATTCTCGCTGAAACCAAACAGAACCAATTGGAATCAACAAAGAGGATGTCAAATTCATGTACAGTCAGTAATTGAAACCCAAATATTTTCACTGATTTGTTACAAGTTACAATTTTTCACTCTACTCAATTAAAATCAACTCAAACTATGTCAAATTCAGGTACAGGATTGAGGTGTAACGGTGATATTATTACCAGGGGCAATTGGGCCCCTTGAAAATTTTATCCTGTGCCCTAATGGATAAAACATCGGTCTTCCAATAAAATTTACTTAATTTCATCTTAAATTTATCAATCACGTTCTCTATTACTTTCCTTGCCCTATTACCATAGGTAAGGAAAGTATTGCTTTCCGAAAAAAATTAAGGTACGCCAATTTCCAAATTTCTATACGTTTCAAGGTCCCCTGAGTCAAAAAAGTGGTTTTTGGGTATTGGTCTGTATGTGTGTGAGTGTGTGTATATGAGTGTATGTACGTCTGCGTACACGATATCTCATCTCCCAATCAACGGAATGAGTTGAAATTTGGAACTTAAGCTCCTTACACTATAATGATCCGACACGAACAATTTCGATCAAATGCAATTCAAAATGGCGGCTGAAATGGCGAAAATGTTGTCAAAAAAAGGTTTTTCGCGATTTTCTTGAAAACGGCACCAACGATTTTGATCAAATTCATACCTAGAATAGTAATTGATAAGCTCTATCAACTGCTACAAGTCCTACATCTGTAAAAATTTCAGGAGTTCCGCCCCATCTATGCAAAGTTTGATTTTAGATTCTCAATTATCAGGCTTAAGATATAATTTAAACAAAAAAATTCAAGTGGAAAAGATTCAACATGAAAATCTCTTCAATTGATGTCCAGTAACATTTCACCTAAAATTGAAAATAAACTTAAAATTTGGGAAATGTGATTATTCTATTGCAAACGGTTGGCAACTGTTGATTCTATTAAATAATCATCCACTATGAAGAGATAGCTGACCTCGTGTGTCTCCAGCGTTATTGTCCTGTCACCAGCTGGCTGAGATCTTTGAATAGTAGACTTGAGATGCGCGTGAACACTAGCGTCAGGTGATCAATTTTAATAACGGCAAGGAAAGTTGTGTGAGTGCACAACACCAGATTTTTTAGTAAGGAAAATGCAAAGTTAGTAGACAGTTCTGTCTACTAACGTTGAGGAAAATGAACATAAGAACTGAACAACTGTAAATGGAGGCAAAACATCAATATATTACGGCATTATGTTGCCAACATTATCATACATGGGCTCGATCATGACAAGCAACTGAATCATAATTTTTATTATCTAAAATAAACTTTAATATTGAGAAGGATACTGATAATACCAGAATCATTTTATATGTAGATGAGAAATCTTACCACGAGGCTTATACCAATTAGGTTATGAAACATAGATTCGTTGATTAAATTAAAATCAATGAGAGAAACTAAAAAACCCATAGCGTACATTGCCTTCACTGAGTTTCAAGACATTAATTAACACTTTTATTTCCATTAGGTGTGATGAAAATTGAATTTTTACATTGTTTAACAAGAGCTCACAAGATCAGTACAAAGCCTTCCGACGCCAATCAACCAAGACGTGCGTTCAAGGAATACTTCACTGGTCTTATTCTTACTGCCAAGACTGTGCAATGGAACCCTTGACGACACTAGTGGCTCATGGATCACGACACGACACGACACTGAGTTCAACCGTCAAATATTGTAATTTTGAACGATATGCACGATAGATGTTAAGATATAACGAGCACCGAAGTTTACTCGTCTAAGTGCCGGTTAAATTCCAACCGTGATTAATTCCATGAGAACCAATCAGAGAATCCATCTTTTCAAAAAAGTCTTCTCTGATTGGTTCTCGTAAAGTTAATCACGGTTAAAATTCAACCGGCTTTTGTGCAACCGGGCCTAAGTTCTGTTATGCTTGTGCATCTTCCCCTTCCGTTACCGCCCTAACCACACAATAATAGTCAGGCAACAGAGGGGTTTATACGGCATATTATATGACACTTCAACTAGATAAAAATACATGTGATTAGTTCCGAACAAGTAGTGTAGTACCCATATAATAGTGATAGTATTGATAGGCCTATCAATGTGAACTTTGGTGTTTTGTTAATTATTTAATAACAAATTTATCAAATAAAAAGGTAAATCATCATCAAGAGTGATGAAGAATGAATTTGAAAATATTCTTAACTAGCTGGCCCGGCGAACTTCGTTCCGCCAAATAGTTTAATCTCATGACAAACTTTGGCTGAATGCAAACCTGAGGAGGCGCGATGTGGCTTTTTCTTTATATAATTTTCCAAATGCAAAATAAATAATTAAAAAAATCAATTAATTCTGAACACCGAAGACAGCGCAATTATTTGAAACAAAGCAATATCTTTAGAGCATGTAAGTCTTTAACCTGAGGCCGCACTGCTGGATGGTTACACACTGTTCAGTCATTTTTTTTTTCTAGTCGGGGCGTTCAGAATAAAATACATGGGCAGTTATGGAGCAGCACACACTCTTGTCTACTATCTACCGACGGTTGTTGTATGACGCAATGATTATAACAGCTGATTTTTATTTCTGTGTGAGGCCAGCTCACAAATCTTCTCCCATTAGGATTACATGTAAACTTTGTAGGACCGTAGGAAAGAGTCCTGAAGTCGGATTATAAATTTGATAGGCCATAAACCTGGTCCTGAGCATAACGTACACACCTAAAAAAATCATCAAATTCGGTGCACACATAAAAAAGTTAGTGAATGTCAAAATTTGAGGCTTGATTTTTATTTATATAGATTAATATTTTTTAGGCTACACTAGAAACAGAGATGTGGAATTTTTACAAATTAAGGTGAAATGGGTAAGGTGGTGAATTCCTCCAACAACTCTTTCATTCCACCTTAATATTCTAAATCAAACGAAGTAGAATAGAAGGATAACAGTTGCCTGGAAAGATTCTCGTATAATGTTAATACTGTATACTTGAGCGGAGACTGATAATTTTTTTCTTGATTATAATAATATTGCCTAACAAAATTTTTCAAAAACTGTACACTCTTCTACTGAAATAATGAAATACATTGGTATGAATTGATAGTTTGTAGTATTAATATAACTTACCTCTGACTGAATACTTGATGTGACATGGCAGGTTTGAATGTGACAGTTTCACTGTCATTATCCACGTCACCGGGTTTCCGAACTAGAAAATAAGGGAAATTGTTTTATATATAATTTTATATTAATATTGATTTTTCACAAAAAATGAATTGATTAGAGGCACTGTAAAAGTTGGACCACTGGGAAAGAAAATGCAGGAGACAAGGATGAGGTGGTTTGGGCATGTACAGCGACGGGAGGAGGATTATGTTGAACGAAGAGTGCAGGATTTGGTTTTGGATGGTGTGAGAGGACGAGGTAGACCTAGGATGAGGTGGGGAGATAGAATAGCGGCTGACTTGCGGGAAAGTGGTTGGAGGAGAGAGGAAGCATTGGATAGGGCTTTGTGGAGAGGCAGACTAAGAGAAAGGAATGCCGACCCCATTTAAATGGGATAAGGCACAGCCAAAGGAGAAGATTGAGTTTTCACTTATGTTATTGATACCCACGAGTTGAATATTACCGAACTATGCATAACTTGGAATACTTATGCAAAAATAAAGTAATTTTTCAATTGATTTATATGATCTATTTATTGGATGAGGCCAGCAAATACAATGTTTTGCGAGCTATTTCTTTTATTTTTTTATGAAACAAAAAATATTGTCATTTTATAGACCCAGGAAGTGTTTCTAAAGTTAAAAAATCAATACTGGATTGTTCTCAAAATATAAGGATAAGTAAATAAGTGATACTAACTAAATACGACATAGAGTCATGATCGTAACCTAGAAACAGGAGCACACAGGTAGGAAGACTGCATGTTTGGATTAATCGATTTGGAATTGGATCTCTAGATAAATTTATGAAATACATAAATTAATTTGAAAGTAAACTCATATGAAGTATTAATCTTGAACTCTGAGAAAATAATAAATTATACAGTCTTTCTCAATCTCAGACGTAACCTTCAAACAGGAGCATACATGTAGGAAGACTACAAGATAAGAAATACTCGTTTCGATTCCAAATACATCTTATTACAAATTCTGAATTAATCTAAATAGTAAACTCAGATGATGTATTGCTAAACTCTCAGTAAACAATTATAACCTTTAGTATTTTTTACTTGCAATACATAGCCTAGCCTACAATTAAGAGGACTGCATGATGACATACGTTTTGATGAAGCATTTTAATTGATCTAGAAGTAAACTCAGATCTTTATACATCTACTTTATCTCTTTCCACACTCGTAATAAATGACCTGAAAACAGGATTTTTTCAATACATAATATACTGAATCTCCAAACTATAAGCCCAAAGCTAGGCACAACTTGTTTTTCTGCAAAAAACACGCTGATCACTACTTTGATCGGAGGAAACTCACGATATCAGCAAGGTGTCTCATTAAATGTTACAGTGTTCCAAATTTGTTTGAAGCTAGAAGGATAAACATAAAAAAATGAAACCATTTTTGCAGAATAAATCTAAACTAACCTCAAAGTTGACACCAAAAGCAACTCAGTTTGGAGATAAAAAAACAGAACAAACAACATCACGTAAAATAACAACACCAGTATCCCAACAAGAAGTAAAAAAAGTAAAGAATAAGGAAGTGACAAATGACTTTTGTAATATATGTAAATCCCCAGTTTTAAAAGATGACAAAGCAGTCGCCTGCGACTGTGATGAGAATAAATGGAACCACATAAAATGTATAGGAATATCAGATGAAAGATATGAACTTATCAAAATTGGTGAGGACAAGGAATCATGGAAATGTGATATGTGTATGACGCTGGAGGACTCAAGAAATGCTGTACACAGTGACCAAGCTACAACTAGTGCTCACAAACAAACGACAATTCAAAAGAAAGAATTTGATGAAATTATACAAATTTTAATGGAGGATATCACAGACCTAAAAAATGAAATAAAAACTCTAAAGAGTGACAATAACAGACTGTCCGACATAGTGGCAAGAAAAACAGATACTATTTATAAACTGGAAAACATAATTTATGATTTTGCACAAGGTATGTACCCAGAACCAACAAGCCAAGCTGGAACCAAAATACGTAAAGATACCATAACACTGGTGAATGGATCTGATGACGGTATAATTGAAAACAAAATGACAAATACCAACCAAGACAATGACCTCGGCAGAAACAGGACAATTTCGACTGAACTCTCGAGGAGACTTACAGAGCCTGAAAAGGGCATAGAATCACAAAAGAATACACATAATACCCTCCACAGAGTGTCCATCACACAAGCACCTGAACCCAGTGCCCTGCTGCTGGGGGACTCAACTCTTCGAGCTGCTGCTGCAATGATAAAGGACAACCACCAATGCAATGTAGAAACCAAAATCCTACCGGGTGGGCGAATACAGGACATTAGCAGATTCCTGGCAAATAAAGATTCTCTACCAGAAAAAATTGTTATAAACATAGGATCAAATAACCTAATGAATTATAATACACCCAACCACATTATGCGACCCCTCTGGTATACTATAGAGGCGGGCATGAAAAAGCATAAAAACACAAAATGGTACATAAATGGTATAATGTATAGAAGGGACATAAGAGATCTACATGTTACAGAGACAAACGAAGCATTTCAATTCATGTGTTTACAACTTGGAGCCTACTTCATTGATACATCACCAGCCTGTGGAAGCAACTGCTACAGACATGACGGGGTTCACCCAAACAAAAAAGGAGCCGAGTGCCTGGCCGGGATAATTATGAAAAATGCAAAACTCCAGGGTAATCCTACAATCATGACGCTAAATGACTCAGCATGTGGCCTGGATGATACCAAAGTAAAGACAAGCACAAAGAATATGAAGGCCGCAGAGAATAACATGCAGAACCCAGACACCTCTGATCCAACGGAGAATATGACAACTACAGAGAATAATATGCAGAATACAGACACACCGAGTGAAGCTACAAAAAACGACAAAGCACACAAAGAAGACCACTCCCAATGACACAACCTAATGGAGAGTACTTACCGGACCATGGAAAAAATAGCAACCTATCAAGAAAAACAATAGACAAAAATATAGTCATTTTCTTCCTGAATATACAACGAGGCCTACAAAATAAGATAGAACAATTGATCATAGAGGTGGAAAAAATAAGACCCCATTTCTTACTAATAGCTGAACACGGATTGAGCAAGGACAGACTAGAGACTACTAATATACCAGGCTTCACGCTACAAACCGACTTCTCAAGGAAACTTCACATGTGGGGCGGCGTAGCCATATACTCATCTGACACTCTAGATTACAACTATAAAATTTTGAACACAGACAATTTTTCCAAGGAGCTCACCAGTGAAATGGCTGCTTTGACTTTAAGGACAAAAACTAGGAAACTGACAATAGCTTGTATTTATAGGCCAACATCTGGAAATACCCTAGAGTTTTACGAGTATATGGACAGGTTCTTGACACATATCATGACAGGTAATGGTGACATAGTGATAATGGGGGATTTGAATGTTGACTCACTGCAAAATTCACCCAATTTAAAGAAACTAAAAAACATTTTAGCCCAGCATAACTTGGAAACACTACAGCTTCCACCAACGAGACAAACATCTAACTCTGAGACAAGCATAGATCACTGCATTACAAACCTGTGCAATCCTAAAATAAAAGTAATCGATAATGTAATATCAGACCACAGGGGAATAGAATACACTCTTGATGCATCTATAAGCCGCAGACAAGACGATATGGTGAGCTTTAGACGACTGAATCTTGAGAACATGGATCTGGTGAGACTGGCACTCCAAAGGGAAGACTGGAAGGAACTAATGGGATCAAAAACAGTGAATCAGAAATACAACATTTTTGTAGAGACCATGCTATACCACATGAACTGCATTTGCCCCTTCAAAGCAGGAAGAATAAACAGAAAAAAGACAAGACATTTTAAAGTTACAGAAAGGATTAGAGACCTAAGACAGAGGCTACTTGATGCCAACACCTTATACCAGATGACCGGAACCCACGAACACAAGATCAAATACTCACAGTCAAAGGAAATATATGATAGGGAAGTCAAAGCAGAAAAAAAGAGATACATAACAGACAGAATAAAGCAGTCAACAAATCAAACTAAAGAAACATGGAGGGTAATAAATGAGGAACGAAAAATGAAGAAGAGCACAGGAAATGACGTACTGAGTTTGGTAATGGGTAACAAACTAGAAACAGACCCTCACACCCTAGTGGAATATTTCAATAACTACTTCGTAAATGTTGGCCAAACCAATATTCAAGTGCAAATTCCACCAAATTCTTATCTTGCCACAAACCAGGAAAACGAGGCCCTACTGGAAAGGTTCGAGAGCATATCAAAAAGAGATCTGATTGAAATTTTCCTAATGACCAAGCATAAACACTCGGCGGGAATAGATGGGATCCCGGAAAACTGCTCTACCACTGTCGTGACGAAATTTATCACCCGATTCTACAAATAGTAAACTCCTCTATTGCAGAAGCAACAGTACCAGACTACATGAAAATATCACTTGTCTATCCAAAGTATAAAAAAAATGATAAAACAAATATAGAAAACTTCCGACCAATAGCAACACTGCCTACTTCATCAAAATACCTGGAAAAAGCAATATACCTGCAAATTCTGAATTACCTGAAACAAAACAACAAACTACATCTTCACCAACATGGATTCCGAAACGATAAGACAATAGATACAGCCTTAGCAGACCTCTTATGTTTTGTCACACAAAACTGGGAACAAAAGAAAAAGGTATCCGCAATCTTTCTAGATCTAAAAAAGGCCTTCGACAGTCTAGACTGGAGCATTCTAAAAACAGAAATTTGCAAAATAGGAATACGAGGCCAAGCGGGGAAGTGGTTGGAGGACTACCTAACAGACAGATACCAGTGCGTGGAGCTTAGATACAAGGACAAAGGCAAAACCATGACCGCCAGATCTCTAGCCCAACCTATGAAAAACGGAGTACCGCAGGGATCTGTGCTGGGACCATTATTATTTCTTATTTACATAAACGGTTTGCCCAAACAACTACCAATGTTTTCTAAATGTATTCTATTCGCCGACGACACAACTTTAATCATAAATGGAAAAGACCAGGACGAATTACAATTAAATTATAATACTACCATAGCTTCAACAAAAACAGCCCTGACAAACTTAAAACTCAATATAAACACATCCAAAAGTACAGTAATAAATTTCAATACAAGATCAGCAACCGAAAACCAACTAGATACTGATGAAGAGGTGACAGATACAGCACGATTCTTGGGAATTACACTTGATGCACACCTAACATGGGATAAACACATTGAAAAGTTGGTAGGTAAACTATCCTCAGCCCTCTATGCCATCAAACGTATAAAGGCAATAGCTGACAAAAAAACTGCTCTGATGGCTTACTACTCGCTATTTGCATCACACATGGGCTATGGAATAATAGCATGGGGAGCAGCCCCGCAGACCTACATTGTGCAAATATTAATTCTCCAAAAGAAAATAATAAGAATAATAAATGGTTTACCACACGATACACACTGCAAACCATACTTCATACAGGATAGGATCCTCACTGTAATATCTCTATACATACTTAAAGCAATAATACATATAAAAAAATTCAAACCAGACAAGCCACACAGAAGAAATATCCACAAGCACAACACAAGAAGAAAAAATGATCTTGAAATTCCCTACAACAGACTACAAAAATCACAAAAACAGCCAGATTCCTCAGGGTGTAAATTTTTCAACTGTCTACCGGATGACCTCAAACAAATTGAATGTCAAAACCAATTCAAAAAGGCTCTCAAAAAGTATCTGACTGAGAACCCTCTGTATTCAATACAAGAATTCATGGAGCTAAGCGCTCAACGGAGATTCCGCTGATACCCTAACCTCGCCCTCCTACCTTACCTGACGTGCCCCTGATCTCAATGATATAGGTGGTAAAAATATTATTATTGTATTGAATTGGTATATATTGAAGGCTATTGTTTCCATACACAATCAATGTATGGCTGAAGATAAAGTAATTAATTTTAAATAATGTAGAATTCAGTCATGAGACACATCACACTTTTACCTGATGAGTTGGTTTGATGTTGTTGATGTTACTTCGCTAGGTGGAATTATATGTTAGAGAGCTTGTTGATAATGAATCAGGGATTTACAAGACACATAATACCGATAATATAAATTATTATTTTCCAACAGCTAAACGTTTCTCCTGATGGAAAATAAAATTTAAAGCAATATTAGCAATTTAGAAAAGCAAGGTTAGCAGGTAACTGCAGACAAATAAGTCCTGACCAATCAAATCCTGTCTTTTGAGCGCGTACAATTTCTTCAGTGATACCTGGATCTGGAAAGGTTTTTCTCAATTTATAATAAAACTCAATTTGTTAAAAAACACAATTTGGTTTTTCAAAAATTGTTTGTTTCAAATTAAAATTTTATTTTCGTAATTCTTTCAAATTTCATGATTCTTTCAACATTTTTATTATTACCGCAAAAACGGTTACGGTTGGATTTTCAAACATTCAAATAAATGAGGTTAGAAATAGAAATTAAAAATGGAGAAGTGGGAAGTTGAATTGTTTGTTGTTGATATTTTTTCAAGTGCTTATGCATTATTATTTTTAATTTAATTGACAAATCTACCATTTTTATTGGATTTCAATTCTTTTATTTCCAAAAAGCAAAAAGTGAATTCTGTTTGATGGATGTTATTCTCTTTCAACTCTCAAAGTCTCAATAATTTGGAGCTTCGGAATAGGCATAGTAAGTAACTTACTGTATACGCTTTTACTTTGTTTGATTTAACTTCTGAATTTATGAAACATTGCTTTTTTTATTGAATACGGCAACTTATAGATTATTTTCATAGGTTGATTATTGATATGTGAAAATAAATGTAATGGAAGCTTTGTTAAACCTAATAAATTACTCATAACTTGACCCAACCAATGAATAGACATGACTTGTTTATTTATGTAATAATTTTCCCAACTTAAGATATTTACAGTAGCCTACTATCATAAATTACTGTTAAACTGGCTACTGAAATGTTTCATGAGTTGTAAATAGTTTTCATTTGTTTAGAACCCACCCAAAACTTTAGATCTATTTACATCGCATTATTATCCGCCTCATTAACCAAGCACAAGCCTAGAGCTCATGTGGGCATCACCCTCAGAAAAAAAACACATAATATATGTACGGTACGTTTAGTATTGACCCATTTCTAAGAAACATAGGTCTAGTACCCTAGGTATAATAATAGGCTGTGTTGTTACTTTTGAATAGGCTACTCAGTGGGAATAAAATAATTGATGTAACTCAATGCTCAAATAGGTAGGTAGGTAGGTAGGTATTGGCATCATCTTAATCGCTGGCTTCACGCAGCCAATAACAAAACTGAATGGACATAATAATAATCCCAATAATCTGGAATTGACAGAGAATGCTCAAACTTTCGACCAATTTGATGCAGTTACCCACACAGAATTATCCAAGATCCTTATGAGACTAAAACCAAACAACTCTTCAGGTCACAACAAAATTACATGGAAAATTCTAAGGTACTGTGAGGGTGAAATTAGAGACCCACTGTTGCACATAGTAAACTCATCATTTGAACAAGCAGTATTTCCACAAAGTTTAAAAATTGCCAAGATCCACCCCAAATTCAAAACAGGTGACCATACTGATTCAAAAAACTACAGACCCATAGCAAATCTTCCCATTGTATCTAAGATTATAGAGCGGGTGGCATACAATCAATTGATTTCATATCTGGAGACGAATGGGCTGTTGTCTACGAGCCAGCATGGATTCCGAAAAAAATCACAGTACAGCCACAGCGATTTCCAGACTCTGTGATGAGGTGTGTAAAATATGGTAGTATAAAAAATATCAGGACTGTTTGTCGATCTCCGGAAGGCTTTTGATGTACTCGATTGGAACATACTCAAAACAAAACTAAGAATAATGAGAATTCAAGGCAGAGCACTTGAGTGGATTGAAGACTATCTCCAACATAGAAAACAATATGTAGAGCTGGATTTCCAAAGACGAAATCAAATAATCACTTTCAAATCAACAGCACGATCAGTCAAAAGAGGAGTACCACAAGGGTAAATCCTGGGACCGCTGCTCTTTCTTATATACATAAATGATTTTCCGGATGAATTACAAGAAAACAAAAAGTGTATCCTATTTGCCGACGACACAACTATACTACTTCCCACAAGCAGAAAGGAAAATCGAAATAATATAGTTGAATCAACTCTTACTGAAGCTACCTCGATCTGCAATAGAATGAAACTGGCCATAAATAATGAAAAAACAGTAAACATGAACTTCACCCCAACAAACCAAACCCAGGATGAACCACAAAACAGTAAAAACATAAACATAAAAACAGTGGAAAGCACAAAGTTCCTTAGTGTAATTATTGACAACCATCTATCCTGGAGGCAATACACGGACTATTTATGTAAAAATCTCTCCTCTGCTACATGCGTCATCCGCAGAATCAGAAATATTGCTGATGAGAAGACAGCACTAATCGCATCACTCATTATTTAAGTCACACCTAAGATATGGCATCGTCGCATGGGGATCATCAGCACAGGGTAATCTCGAGAGAATATTGAAGATACAAAAGAGGGCAGTGCGAATCCTACTAAGAGAAAACTACATAGAACTCTGTAAACCACTCTTTAAGCAGACAGGTTTCCTCACAGTAATCTCGATATACATTCTGGAATCCATCATCCTAGTGGTAAACCAAAGTCCGACGAGATAAGCACAGTTATAGAACACGCAACGTGGATGACATAAGCCTCCCCCAGCATCGACTTAAAAAGTATAGTAAATCTCCAGCCTATTCGGGGGCATACCTGTTTAACCTGCTTCCTGGCAACATAAAATCATTAGTGAATGGCAACACCATCATAAGAAGCCTAAAACAATACCTGATGGACAGACCATACTAAAGCATTACAGAATTCATTGATGACCACACCTTCTCACACCTTAAATAAAAGTGAACACCGACACTCCAACGATGGGACGAAAAAGACGATTCCCCGGTCAAGCAGACTGCGGAGAAGACAAAAGAAGTAACAAGTAAGCAAGTAAGTAACAATTAAGTAAGTAAGTAAGTAACAAGTAAGTAAGCACGGTACTTAAAAATTTGTCTCTGTGAATTTTTTTTAGACCTTCAACTTTTTTTAATTATAGAAACATAGACTAATATTTATTTCATTTTATAATATCCTAGTGCATTTGCTTGATTAGGCAAAAATTAACAAACTTGTTACATTTAGCAAACTATAATTTAAATTCTATATGTTTTCAGGATAAATAAAGAAAAGAGTCGAATTAATGACTTGATTTGTCTGCAAGCAACAGTATGTCGAACACAAATAAATCTTCGGTAAGTATGGCAATAATTCATATCATTTCATTTATTTGTCGTCACATAACATCAATTTTTGAGTAACACTCATTTGACTGGTGACATGTCAATACTAGAACAAAATTATATTTATATCGCAGACCTACAAGCATCTTATAAAAACCTTTTTACAACTTCAAAGACATTACTTCATTTATCTATTTGTTGAAAAAATCAATCATATAGTTATGACTGGGAGAGTGGAGAGGCCAGTAGATTTAGCCCAAAACTACTCTTCTCCAAAATTAGCCAGATAGCCTAGTATTTGAGACAGATCATCGTTTAAAAATTCCTAGACATCATGATAAGCCCTGGCTCTCAAAAAACTGGCCATAATCCACTCGAACTTGCTAGTATCCAACTGCTCCAACTACTCCTGCAAGTAGCCTGTTAAAGTAGCGTAGTGCTGCACTCATCTAGCACACCCGCGATCTCTGGAGGTGCACCCTGGGTATGTAGGGATGGCAATATTTTTCGATTTATCGATATATCGGTCTTCCGATATATCGGAAGCAATCTACGATATATCGATCCCCAAAATATCGATATAACTGTTTAACGATATATCTAAAATTTTACTTCGCTTTTTGACAAGAAAACTACTTATTTTAAGTTCAAATGTGCCAACACAGGAAATATCAAGTGTTAGTTAAGTAAACAGAATCACGAAAAAAGTTATCTTTAATATAGATCAAACAATAGGAATATTTTTATAATTTGTGTTATTGATTTTATCTGTTTCAAAAGGCTAGAGTCTATGAACTGTATTTTCATTGTTGTTTCCTGCTGTGTTTCAATTTAGTAGTGTTAACAGACATCGTGCCTTAAACTGTTGATTCAAAGTAAGAACTGAATTCAAAAATTACTAATATATATCAAAATTAGGCCTAACTGAAATAAAAATGTGTACTAACATATAATGATTATTCTAATTATGACCACAGTACTTGAAAAAATGGTCGTATATTCTTTCCATAATATTGTGGCTGAAACAATAACAAACTATAGTGAGGTCCACGTTATAATGGCAGTGGATAAAGATAAAAGAATAGCGATGCCGATTCTCTTCATTAATTAATTATATTTCTACACTGTCAAAAATATAATTGGCATCGTTGTGGACCTATAAAAGGATAGTACCACCGGCTTTGTCGAATGATAGACAAGGATAGCAAAACCAAAGTTGATCAAATACTGTCATAATAACGTGGACCTGACTATACAAACACTGAAAACTGTATCACTTACTGTATCTCGACCGTCGACTGACCGACAATCGACTCTGACAGCTGTTTCTGACCTGACTCCTGTATAACTGTACTGTTGTGAAGTGAAACGTTTTAGATGAAAAGAAAAGAGAGATCAGTTAAATAAAACTGCTTCAAATTAGCATATAATTGAACAAAAATACGTTCAAATGTACATGTACTGGAATCCGATGATCGGACAAAAAATATCGATACAACCGATAATATCGGGACGAATTAGGCGATGGCGATATATCGGGCACAGAATATCGATATATCAAAAATATCGATATATTGCTTCCATCTCCATGCAACATACGAAGCTACCACAATATCATATATCTTGCCTATTTGACTACAGTCAAAACAGTAAAAATCGCAGTTTTGCGAGTATGGGTATGTCAAACAGCATTCGATGTATGGTGATGTACATCAGTCCGGGAAAACAGATTTTTTTATTCTTTTTGATATACATGAGGAAGAGAAGGAGGAATTGGCTGACTACTGTGAGCTGTATACTGATAGCTGACTACTGTATCCTGTGAGCCACACAAGATACCTAGCCTAACAAAAATGGGCTTACAATGTGCATGATGTTCGCAAGAAGATTTATTTCTGATCTAGAAAAATAGAATTATTAAATCTATCTGAAGAAGTTTGTTGTGACTTACCTTTTCAAAAGGACCATATTAGATCTAATTAGCTCTCTTCCAACACCTAAATATGTTTTGAAGCGTTTTCAAAATGATTGTTTCATATTTATATAGCTGACACTCAACTTTTCAACCTGATTATAGTTCATCAAATGAACAATTTTATGCTTTTTAAGGGTACGGTATGTAAAAAACACTTCATTTTTCAGATCCTGAGACCGCCTCTGCGCGAACCCCTGCAAGATCTGCAAGTGCAGTGCAGTGTTGCCAACTCAGATGAGGACACAACTTCTACGATCACGTTGGCAGCCCTGGCCAAGAGAAGAGTTAGCTTCTCGGGTAGAAACAGTGTCAAGTGAGTTCTCCTTTTTAATAGATACTTGTAAGTTGTCCCATTTCAAATAGTTATTTCAATATTTCTCCATTTTAGAATAGATATTAGCATAGAGAAACAATAGCATAAGTAGATATCCCATGGTATAGGGCGTTTATGACGCAACTTTTACTGTTATCTCAAGCCGATTACTGTCGATTATTGTCGATTTTTACTGTTTTGACCGGGTAAGAATGTATGAACGGCACAATATGAGAGACTACCAGCATCATAAAGCTTCACGGGAAAGAACTACGTGGACAATAGGCTTGAGATAACAGTAAAAGTTGCGACATGAACGCCCTATACCATGGGATATCTACTTATGTTATTGTTTCTCTATGATATTAGTAAGTTTTCTCTGTTCAGATAAATGTACTTCAATATTTCCCCTTTTGAAATAGATACTTGTAAAGCCCGTCAGGAATAGCATGAGCTCTAAGTTCAAGATGCGCCGTAGCCCGAGAGAGAATTTTAGTGGTGGGGGAAGCATTTGACTCAGTCTCAACTTGACCTCCGTACGGTGCACATCGCTCCGGTTTGCATAGGCCTAATAGCATAAGCAGTAGGAAAGGCGACAGTGAGCCTTTCCGTCTCAACAACAAGCTCCAGCCACCTCCCCTCTCTTAGTTTCGAGCGGCCTCCCCACTCTCACTCCATTATCTCTCCTCTCGCGCATCTCACAGCTCATGCTATTCCTGCCTAGTAATAAGTTTCCCCTCCTCAGATAGAAACTTCAATATTTCCCCTTTTCAAATAGCCCACATACTTGTAATTTTTCCTTCTTCTGATAGATACTTCAATATTTCCCCTTTTCAAATATAGATAGGCCTACTTGTAAGCCCCACAACACACTTATAGATTTTTGTTTGTACGATATTTTGTGGTTCTTATACATTCTATTTGATTGAACAGATGATTTCAAACAGATGCTGTTTGTCAAGTTCCGTTTAATCTGGTAGAATTCATAAGGACGGCAAAATATCCTACAAACAAAAATCGATGTGTGTGTGCGGGGATAAGTTTCCATTTTCCGATAGATACTCGAATATTTTGCTTTTCAAATATATATTTGTAAATCTTTTTGCATAGAAGTTTTGTTTCTTGACATTTGTGCTTTTTCAAGTTTTATATGTTGCCACCACTCAAATTTGTTTTTTATTATAGGGAATATGTGCCTTGTGCTGAGCCAATCTGTGTAATGAATACGCCTGCCTATGAGGAATTATTCTCACATCTATCATCAGACTCTTCTTGCATAGGAAACAAGTAAGTTCATAAATTATTAAATAATTTGATAAATATTAGTTGAATTAATAAGTTGATAAACTTTATTGGTTATCAATCAAACTTTAATGGATCCCTCCTTCATTGGTTATTTTCACTCACATCTATCATCAGGCTGATCCTGCCTGGGAAACAAGTTCATAAAGTGATGAATAAGTTAGTCAATATAATATAAATTAATAAACTTTGAAAAGGGTCCCTCTTCTATTTGTTTGAAGAATACTACCATCTGTTTTAGAATGGGTTGGGAAAGAAAAGTTTTCATCATCATTATGTGTTAATATTACTGCAAGGCTCTGCAGGCTGAAGCACTTCCAAGCTATACTGTTGAAAAAACACTATAGCACATGGCTCAAGGCAAACAGTGTCCCTCCGAGTCTTAGGTGGTTTGGAACCCACCCAAAGATGTATGCTGTAAAGGTGTAAACTCATTTCTGATTCGTTCATCTATCCGGCCGGGATATTATTTGAAGGGATAGGCCAAGTGTTGAAGGGATATTATTGTATATCCTTATCAGAGAGTCGATAATTATTTGTTGAAGCACTGCCGATTTATGAAGTTACAATACTAAATTCAAATTGCATTCAAACTTCATTGTGATTAATAATTTTCATACTTGTAAAATTAGTTGGATCATGAGCTACACTGTCATTTATTGTAAATTAGTGTATACGCCAGAATATATTAAAACACACATTAATCCTATTTCTAAATGTAATCAATATCTTTATTCAAATACATCAATAAATCCAATCTAATTATCATCTGGCTTATTACACACGCACTAGCCAATAGCTGAAGTGAGGATGAACCTCGGAAATATAGATTGATTATTTATCTATTCATGGAGACAACAGGATACAGGATATTTACAATTGAACTATCCAATTTAGTATATATTTGTTTTTTAAGTTTCTAGCGAATAGTTTTTCTTCAAAATAACAACATTTGTGGTACTTTTCAGTTCTGGACAAACTGACGAGAACATGAGCCAACCACTGAGCGCGAACCGGCCACGGTTGCCGCTTACAAGCAGACCCTCCCTGCAGCAACAAGCCTCCCGCAACAGCTTGCAACAGTATCAAAAGTATCGCAACGGAATGCCGCAACAATTTGCAACGCAAGCTGCAAAAGATACGCAAGACGAAAGCTTCAACAACACTAGCGACATGTCAATGACCGAACCGATTCTGTACGCGAGTTTCGCCAAGGACCAAGCCGCAGTTGACGTGTCGCTTGCTGTAAGCAACATGTCGCTTGCCGCAAGCAACATGACGCACGCTACAGGCAACATGTCGTTGACAACTGTTAACGGACTCGCTGATACAAGCAACGGTGATATGAGTTTCACGAGAGCATTCGGGGTCAGCAACTCCACCTGTATGAACCTTACCAACGAGACTAACAATGGAATGAGTTTCACCAAGGTTAACAATGATCAATATGCAGCCGACGACAGTATGAGTGAGATGAGTTTCACTAAGGCGCTTGTAGATGTTAATGACGACAGGTTTAAGAGCCAGAATAACTCTACCTGTATGAGTTTTACCAAGGCGATGGTGGTGAACGATGAAAACTTGCAGCCTGGTAACGTTTTGAGTCAAAATAGCTGTTCTCAAATGAGTTTCACCAAGGTTAACAATGATCAATATGCAGCCGACGACAGTATGAGTGAGATGAGTTTCACTAAGGCGCTTGTAGATGTTAATGACGACAGGTTTAAGAGCCAGAATAACTCTACCTGTATGAGTTTTACCAAGGCGATGGTGGTGAATGATGAAAATATCCAGCCTAGTAACGTTATGAATCAAACCAGTTCTTCCCACATGAGTTTCACCAAGGCGATGGTGGTAAATGACGAAAACTTGCAGCCTGGTAACGTTTTGAATCAAACCAGTTCTTCCCACATGAGTTTCACCAAGGCGATGGTGGTAAATGACGAAAACTTGCAGCCTGGTAACGTTTTGAACCAAAATAGCTGTTCACAGATGAGCTTTACCAAGGCGATGGTGGTGAATGATGAGAATTTGCAGCCTGGTAACCTTTTGAGTCAAACCAACTCTTCCCACATGAGTTTTACCAAGGCAATGGTAGCAAATGAGAATGAAAATATGCCTTCTGGCAATGTTTTGAGACAGAGTAGCTGCTCACAGATGAGTTTTACCAAGGCGATGGTGGTGAATGATGAGAATTTGCAGCCTGGTAACGTTTTGAGTCAAAATAGCTGTTCTCAAATGAGTTTCACCAAGGCAATGGAAAGGAATGATGAGAATATACCCTCTGGTAATGGTTTGAGCCAGAGTATCTGCTCACAGATGAGTTTCACCAAGGCCATGGTAGGGAATGATGAAAATATGTGTTCGGGAAATGTTTTGAGCCAGAGCACCTGTTCACAAATGAGTTTTACCAAAGCAATGGCAGGGAATGAGAATGAGATTATGCCTTCTGGCAATGCTTTGAGTCAAAGTAGCTGTTCACAGATGAGTTTTACGAAGGCTATGGTAGGGAATGACCCAAACCTTTCCACCGGCAACGCCAGTATGAGTTTCACGAAAGCGTTCGACGCGAAATCGGACAAGATGACGATCGACGACTCGATCTGCGGCGGCAATCCGAGAAACGCGACGCAGCTGACGTTGGGCGCGGAAAGCGAAGAGGAAATGCGAAGACTGATGCTGGAGGTGGAGATGGAGGAGACGTTGGACAGTGAGAAGCTGAAGAGCTATCGGTTGTCGGATGTGAGCTTCCTGGTGAGGGAAAATCTGGTGAGTGGGAAGGGCAGGAAGAATACCGAGAACAAACTGGCCAAATTGAGGAGGTCGTCTATTGCTACTGTCGGGTCGAATTCGCCGATTGATCTGTCGGTGACTGGTAATCGATTTGGGCAGCAGGATATCGACGAAGAAGAAGAGGAAGAAGATGGAGGTGTAGATGATGAGGAGGAGGAAGAAGTGGAGAAGGTGGAAGAAGGAGTGGAAGTAGAGGAGGAAGTAGAAGTGATAAATGGTGAGGAAGAGGATGTAAAACAGTGTGAAAGAGACGGAGAAGACATAGAACAGGATTTGGACCAGGAATCAGGAAGTGTCGTTGAAGAAGATTCAAAACACTTGAAAGGGAGTGAATTGGAGGAAGCAGGACAGAATGAGTTGGTGGTAGAGGAAGAGGTCGGAAGGAGGGAGGAAGTTGGGGAAGAGGTGGAAGTAAAGAGAGGAGGAAGACGGTTGAAAAGAGGTGGAAGGAAAAGCATAGGAGGGAGAGCGTTGGAGATAGCACTGGAAGAAAGCGGGAGATTGAAGGAATTGGAGGATGAGGGGACTCAAGAAGGAGATGAGAATGACGGAGAAGATGATTTAGAAGATGAAATGTGTAGAGTAGAGGGAGAAGAAGAAGATGAAGAGCTGAACAAAATGGAAACTGACGCCGAATGTAATAATGCAGACAACCTTAACATGTCGATTGATAGAAACGACGATATTATGTCAGAGATGGACGTATCGATGACAAACGTGGAAGACAAGGAGAGCAGCAGAAAAGATGAGACATCATTGCATCTAGTGTTGAAAGAGGAGACTATTTTCTCGGCCAGCAAGCGGGAGGAGTCGAAAAAAGCGGATGAGACTTTCCGGTTGAATCTGAGTGAAACGGAAGTTTGTGACAACGAACAAGGAGGAGGAGAGGAGGAGGAGGAGGAGGAGGAGGAGGAGGAGGAGGAGCAGGTTGTGAATAAGAGAGAGGAGATATCAACTGATGGGGCTAGTAGTGAATCCACTCCGCCCACAATGGTGCCCCATGCCCTTCTGTCAATGGTGCCTCCATCGGACCAGGTGCTACAAGGTTGGTGCAATTTTTACTCAAGACCTTATCTATAACTAGCCGTCAGACTCGCTTCGCTCGCCATATCCGTAAGGCTCCACTCCCTGGACCCCCGACTGGATCGTCCAAAAATGAGATCAGCGGGTTCGCTTCGCTCGCCTGCATTTTTCATTTGAGCATGCTTCATTCCATCAGAAAACGCAGAAAAGCTGAGAAAAACGCTGATTTTGGGCGTATCTTTGATGAAATATTACAGTCACCTCATCACAAAATTTTAGACCCTAGCTAAACCAAATTTGATCATTTTCTGTCTATTACTTGATGAAAGAACTGGAAAACGCAAAAAACCGCTAATTTTTTGGCGTATCTTTGGCGTTATTTCAAATTCCTACTAACACAACATTATTACTCCCCAGCTGAGCTTCTGTAGTAAATTTGAACATTTTCTTTTCATTTGTTCTCGATAAAGCTGAGAAAGCGCAAAAAACGCTGGAAAAACGCAGATTTTGGGCGTATCTTTGGCGTTATTTCAAATTCCTTCTAACACAACACTATTACACCCTAGCTTAGCTTCTGTACTAAATTTGAACAATTTCTGTTCATTTGTTCTCTATAAATCTGAGAAAATGCTGGAAAAACGCAGATTTTGGGCGTATCTTGCAAACTTGAGGTCAAGTTTATAAGAACAGTAACTTTAATCCACTATATAAAATAATAAATAAATAAATGTTCATTTCCCAAATAATAATAATAATAATAATTTTTATTTGTTCAATACAGTACAGTCATTATGAATCACAACTATACAATTGAACATTGTCATGTACAAAAAAATCTCTTCAATATTTAACAAAATAAAAATATTCAACATAATAAAAATATAGATATAGCCTATATGATATTACACATAATTCTCACATAAAAATTCATTTACATTATAAAAACTTTTTTCAACAAGGAACTTATGAAGATCTTTTTTGAAAGTCATGCTCTTAAAATCTATATTACCAGGCAACTTGTTTAGAAATTTTGTCCCTATGTAGCTAGTTTTTTTCTCAAAAAGAGTTAGCCTGTGAGGCTGAACGATAAAATTGTTCCTGTTTCTTGTGAAGTGTGAATGTACCTGTGCATTGGTCGTTAAACTGCCCATATTCTTAATCACATATAATAAAGTTTTAAAAATAAAAATACAAGGTACAGTGAGTATGCACAGCCTTTTAAAATAATCTCGACAAGGATGATTGAACCCCAATCCCACTAAACACCTAATAGCCCGCTTTTGCAGAATGAATATCTTATGTTCTGCAGAGACGTGTTACCCCAGAGCTCAATTCCATATGCAATATGTGAATGAATGAGTGCGAAATATAACGTTTTTCCTGTCTCAGGGGGCACACACTTGACTATGTTTCGCAGAACAAATAAACTGCTACTGATTCTGTTCGCCAGTCTGTCAGTATGGGCATTCCATGAGAGATCCTTATCCACAATCAGTCCCAACAGACTCGCCTCTGTCACATTCTCCACAATAGAGTCACCAATGCTAATTACTGGTTCAAATACATAATGTTTGAAACCAAATTGAAGGCACTTACTTTTTTTGGGGTTCACTGACAATAATGATTCATTATAATATTGTACAACAGAATTTGTCTGTAGATTTGCTTCCACCTCCAGTTCATTGAGGCTGTTGTTGTTGAACATTATTGTTGTATCATCAGCGTATAATGTGATACCCACCTCTACTGGGACTGACGATTGCAAATCATTTGTATAAAGAATAAAAAGCAATGGACCCAGAATGAATCCTTGCGGCACACCTCTTGTAACACTCAGTCGCATTGATTCAGCTACCTGGGATTGAGAGTCAATAGCAACAAATTGAAATCGATTTGTCAAATAGGACTTGATTAAACTACAACCGATTCCTCTAATTCCTACCTCTGAGATCCTACTGATAAGTATATCAACATCAACACTGTCAAACGCTTTGGACAAATCCAAAAGTGTACCAATAACAAAGTTGCCATTATCAACCTGATCAATAACACTCTCAATAAAGGTTATAGCCGCAGTTGTTGTTGATTTGCCTCTCACAATACCATTTTGACAGGACGAGATTAAGTCAAATCGCTCTAGATAATCCATTATTCTGTTATAAATTAGTTTCTCAAACACTTTGGATAGAGCTGGCAAAATGGAAATGGGCCTATAGTTATTCACATCTGTTTTCACACCCTGCTTGAACAATGGTTTAACCTTGGCAATTTTTAGTAGATCTGGAAATATTCCAGTCTCTAAGGCATTATTTATTATGAAAACTAGTGGATCAACTATTTCATTACTACATTCCTTAATTACATCCACTGGGATATTATCCCAAAGAAACTAAAACTAGTAAATCAATTACAGAAAATATTAGATAAATTACTATTACATACAATAGTTAGTAACAATTATAAAAATTACTTATAATGTCTCCTCCACATGCTTAGTGTTTTCTGTGGGGAAATTGACCTACTCCATGTTCTGGGTTTTGCTGGTTTCGCCGAATTAGTATATTATTATGCTAAAAATTATACTTCTTATTCTAAAACATTACATTTTGTAATTTGTATTTATTTTGTGAACACTTTTCGTAAGGCAATAAAATTTGAAATTTTCTAAATTCTAGAGTAGGTTGATAGTAATAATATTTCAATGTAGCCTAGATCCTTTTTCAAGTTTTCTAGAAGTTGAACAGTTTTGACTTCTGGATTCAACTTTAATCTTGAAGGTACAATCCAACCTTCAAATAGGAAAATGAGGTAAAAACAGTTGTCAGCCAATTTAGAATTTTAAAAACATGTAATTAGAAAAGTATGAAATGTGAGAAGGAAGCTTCGAGATTAATTCGATTTTTTAATTTATAATTATAAACTTCTGATGTTATGAAAACTTGAGTTCAAGTAAACTTGACTTCATGTTTTCAAAATCACCCGTTCAACTCAAACGTTAAAAGAAACTTAACCAATGTAAACGCAGCTATAGACGTACACCACTATTATACACTACCGTATACTACACTGCTATATCGAGAAATTGAGATCACATGCCAAATAGTCTGAAAAAACTAGTATCTTGTAACAATTTAAACCCTTCTTTATACAGGATGCCCAAGAAGCAAACGGAAGTCAGACTCGTTGGACTTGAGTCGCGAGGAGGGTGACGTGATTGAGAGTCCGTCGAAGTTGGCACGCCTGGAGCCTGTGACGTCATCAAGAGAGATAGTCACGTCCTACATGGAAAAAGAAGAAGAACAGCTGCCGACCAGTGCGCCTAGAATTTCAAATTCGACAAGAAGCAGAACACCTCGCCAATCTTGCGGCTCACATTTAGGTTGGTAAATTATGATCAAATTTTGCAATTTCTTTCAAATTATTTGTTCAAAATCCAACTCACATTCAGTGAACTATAGATAATTGAAAAAATCTGGTGTGGCGCACTCACACAACTTTCCTTGCCGTTATGAAAATTGATCACCTGACGCTAGTGTCCACGCGCATCTCAAGTCTACTATTCAAAGATCTCAGCCAGCTGGTGACAGGGCAATAACGCTGGAGACACACGAGGTCTGCTATCTCTTCATATTGAATCATTTAATAGAATCAACAATTGCCAACCGTTTGCAATTGGATAATCACATTTTCTCGAATTTCGAGCTTATTTTTAATTTTAGGTGGAAATGTTACTGAACATTAATTGTAGAGATTCTCATGCTCAATCTATTCCACTCAAAAGTTTTTGTTTAAATTGTATCTGAAGCCTGATAATTGAGAATCTAAAATCAAACTTTGCATAGATGGGGCGGAGCTCCTGAAATTTTTACAGATATGGGTCTTGTGGCAGTTGATAGAGCTTATCGATGACTATTTCAGATATAACTTTAATCAAAATCGTTGGAGCAGTTTTCGAGAAAATCGCGAAAAACCCTGTTTTTGACAACATTTTAGCCGCCATCTTGAATCGCATTTGATCGAAATTGTTCGTGTCGGATCCTTATATTGAAAGGACCTTACGTTCCAATTTTCAAGTCATTCCGTCAATTGGGAGATGAGATATCGTGTACACAGACGCACATACACTCATACACACACACACACACACACACAACACACACACACACACACACACCACACACACACACACACACACACACAACACACACACACACACACCACACACACACACACACACACACACACACACACACACACACACACACAGACCAATACCCAAAAACCACTTTTTTGGACTCAGGGGACCTTGAAACGTATAGAAATTTAGAAATTGGGGTACCTTAATTTTTTTCGGAAAGCAATACTTTCCTTACCTATGGTAATAGGGCAAGGAAAGTAAAATAGTTTAAACTATTGGCCGTTTTGACACTTACTGATTGTCGACGGATATTTATCGGCCTACACTCAGAATTGCCCTCTGATTGGCTTAGAACCAACTGTTGCTGAGAATGAGCCAATCAGAAGACAATTCTAAGTATCGTCTGGCGACAATCGGTAGTTGTAAAAACGACCATTCTCAACAATTTTACTTTGTAAAAATAATTAATGACTGAAAATTTTGTGAAGTGTACAACTAAAAGATTTAACCTATTTCGGACCTTATCTAAATTTGGGAGAGGAATAGTACAAGGTTACCTTATTTTTTATCTTCCTATCATTTTGATGATATATTAATTGTATGAATAAATAAAGAATAATCGGCAATCGGAGTACATTCTGTTTCTTCAGGACATACAGGTATTGACGATAAATAATGTCGGCCGGCAATCAGTAAGTGTGACAAAAGGAACAAGAAAATCGCGATTGGTATACCACTATTCTTATAGGATATTTGTGTTTCGGTAGAACCACAGTCATTACTAGTGGTTACCCGGCTTCAGGAAAATTGCATAAGGTGAACATAGCTGTTGACTAGTCAACGTTGAAAAAAGAGGAAAATGAGTAAATTTGAAGGGATAGATTTGTAATAATACAAAACATCCCAGTGTTTTCATTATGGATAGAAATCACAACATCTCACCAGCAAACAGTATCCGAAGTAACAATAGAATTAGTATAACAACTCTCAAGAATGTGTTCTTTTATATTGTAATTTTGTTCTGTTTTTCGCTGATTTTTAAGAGAAGCGACACATCTCAAATGCTGCGTCAAAAGAAAAGTGACACAGAATCAATTTGCGGAATATTATCAGAATAATATGACTGTTTTTGCGTAGGCCTGTCTACCACCTGGAATAATATCAAACAGTAACTTAGCTGGCATACGCTAGAGAGCATCAAGTAGTGTCACTTCTCTTTTTCTGAATTGTTGAACACTGGTTCCCACGAAAAATGACATCCCTTGACTATCACAGAGTAGAGATAATATAACAATTTATTTAGATAGTCACATCTCATTTTGAGTCAGTTCTCTTGATCAGCTTTTGCTTTATTATTCTTGAATAAGCGACATATCAACGCATTTCGTCACATTTTCATTCTTTTTATGGTAATTAGAAACAAGAAACACGACTGTTCTCATTGAGGAGGTGGTAATTTCAATGAATATCATTAATTTTATCTCATAATCTTATAAAATAGTTTGGGTCTCTATGGGTTGTAAAATGGTTTAGTGCTTACTGAAACCCCAACCACTTTTGTATTCGGGCTACACAAAACTACTTTCGCATCTCCTGTTTAATTGTGTCTTTTGAGTTGTGCCACTCTTCTTTTGAGGCAGAAGTTGAATGGTGTCACTTTTCGTGCGGATAAAAGTAAATTCGAATGGCTTTTGTTGGTGGGGAGTCCCTTGCGGGAAGGTCCCACCGCCTGAATATATAATTTAAGCCGTCAATTGGCCTTACGACTGTCATACTTCAGCCGGGACCGACAGTTTAACGTGCCCATCCGATAACACGGGAGTGATCTGGTTAAAAAACTTTTGGTTATGAGAGGGATTGAACCCGGGATCTCTGTGCTGCTACGCAAGCACTCTATCCACTAGACCACGGATCACTCCTGCGGATGAGCGATTTGTATTTTGTGTCATGTTGGATGTATATTATTGAGAATAAAATTCTATTCGATTAATGTATGTTGTTTGCTTCTCATCAAATGTATGTTGCTCGCCACGTCATCAAACAAAAAAGTCTATTCAACTCTATTTATAAACTTTACAAACTACATTTTTACATATATAAACTGTATTTTATTCTATTGTATTCTATTCTATTATTTTAGACCAGAGCATGGCGTTCTCGGAGGTGGACTTGTCGCTGTGGCAGGGCAGCGAACTGAACAGCACAAGTGGCACCTCTTCACTGTGCACGTCGGCTAGCACTGCAGCGGTGCCTGTCTGCTGGCAACAGGTGCAGGTCGGGTCACACCACACGCGCTACACCTTCTACGAGGGAGCACTGGTGGCCAATGTCCAAGACGGCCAAGCCGAGCTCACTGTCGATCAAGGTTTGTGTCATCTGTCAGACTATTCACATATTCAGCTACAGACAATTCTCTTTCATTTGGATATTATCTCAGGCCACTCCCGTGTATCGGATGTACACGTGCTCTGTCGGTCCCGGCTGCCTAAAAAGCAGTCGTTAGGTCATGTCAGAGGCCCTCAAATTGATCAGTTGCGACCTGAAAACTCTGACACCAGACCTGAGCCAGCCAGGTCACTCGATATTATTTGGATATTGCAAAAATTAGATTTTTGTTGTCCATTAATGAACACCGGTTAAATTTGAATTAGGCTAGCTACTAACAGTAGGACATGCATGTTTTGTCATCAGCGAGAGGCTTCACAAAATAGACAACCAATTTATTTATTTTATTTATTTATTCAATTATTAAGAATTACACAACTTACAGAAAAGTACCACAGGCTGAGACGCCCAAAACGGTTCCAATTCTAATGTATATAATAATAAATAAACCACTGGAAAATTACAAATTATAATGATACAAAAATACCTCAAATAGAGCAGCTATGAAAAAATATCATACAAAAACCTAACCTCAAAAATTTTGCTTGTAGCCTTTCGCTGTGATTACATAACAATGTATGACGAAATGTCTTATGCCTGAACATTTAGAATCCTTATTCAATGTAATTTCTCAGTTTAAATGTAATTTTGGTGGCTTACAATGCAATAAGCATTAGTGAGATGAGCTGTTATTGGAAAATGTGCAAGGTGAATGAATGTGAGAGTGAATGGTTGCTAGTCTTTTCTTTCTCTCTTCATTTTCTTTCTCCATTTATCCATGAATTGAAAATTAATTTGAGTGATATTCATTCCTACTTGCAAACGTGGAGTATTTATACTTCCAGCAAGTAGTATTTTTTATTCCAATTCACAAATTTCTTTTTAATAAAGCATACCAGTACTTATTCTACTAGTAGCTCTGTGAACAGTACACCTCACGCAGTATTCTCATCCACAAGTACCTGATTGAAACTATAGACCTTATGGAAATACAGCAATAGACTGGCTTCTCCACACATCTGTGTAATCACTTGTCAGCTGATGAATAATTCTATAGTCTGATTTTTACTCTAATATTGGCGTATGAAGGAGGCTCCTTTTTCCTTTTTATATTATCCTTGAAATGCAAAATTTCCAAAAACCTTGTATATACGTCGACGCGCAATCAAAAAAGGAACATACCTGTCAAATTTCATGAAAATCTATCACCGCGTTTCGCCGTAAATGCGCTACATATAAACATTCAAACATTTAAACATTAAGAGAAACGCCAAACCGTCGACTTGAATCCTAGACCTCACTTAGCTCGGTCAATTAATATTTTTTAAATAATTTTTCATCAAACTGAGTTGTGTGTTTTTGTAAATATTGTGAGTTTGAATAAATAAAATTTCAATTTGAAATTTGAATGTGTACACACATGTTAATCATGCATTTCCTACCATTAGTGGCCAGCCTTATGTATCGTGAAAGATAATTCCTCAAATTTGATGTATCGTGAATTGACCCACAAATATTCACGGTTTTAAATCATTATAAATTTGGATCAGCCGTTTGGCACGCACGTCAGTGACCGGCTTAATCTGGATTCGCCCACATTACTGACAGTGAACAGTCATCATGCATGTCCTGTAGTTAGTGGCCACCCTAAGACACTTTGTCTCGAATAAACAGAATGAAACTACAACAGAGTTATTACCTATAAAGTGTATCGTCATGGAAAACAATATCTATAGAATAATGTCTTCCATTTATTTTATTTAGAATGAATAATAAAATTATTCAAATTAATAAATTTGTCATGTTCGTAGATTCATAAATAAATAAATTCATTAGCCTACTTTACTTTCTGGACTGTGTCATCAGTCATCACCTGAATTTGGAAAAAATAACAGAAGGATTGCCTTAGTATTCTATCTACCAATGTTTTCACACCAGTGTGGTTTGTTACATAAATATATAAATAGATGAATTCATAAATTTGTGGTGTCTCTCGATTTCAGATTGTGACGACCACTACGTGGTTTGTGCTCGCAAAGCGAACCGGTTGTTCGGCGAACGGGTGGCCGCTTCCCAGAGCGAGGTCGAGGCGATGGATGTGATTGGCGAGATCAACCGATTCGTCTACGAACACGACAATCTGCACAGGGACCTCTGGCGGCTCTGGAGAAACGGCAAACTCGATATTAACGACGATGGAAGGTTAGACTTTGACTATTTCGATTAATCTATATCATAATATAGACATAACCTATGTATATTTGGACAATTTGAAACTAAATTAGGAAATTGAAAAAGTTTGGGCAGTAGCCTGTTTTTTCTTTTCCGATCATTGTATTGTTTGTGCTAACCTAATAAATAAATAAATAATAAAGTAAAGAACTGGCTTATACCACTACCTCCGTAAACAAAGCCGTAGTGCATTCGTGTGACGTCAGCACAGGTAGGACTTCTACACCAATAAAAACACTAGCTGATACAGATCAGCTGAAATCAACGAATTTTTATTGGTGTAGGAGCCCTACCTGTGCTGACGTCACACGAATGCACTACGGCTTTGTTTACGGACGGGATTGGAAAATAATGTTTGGCGCATCATTCGTTTGAACTACTGGACTGATTAACTTGAAATTTTGCATATAGATTCTTAATTAACCGAGGATAGTACAGGCCTATTTTCAATTCTTCAAAATTTCATTACGTCAAGTTTTCAGTTTGTCAAGTTTTAAAATAAACCCTTGCGAAGCACGGGTTACCTGCTAGTCTTATAAGAATTTATATTGTAAATTAAAATGTCACGTGGTAAACATTGGTATTATCAATGGAAGGTATTATTTAAACTAGCAATTTATTTTAATCACCACCAGCCTTAAGGCCTTGCAAAGGCTAAAAATAAACTTTCTAATCGTGATATTTTTCAAAGTTTTTCGATTTGTATATCATTAAGCTATCAAAATGAAAAAGTTTTCTCAGGAAAACATTTTTTCCGATCATTACTTTAAATTTTTGGGACAGAACATTTCGAATATCCATTTTCAATATAGAGTTATTCAATTTACTAAAAATAACTTTTTGTTGAGTTATTTTTGATAAATTGAATAGGCCTAACTTTTTCAAAAATTGATATTTACAGAAAATTTTTGTTTTACTAGATCATCAATACCATGAAGAATCCATCCTCTGAATCTCATGGATTTATATCATACCGAATTCGAAATGTTCCGTCCCAAAAATTCAAACTTCAGACGCTCATATCTCAAAAAGTAATGATCGGAAAAAATGTTTTCCTGAGAAAACTTTTTCATTTTTATAGCTTAATGATTTACAAATAGAAAAACTTTGAAAAATATCACGAGTAGAAAGTTTATTTTTAGGCTTTGCACACTCTTAAGAAGGTTGAGACTATTAGAAGTTTATACAATTCATTCATTTATTCATAGA
Organism: Nilaparvata lugens; assembly: GCF_014356525.2. Taxonomy (NCBI): domain Eukaryota; kingdom Metazoa; phylum Arthropoda; class Insecta; order Hemiptera; family Delphacidae; genus Nilaparvata; species Nilaparvata lugens. Next base: position 10,436,487 of record NC_052507.1, on the reverse strand, counting down.
TTCATTCATCAATCATACAACGTATAATTAAGTGAATGATATAAAATTTGTTGCATAAGTACTGACGTTGTGTAACTTTTGCATAATATAAAAAACACTGTTTATTTGTGAATTGCATTTGTATTAGCTCAATATTAATAACAAGGCAGCAATTTCTTGTTGAAATAAAGCAACACATCTTCTGAGATGTGTTAGTTTTATTTCAACATATGTGCTGGTTTTATTATTCATTTCAACACATCTTCTGAGATGTGTTGAGATGCGTACTTAGATGTTTCGGTTTCAACACAAAAATGCAGTCTTGTTACTAATAAATGTGGAGTTGACAAGTAATAAAACAGTGGTTTTTGAAATAAATAGTAGTTTATCTATGAGTTGAAACATTTTTCAATATTATTTAATTATTTTCTGTACAGCTTGAAGTACAATGCAGTCTGCTTCGAGACAAGGAAATGGTTCAGTGTCACAATGGACCCGGATATTACATGGGAAGCAGTTCCTGATGACGCCATAGTTTTCAAATCATTTATTGGTGACATCAAGTGAGTACAACTCAGTTTCATTAATCCTTACTGAATTCTCACATATCAGTATCAGTGAACGTGTCCGGTACAGTGAAAATATAATTCCCATGAGTCTTGATGGAACCATTCACACTCAGCCCGGCCGAGTGAGTATGAATAGTCCCATTTGAACTTATGGGAATAATATTCTCACTGTACCGGACACGTTCACTGATACTGGTATTTGTGAATTCGCCTTTAGAAGACTTTTGAAAAACTGATGACAGCCTTTTATTCTTCAATATCTGGTGAATTCACTTGAGATTTGTATTGAAAATTTTGCTGTCCTATACGTGCAGTATATTTTCAATATATTGAAAATGATGTTAATTGGGATGAAAATGTAATACAGCAATCACGGTAAAATACTTGGAAGCTATTTCCTCTTACGGAGGAGACGATAAGCAGTCGGTCCCGACTACCTAAAAAGTGGTCGTTATCTCATCATCATCTCTCTCACTTATTACTCACGCACAAGCACAAGAGATTATGTGGGCTTCATCCTCAGTATTATTAACGTTATAAAATCAGTGGAAATGATAGGAAGGCATTGTTCCTACTTTTCTGGTAATCATACTTGGTTCATAGGCGTAAAATAATCCAAGAAGATGGAAAAGTTAATTATACAATTAATTAATATGTTTTGACAGTAGAGTACATAACATTTGGAAAATTGGATGTTGTACAAAATACAACACGCGACTGCTCGTGTGATTGGGTAGGGCGCGACTACCGGAAGGTTAATTATTCGGCAAGAAAATATATTTTTCCTTGATTCAATTATAAATCTGCATATATTCACATTGTTACTTTTACTTCATTCGATCAAAACAGATTCCATCTTTACCTATTTATTACTTCTCTTTTAATAGCCTATAGGATTAGATTATCATTATGACTATTATTACTACATTTATTATGATCATTATATTACATTATTTCACTGAAATCGGGATTATTCACTAGATATGAGTTTTCTACAACGAAAATCAATTATTGTTCAATATTATTATAATTCATTATACCCGAATAAATTTAATAATAATGTATTTTGTTTGGTAATTATATTATTGTCTTACAAATATCTGCATAATCTATATCGGCTAGCGCACAAGTTCTTAACTTATGCTAGTCGAGCCACGAATTGATAAAAAAGCTTGATGTTTTGCTTTCTCTATTTACTAATTTGATTGACATTTGTGTTTTATTACAGAAAAATTATTTTCAAATTCAAATTGTATTTAGAGGACAATTCATATAATTGTAATGTATTTTATGGCAAATAAATTGATTTTGATTTTTTTGATTTTTATAAAGTAAACACCACTTTAAAATTGGTTTGCTATTCTAGTCTGTCATTAAACAAAGCAGATAGCGCTATCGGTTTCTATAGTGAGTAAGGTCTATAAATACCTTTAGGCTAGGCGCACACCAGTTAGTCAAGACATGATCAGACACGTTTAGTCACAATACTTCACATAGTTGCTTATGAAGACATGTCTAATTGCAATGACTAATCAGTGTGAGTTGCGTCTTACGCAACAATGTGGAAGTTTTGTGACTAAACGTGTCTGATCATGTCTTGACTAACTGGTGTGCGCCTAGCCTTATAGTATTTATAAACCTTGATAGTGTTTTCTAGTGAGGTCCACGTTATAATGGCAGTGGAGAAAGATAGGAGATCAACGTTGCCGATCCTTGTCGATGCCTTCTATAGACGGTAGCTGATACAGGTCTATTGATGTAATTTTAACTGTTCGTTCTCATTTAAAATATATAATTATATTAATTAAGCAAGAAATTTTTCAATAATTTCACAATGAATTTTTATAATTAAGATGAAATATTTTGTTTATTAATTATCAATTCTACTTTGTTGAAAGAAGATCTGGCAACAGAGCAAAGCGAGAAAGAGATAGTGCTATCCGCTTTGTTGAATGATAGACAAGGATAGCAATACCATTGCCAATCAAACACTGCCATTATAACGTGGACCTCACTGTAGCTCCGTACCGTTGCCAAAAGTCTTTTAGTTACATTTCATTCACGATTTAAAAAAAATAATTTTGTAATTTATTATTAATTATTGTTCTCTATTAATTGCTATGTTTTATAATTTTATCTATGCATGTGGCTTTTATTGGCTATTTTTGTTGAATACTTTTTTGTGTTATTCGTCTTTGCGGGAAGAATAATATTTGATTAATCTTTGTTATTTGTTTTACAGAGAATCGTACATCAAGCATTTGTACCGTTGCTCCTTATTGAGTCCGAATCGCCTGAGGCATTTCACCGATTCTCTCGAAAAGTTCGTGACTACGCCGAAAGAAAAGGAATGACAATCCTACAATAATAGTAATCATACTCTTCTTGTCTTTAAAACTATCATTTAAAAATTTAACATTTCATTCATCAAAAGTGTTTTATGTAGTCTAGTTCTTATTTTTTATAACAATATTACTTTGTAAATAATGCTTTAATTTAAATTAAAAATAAAATAATATTTACCTTATTTTTCCTCTCCCTATCATTTATATGATTTATACTTACTATATCAATAAAGTATTGTTTTCTATCATTTTGGCAATCCATTTATGTTTTTTCAGGGTGTGTGCACATAGAACGCGGTCAGGTGTTCTTTCTATGGACAAAATGGCGGCGGTCAAATACAAGCGTTGTAGATGGATTTCTCAATTAAATACAAATTTAAGAAAATTAGGATACTATCAGATAGAAAGCTGGTAACTGTAGCTTCAGTATCAATATTAAATAATGTGATAAGCGTGCCTCTCTCGAACTTATTTAATAATTAACCTCGAATGGTAATTATTGTTAATTAACCTCGAATGCTTAATTATTGTTAAATTAACCTCGGATTTCAAGAACGTGGAACTCGGACCGTCTTACCACACTCTGTGTGCACACACCCTTCCCTTCTAATAGGATGCCTTCAAAATTATTTTTTGGCAAAACAAGTAAAGTACCTCATAGTTCCTGAAATTGGATAAAATAGTTGAGGTGCCTGTTTTATTGGCGAAGTTTAAAATTGTTGTTTAACGAGTACATATTATAATATCCGACAATTTGATTACATACACTACTTTCGATGCGTGTGTAGTGCGTGTATATTTTATTGACAATATTGTTCACATGACTTTTACTGGGCCGTTTGCACAGTGAAAGCTTAATTGAACTGAATATTGAATCAGCTGGTGGTGTAATCTCAAATGAATCACATTACAGCAATCGAAAACATAACATTAATTTTGATCCAGTTTAAGCTGAGATACCGTTTGAAGGTAGGCGCACACAGATCGTCATCGGACGGACGGCACGCATCGGACGATTAGATTTGATGCATTGTTTTCAATTGGAGTGCGCATACCTATAAGGATGCGGATAGGTATGCGCACTCCAATTGAAAACAATGCATCAAATTTAATCTTCCGATGCGTGCGGTCCGTCCGATGACGATCTGTGTGCGCCTACCTTAAACTGAAAACGGTTCTTAGCTTAGTTAAGCTCATATGAAGCAGATCCCAGTAATTAGAAATAGAATCATAAAATGAACTGAATAACACATTTTCAATGTTTTTTATTGATTTACTCCACAATAATAATTTACGAACACTGAATACTGTTTAGGTACATTGGTAACTTAAATTAGTTCTTCATAGGGTGGCTTCTTGTTTGCAACTTTTCCAAGCTGCATATTTTTGTACTTGACTTCAAGTAGTACTTTTGTACATATTTTTCTCCCTTTAGACTTGGCATGTGTTGGAGAAAGTAAGACATCATCTTTCCATGAATACTCTTCCAAATCATTTGTTGTTTTGTTCACTATCGCTCCAACTGCTTCATACAACTCCCTGTAAAACAAGATTCAGTTTTTAGAATGATAAATGCAAAAATATATGAAATAGGCCTAGCAGGTCTAAATGGCTGAAAAATTATCTGGTATACATATATCCTATAAAGAGCCATGATGAAATTTATGAGCGATTTACACGAGACCATTTATGTTCATCCACTATAATGTTGTAATGAAACAATCATTAGTAGTCAATTCGAATTAAATTCTATATTAAGAATAAATAATTCTATATGTAATTCTAATTCAGTCATGTGTTAAAAACTTGAAATTTCAATGGCCTCATAGGAACAGTGATTTTTCTCATTGAGGCTAAAACATCTATACATAAATTAGTAAAAACACATACTATATAGACCAGAAATAATATATTATTGAAAACACTACATGATCAGTTAAGATCAGTAGTCACGCAGGTTTCTTGGCGAAATCTGCCATATCCTCAACTGTACTGTAATAATAATATCGAGTGACCTGGCTGGCTCAGGCACTACCTTCGTAAACAGAGCCGTAGTGCATTCGTGTGACGTCAGCACACGTAGGGCTCCTACACCAATGAAAACACTAGCTGATATAGATCAGCTGAAATCAACGAATTTTTATTGGTGTAGAATCCCTACCTGTGCTGACGTCACACGAATGCACTACGGCTTTGTTTAAGGAGGTAGTGGCTCAGGTCGCAACTAATCAATTTCAGGGCCTCTGACATGATCTAACGACTGCTTTTTAGGCAGCCGGGACCAACGACTTAACGTGTCCATACGAAACACGGGAGTGGCCCGAGATAAATATCTTGCCTGGGCCGGGATTTGAACCCGAGCCTCTGAATCATAAAGCCAGCATCTGATCCACTCGACTACGGCCACTCTATCTCAACTGTACAGATACATGATAAAAGAATACATAGATAGATTATTTCTTCATTTATTTATTACTAGCCGTCAGGCTCGCTTCGCTCGCCGTATCCGTCTAGCCAGGGGGCTCCGCCCCCTGGACCCCCGACTGGATCGTCCAAGAATGAGATCAGCAGGCTCGCTTCGCTCGCCTGCATTTTTCATTTGAGCATTTTTATCATATGTTAGAACAATCCAGTCGGGGGTCCAGACTAAACGTCTGGCTAAACGGATATGGCGAGCGAAGCGAGCCTGATGGCTAGTAATATAATATTCCCAGGATTGAAGTAGCAGTGCCCAATCAATTTTTCCGCGATAAATGCATTTAAATCTTCAACTTGGTGCCAACCTAACAAAGTCAACTCAACTTAATGCCAACCTGACAAAATTATTAATTCAGTTGCCAGTTAACAACTGTTTCGAAGAGGTACTCTTATCTAGATTATAGTTCTATAGTAACATATGATATGGAAATTTCAATTATAATTGAGAGATTGGGAGAAGAAGAATATACATGCTAAAAGACGAACTTTAAACCCTTAAAAACAACCCTTAGAGTTAAAATATTGCCAAAAGATTTCTTAGTGCGCCTCTAAAGGGCCAACTGAACATACCTACCAAATTTGAACGTTTTTGGTCCGGTAGATTTTTAGTTCTGCGAGTGAGTGAGTGAGTGAGTGAGTGAGTCAGTCAGTCAGTCAGTGAGTGAGTGCCATTTCGCTTTTATATATATAGATAGTGGAATTAAAAGAACTGCCTACTTGGAGGCAGAACAGAAATCCGGAACAGAGAAAAGTATTAATACAGCTTCCACGATTTGCTGTGCTAGAGCGAAAGGCGTTCTGTAGTCTTTGGTGAGTGTTCAACTCCTCATTATACGCTTACCTAGTATACTCTCTGAAAGCACTTTATCGACTGAGTCTGTTTTTCAACTTGGCAAACGCGCTTGCTTCCATAACTCTATTCATCACTCTCATTGGTTGAACTGGTTCTCTATCTCTCTGCTCGTATATCCCTCCAAGTCAGCAGTTCTTTAACTTCACTATAATATACCGTATATATTTTTTTGTATCATGTATCAGTATAGTTGAGGATATGATTGTCAGGTTTTGCCATATGAAACCTGGGTACTGATCATGTATTTTCTATAATATATGTTCATAGTCCATAGCTTATTTTAGGGCCGGTTTCCGAGCTCGGGATTTAGCTAAGCTCTAGACTTTAAACTGCTGAGTCAGAAAATTGGCTTTTCAAAACGGGGCATAGTCGCAGAAAAATAATCTTTATTTTCTCATTTCTATAATTATTGGAAACATGTTTCCTTGACGAAATTAAACACTCCTAAATACAGAGTGTGTTAATTAGGTTTCGAGACTGATTTTTTCCTGCGTAGCGGAGCGCTTCCAGACCGGTCTCTTCAGCCTTTCGTGGTGGGGGGAGTCTCAGGCAAGCGACCGAGCACTCGTCAGTTCAGTTGCCGGCGAGACGCTGAAGTGACGCATGAAGCGTCAAGTCAATGTGTGTTTTTTCACGTCGAAAAGTCGCGACAGTGAAAATGCAGCGTTTGATCGAGCAGCGTGTGAAGATCTGTGTCAAACTTGGCAAGAACGGCCAGGAAACGTTGCAGATGATTAAGCAGGCTTACAAAGAAGACAATGTCCCGGGCCATGGTTTTTGTGTGGCACAAGCGCTTCAAAGAGGGCCGCGAAGACGATGACCGTTCTGGAAGGCCTTCAACTTCGCGGAACGACGACAATCTGGCCAAAGTGCATGATCCATAAAGAGTTTGTTCCGGCTGGACAGACTGTCAATGTACAATACTACGCGGGAGTGATCCGTCGTTTGAAGGATCGAGTCCACCGCGTCCGCCCGGAGAAGAAAAATGATTGGGTGCTGCACCACGACAACGCTCCCGTGCACACCTGCCTGACCGTCACCGAGGTTTTGGCCCGAAACAACATGGCAACGCTGCCGCAGCCACCCTACAGCCCAGACGTCGCCCCCAGTGACTTATTTTTGTTCCCCCGGATGAAGAAGGACCTGAAAGGGAAGCGGTTTGGCACCATCCAAGCGGTCGAAGCGGCTTCGACGAGGGGTTCAAACAACATTCCAGTTGAGGAGTTCCAGAAAGCCTTCGAACAGTGGAAAACTCACTGGCAGCGGTGTGTCGATTCAGAAGGAGCCTATTTTGAAGATTTTTAGCCCGCTGTACATAAATCTGCAATAAATTTCTTTTCCCGAGACCAGTCTTGAAACTTAATTAACAACCCGGTACCATAATTCAAAATAGCTGAAAATTTACACTCTTTTCTCTTTATTTTATTTTGTGTCCAATTTCCTAGTTTTTCGAAATTTAATTTAAACGTGGACTGCGACTACGCCCCGTTTTGAAAAGCCAATTTTCTGACTCCAGCTGTTTAAAGTCTAGAACTTAGCTAAATCCCAAGCTCGGAAACCGGCCCATAGTCTCTGAGAGTTAATCTTTGGTGAAAACAGAAATTTTAAACTTAACCTCACTTTGGACTATTTATGTGCCAAAATCAAGGAATTGAAGAAGTTTTGGGCAATTGCCTGTTTCTCTTTCCAAATATCGTGTTTGTGACTGTTCTAATAAATGAATAAATATATTTGTTATAGTCTTTACAGTTGTTTTAATTCTACTGAAGTAGGTATTTAATTTCAAACAGTGCTCACCAGATTGGATATGAGCGCGAGCAGAGACTTTCGGGGAGGTCGACAGACCTTCCTGTTGTGCTCCTGACAGCAGAGGTTGGGGAAGCAGTCGAGCATCGAGCGACATTCCTTCGGGAAGAGGTCGTACAGCGGTGGAGGGGGAGGGGTGCACTGCAGGTACGCCATCATGTTACGCACGGCTGCCAACACAACACAAATCGTAAATAAATTTTATTTTATTGTGATCAAACTTTTTAAAAACGATAGAGAACATCTGTGTGTAGATAGATAGATAGATTTATATTACGTCTGGTTGGCCTCAACGGCGTCAGACAAGTCAAAGTGCTAGCAAAAAGCGAGACACCATTAATTTTTCATGAAATTTATATCTAGTATATAGTTACAATTTGTCTTTGACTCTATTACAGTAGTCAAAAAAGTCCTTCAGACTATAAAAGCACTCCTCCTTTAGAAATAATTTCAAACTTCGTTTAAACTCCTTTATCGTTAATATTTCCCGCAACCGAATTGGTAGTACTTGGTAAATCTTTCTACCAAAACTATAAACTGGGTTTTTCTTCATACAAAGTCAATCTATAGCTGCGTACACATATACGCGCTTCCAACCCGCACCGAGCACGCTCTGCCCTCGTACCGCCCTCGTTCCTCCATCGAACCACAGTCGCTCCGCCCCCGCACCCATCATGAACGTTACGGAAGATGTTAGATCTTCTCGCGTTCCCCGGTCGAACCACTCTTGCTCCCCGGTCGATCATCAATCGCTCTGCTGGAGTGACGTTCGGTTGCGGAGCAGAGCGAAAGTCTGTACACACCTCTAGATTCTCAGAGAAGGTACTCTTATGCCGTGTATTATATTTATGCGTCTTGTTAATAGTCTGTAGTGAACACCTTCTAATATATACACACATTTCCAAAATATATAGACAGGGAGCACTGAGAATCTCCATTTCAATAAAATAGTCCCTACAATGTGTTTGTGGATGCAACCTCAACATAGTGCGCAATGCTTTCTTTTGACAAATGAAAATTTGCTGAAGGTTACTCTCTCTAGCTCCCCATAGGGCCACTGAATATGTAACATGTGACTCCACATATCATATTCAACGTACATATATCATAAATCACATTATTTTATAACATTTGTGTTGTAAAATGTAATCTCCTTATTGTGTCCAATAAACTTAAAAAATATTTATTATTTTACCAAAATTACGTGGATAATCTTCATTAGAGGTGAAAATTCGAAGCAAAAAAAGAGTTTGGTCTAGAACCCGCATCCTTTATGACCTTCATGAATATAGCGTGCTACTATCAATATTTGCTCCACGGTTTTACTTGGAGAAAGCTCTGTTTGGTTAGGCTTTTATTGTTGCGTAAACTTTGATTTACACATTGAATAAATTTGTTTCAATTACAAAAATTGAAATTGATTGATTAATTAAAATAAAAATAGGTATATATTCATCCTTGGTAAATTTTTAATTTCTATGAAAAATTAAGTTAATCAGTTCATTAGATCATAATAGTGGTAATGCGTCAATCGTGTATGTCCTATAACATAATACATGTATAAGCCATCTCCTTCCTTTATTATAATATTATAGTTTTAGTTTTTCTTTGAACTTTGTTATTCTGGAACGGAGAGAGTTTTGGGCTGTCAAAGCCTTTTGTTTCCAAATCTATATTAAATGTATGTTTGTATCTCTCACAATATTTATAACAACTTTCTGTGTTCTGATAAATATTTATATTTGAACGAAAACGACTTGATATTGCCAAAAACACCAATTATATACACTTTTTTTTATTTGCTCTACGGTTTTACTTGGAGAAAGCTCTGTTTAGTTGGGCTTTTATTGTTGCATAAACTTTGAATCACCCATAGAATATTTTGTTTTAATTACTAAATTAGAATTACTCAATTATATACACACTAGTTTTTTGGTTGTTATTCTATTATCTATCTCAAGTAAACTTGTTTTCATTCAATATTTATAACAATTGTGAATAACTTTATAATAAAAAATAATAGAAACCAATGAATGTTTGGCCTATTTAATACTGACGTGCAAGCAATCGACTAGTGCGACTGTGGTTGTTGACAAGTCTCTGCCAGGGGGGTTGCGGGGTGCGACAGTAGCTAGTCTGGTTACTGCTATTAGCGCCCAGAACGCCACCAACTGTAGGGGTGGCAGATCCCAGGTTCCCGCTATTAGCGCCTAGTGTGGGGGCGGCAGGGCCTCCCTCGGGGCAGCATACACGTGGCCAGCAATCGGCATCCGTCTCACAGCTCTTGACAGCCAGTGGCTCGGGGAGTCGCTCCTCGGGAGGACAGTGGCGGGGCACTATGCCTAGCAGAGCTGTCGATTCACACAAAATTAGTTGGTTCATTAAAAAAAAGACACGTGCATTTTACAATCTTTGCTCATTATTTTATTAAAATTGTTCAATAACTTGACATTACTAAATATTGTACTTTTTTTAATTACTGGGAAATTCTAAAAATCTCTTTTAAACACTACTTCTACATCCGATACTATCTAATTAAGAAACTCATCCTATAATGGTAGATAATCTATACAGCTGGAAATTACTAAGAAATTACATTTATTCTTTTGCTAATGAATTAATAATCAATATCGGGGACCGAGCTTCTCTCTGAAGTACAAAAGCATAAAAAATTAATTACAAAAGAAGAAATTATAATAATATTAATAGTTCATACAGAAACGTTCTATATGTAATCACAGTGAATTGAGACAAATTCCCAGAGGAATGCGAAAATTTCCCTCACAAAGGCCTAGTTGCACAAAAGCCGGTTAAATTTTAGTCCTGATTAATTTCACGTTAACCAAATCAGAGAAGAACATTTCAAAAAGATGGATCTACTGGAATTAATCAGGATTGAAAATAACCCGGATTTTTGCAACCGGCACTAAGTACCTGATTGAATGATTACAAAAGTTCAACAGCTGAGTCATAATTTTGAAACAGTCCCAACACACATGAGTTCACACATGAACTCGCTCACTCACTTCCATCATCAACAGACGACGAAATAATTATTATCAGCTGTTTTTCCAAAGATGGATACTAATTATCCGTTTAATGTCCTTCAGCGAGCTTTCCCAGGCATGAGACCTAGTGCAATTGAATTTTTATATTATAAACCTACTATGTTCTGAATTTCGTGAGAATCGTTAGAGCCGTTTTCGAGATCCGGTGAAATACAAACATACAAACATTTAAACATATGAACAGAAATTGCTTGTTCAATAGTATAGGATTATTGGAGGAAAATACAAATAAAATACTGTAAATCACCTCGAAGACTTCTGCTACTGCAAATATTGACAACGGGGTAAACAGCTAGATGGAAATTCGATGAGCGCTACTATTCAAAACGTATAATTTTGATAACGGTTGATAATGATTATAATTCAACAATAGGATGAATCGAGCTCAATTCAAGTTCAGGATTACGGTAGGTTATATACCCTAGTTGAATTAAAAGAGCTTCCGACTTGGAGGGATATGCGGAGCAGAGATGGAGAATCAGTTCAGCTAATTATTTATTTATTCAATTGCATAATTCGTTCATTTATTTAATAAGAGTGATGAATAGAGTTATAAAGACAAGCACGGTTGCCTAGTTGTCCAAACAGGCTCAGTCGATGCATTGCTTTCAGAGAGGAAACTGCTAGGTATGAATATCATGAGGTGTTGAAAACTCACTAAAGACTACACTCTAGCATCACTGCCGCTGTATCCCTAAAAAGTAGGGACCTTGTATTACCTAAAAAGTAGTCGTCATCTCTCATCATCATCATCCCTCTCAATCATCACCCACGCACCTAAGAGTTTATGTGTGAATCACCCTCACCCTCAGTAATATATTATCCCTACTTTTCTCCGCTCCGCATACCCCTCCATGTCGGAAGATCTTTTAATCCAAATACAGCAGTTCATATAATGTGTCAATTTGTCAATTATTGAATTGATACAAAAATGTCTTCAATTTAACAAAATGAATACAGGTACCAGTATTAACATGACTAACTTTAGAAAATCCAATCGACTACCGGCATTTTAGAACTCTGATATTTTTTATATCCTAAGGCCCAATTTACACAGAATAAGCATACGGAATTTCAAACCTCTATAAACATATTGTCCCATGCAAACAGAAGCAACTTGACACCACATCACTTCAGTGAGCATTGGCCCATATATGATTATTCAGGAGAGGCGAGGAATTGACAAAAGTCAGAGCCACGTTCGTGTCATACGCCACTTCTAATAATGAAAGTTGAATGTCTTATTCAAATCAATCGAATACATTTTTATTCAATGACAACATTTACATAACAAATTCCGTTACACAAATGATATAGCAGATCATTGAATACAATACTGTTTGTTTAAGAAAATTCTTATCTGCAAACAGGATTGAAATACATTAAATTTAAAACTCAACTAAAAATGCTTAAAATTAAAATACTTATCTGAATTAGTCTGAATTGGGATTCTGAAATGTCTAATACCAATGATGTCTAATGACAATAAAATTGTATTAATTGTCTCTTTTCTGTAAAGGGCTACTTGTAATAATCAAATCAAATCAAATCAAATGGTTCTTTATTTTGACATCAATAGGCTACAATAATTTGAAACAAAACAATTTTCAAATCATGAACAGTAAATAACTATTACAGCATCACATAATTTTTTCACATTGCAATATAAATAAAAACATTATTCAAAATTGTATACTAATCTAACAAGATGTCAAATAAAAGGAATACTACTTGCTTAATTATTAAAATTGTTTGCAAGTAGGAGTAACTTACATGAAAAAAAGTTTCTCAATTGCTGCAGCATTCACACACCACTCACGCATTAGAATAATATTTCATGTGTTACTAAAATTGAAGTTAACCAATGACAGTGAACAAACTCTCAATATTTTCAGAAGGAGAAGAAAGGAGCCACTTGAAAATTTGTTTTTCCTACAGTTACGTTGAAAAGTGGCCATTGCTGCACTGATTACAGAACGCAAAGAATCACTTTTCCGCTATAGTGCGGGAAAATTTTTTCTGCACTCCAGATTTGCAACATGGCAACGCAAAATACTTAGTAGGTTTACTTATATGGAGCAACAGTGCAGCAAAATCAAAATGAAGTTGGTAACAGTGACTGGGCCGCTATAGTGAGCAGAGGTGCAACGGAGCACAACGAGCAAATTATTAAGTATATATTATAACCAACGACAACATTTTTATTCAATTTGACAATAAATTAAGGTTTTTATCAATAATAAAATTACACAGAAACACATTTGATGCATTTCAGGCAATTTTACCCATAATTACCCACTTTTCATATTCAATGGTAACTGTAGGAAAAACTTAATGTGAAATACGTGCGCAAAGTTCCTCTGCTGCACTCAAGAAACCATTCCGCCCTCGCCTACGGCTCGGGCGTAAACGTTTCTTTCGGTGCAGCAAACTGTCACTTTGCGCACTAGTTGTACAAATAACTATTTTAAATTAATGAATACTGTTAACATCTTTTATATAATCAGGCGTATTATTGAACACCTTAGGACTAAGAAAGACAAAAGATTTTTGAAAAAAGGTGTTGTAAGCTTTAGGAGGCCTTAGAAGATTATTTGTTGCACTTCTTGTGCTATATAAGTGATTGCCCACATACAATTGCCTTCCACGATCTCCTGATTGGATAAAGAATGAAGATAAAACTTCAAAAAAATAAATGTAGCGCAATGGTAAAAAATTAAACATTTGGAAAATTGGGAATGAGTGCTCGGTTCTCCTCACACCTTCCATGACTCGAAAAATGGATTTTTGGATGGAGATTAACGGCTTTAAGTGGGTTTTATAAATGTGGAGCCCCAACATGATATTCCATAGTTCAACTTGGAATCCACAAGAGTGCAATGAAGTTGTCTTAAAAAAGGTTGAGGCAGAAGTTTTCTAAGGAAATGAAATTTTATTGAAAGTATTAGTAGATAAATTTTCAAATACAGTAATGGATATGACAAGACCAAGTGAGCTTCTCATCTACTAATATACCAAGATATATTTTAAAGAGTCAGATTGCGTAACTACTTCCCAATCACAATTAGTTTGATTGCACGTATAATTATGAACTTTTAGTGCTGATTGGAATTGCCAAGTTGTAGTCAGAGTGAAAAGTAAGTATTTTGTTTTGGATACATTGAGGGAGTGACCAAATATGAATAGAAATAAAAATAAAAATCTCAGTACCGTTTTTTGAATTTTTTTATCACAACATGTTTCAACATTCAACTTTATATCACTTGAAAATGGCATCAATGTTGAAACGTGTTGTGAAAAAATAATTCAAAAAAGGATACTGAGATTTTTATTTTTATTTTTATTTGTATTTGTATTAATTAATCAAATTATTCATTTATTCATTCTGTGTGAATTGGGCCCAGAAATACTTACGTGTATGTGTGACGGTGACATGATTCCTGGCGGCTGGTTTGACACAAACCCTCTTGCCGGGGGTGTTGGGAGTGGGACAACACAACTGGTCCAGTATCTCACAATCGGAGTGAGTTCTACACAACACCGCTCCCTCGTAGCTACTGCTGTCCTGCTGACTCAGCAGATCTTGGCATGGGTCTTCGTTCACATCATTCACTGCAAAGCATAAAAAACAAATCGAATTATAAAAAAATAATCAATGATAACATAAAAGATATTACACAACATGAACTTGATGGTATGATCACATTGGTTGCACGTATGTGCGAATGTAGGTGAGATAATGCATGACAATCAAGTGTGCCGATGAGAAACAAAATCTGGAAAATCACACAGATTTTACAGAGTCTACAATTTACAGAGTAAAAATCTGTTTTTCAGTAACAAAAATTACAGAGACAGAGACAATGATTTCAGAGTCTAAGAGTTACAGAATTTTACAGATTCAGCTCTTTACAGAGCTAAATCTGTAGAGAGCAATATTCCACTCACACTGAACGCGTGCACTTGCTGGTGGTGTTCAATGTGAGCAGCTACAAGCAAGTCTTAACGTATTTCTATGGTTCTTTCCAGATTTTGTTTCTCATTTACGTGCATCATCAAACGTGCATTTACACATACTTCCATCCAATGTAATCATAACCTGAGAGAAAAAATCTGGTGTGGCGCACTCACACAACTTTCTTTGCCGTTATGAAAATTGATCACCTGACGCTAGTGTTCCCGCGCATCTCAGGTCTACTATTCAGCAAAGTTAGTAGACAGAAGGTTGGTCACTCATCTATAGTATTTTCGTTGAAATGCAATTGGAGTGGGGGAACTGCAGCCGTGACGTAGACTGTAGTACAGAGTAGGCAGAATATCGCATTCTTGAAAATCATATGGTGTCGTATAGTCAAATTATATAACACAAACATTTTCTGACATGCAAGCTTTCTGTTTCTGCTTTACAATAATTATTAAAACATTTGAATAATACAAGCATTTTGCCATATAAAAGCAAAAACCCCACCTCCTAACCTTCCCTTTCAAACCCTTGAGGTTTCTTCATCTTCTAGGTCGTGTTTATATTTTGTAGTTTGGCTATACATCAGCTTGTGAATTTCGGGGATGAGATATTTTGATTCTCGTAGAACATGTGCTCGATACCAGCATGTGTTCAGTGCATTTACAATGAATGAAATTCATCGGATTTATCGGGATCGGTTTATTGCGATGCATTGGTTTATCAAGATTTTTTAAGGGTTAATCTGAAATTATAATAGTATAACATTGTCTACTAACGCTTTTCCAGCTTATTAACTTTTTCGTGTCACGTTTTTAGATTCATGAAAAACTTTCAACTTCATTTTATTCATAAAAGTTGAATGAACTTGAAATATTTAACAACATCATTAGAATCGGTGATTCATTCGCTATAAGTATGGAGAATTTTAAAGTTCTAGGTCAATCTTGAGGAGATTAAACGAAAATATATTTGAAGATACAGTGAATAAACTGTATGCTCAGTGTGGTTACTCTAGAACATTTTTACTACACGTGACGTCACGCTGGCGTTCCCCCCACCACTTTGAATCATACACCTGTGAGTGATCAACCTTTTGTCTACTAACGTTGACTATTCAGTGATTTGAGCCAGCTGGTGACAGGGTAATAACGCTGGAGACACTCATGAGGTTTGCTATCGAATGATTTAATAGAATCAACAATAATTTGCAATTGAATAATCACATTTTCTCGAATTTAAAGCTTATTTTCAATTTTAGGTGAAAATGTTACTGAACATTAATTGTAGAGATTTTCATGCTCAATCTACTCCACTTGATTTTTTTCGTTTCAATTGTATCTGAAGCCTGATAATTGGGAATCTATCTGCATTGATGGGGTGAAGCTCCTGAAATTTTTACAGATATGGGACTTGTGGCAGTTGATAGAGCTTATCGATGACTATTTTAGGTATGAATTTGATCAAAATCGTTGGAGCCGTTTTCGAGAAAATTGCTAAAAACCCTGTTTTTGACAACATTTTCGCCATTTTAGCCGCCATTTTGAATTGCATCAGATCGAAATTGTTCGTGTCGGATACTTATATCGTGAGGACCTTAAGTTCCAAATTTCAAGTCATTCCATTAATTGGGAGATGAGCACGTAGATGTTTTCAAAAAAGGTTCAATGAACATATTCAGGCTTTAAATTCAAAAAATACTACTCAAAAATCAGCGTTTGCTGAACATTTAATTGAGAATAATCATAATTATATCAATATAAATTCTAATATGAAAATATTAAGCATTGGTAGTGAAAGTAATAAATTGAATGTAAAAGAAGAGTTTTATATCAATAAAACTGCAAAATTGAATAGGAATAATTTAATAAATATAATCCAATTTGACTTAAATAATCCTATTTTTGATAAAATTAAAAATGAATAAATAAAATTAAAATTTTAAAATATAAATTTAATAACTTTTACCATAGATAATTAGTCATATGAATTTAATCATATGTCAGTTTTATAACAGTTATTGAATTTTATTTATTTATTTATTTTAGAACCTGAGGATGGTTTTTAAAAACCGAAACTAGTCGTGTTCAAATATTTTAAGTTTTTATAATAAACAAGGGTGCTACAAGTTATATTTGTTTTATTAATTTAAAAGCAGCCCATTTCAATAAGTGTTTTGGGAGATGAGATATCGTGTACACAGACGCACATACACTCATACACACACACACACACATACAGACCAATACCCAAAAACCACTTTTTTGGACTCAGGGGACCTTGAAACGTATAGAAATTTAGAAATTGGGGTACCTTAATTTTTATCGGAAAGCAATACTTTCCTTACCTATGGTAATAGGGCAAGGAAAGTAAAAATGGATGGAATTAGGCTTATATAAAGTGATAACATTATAAAGTCATTGGAAATTATCAAAATGTTTTACACCTTCCTCCAAAGTAGCTGTGATTCAAGTCATATTTGTATATCATAATAATAATATATGATACTAATAGCTGATTCTTGAGATATTAATTATATCTCAGATATAATATATTGTAATATTACAATTTTCTCGATTAAAATCGAACCTTCAATTCGATATTCAAAATATCAATAAAACTTGATAGCAAATATCGGTGTAATCGATATGCGGACTTAACATTTTACCGTGAATTTATCAGATACACTAGTGTTGAATAACCTACATTAATGATAAAGTTCTTTTTCTGAATAAACACATAATTCTAAACAACATAAAGGATTATTTCAGGTGTTTCTCTCAGGAGTCTCTCTCAAGAAAAGATGGCTACTGGCTAGAGTTGAATTACTTTAGTCCTCTTGAAATTTTTCTGTTTAAGTGAAGTTTAAAATGTTTTAATTGAGATCTGAATAATTTTATTATTTTCTAAATTTGTGTTGAATGTTTTGTGTAATTTTGAAGTCTGTAGCCAAACAAATGAGTTCAATATTTTGTTATTATTTATGTAAGAAGTTCTGATCATATTTTGATTCAATCGTTGTTTTTTACAATTTTCCATTTATCAAGTTTTTTTCTCTTTTTCAACTAGATTACAAGTTTTTGTACTCATTGTATTTTTTTGTCATTTTCTTCTTTTTCTTATACATTAATTTTCCTATTAATATATTTCTTATTATTATCAATAATATTATAACAATTTTTTCCTTTTTTTAATCTCAATATTGTATTGTACAAATAATATATAAAGGAGACAGATTTAGGGTGACCCCCGTTGTCTCCATTTATGAATGAATAAATAAATAAATAAATTATAATTATAATATGAAGAGATAAGTATTTTAGCTTGTAAGAATTTTCTGTTTAAGTATCAAATGATTTTGTTCAGTAAATTTTCGTTGTAAATTGCCCAATTTTTATGAAAATTATAATTTGATTTTCTCTGAACTGGACTTCTTATTTATAGGCATTAAATCCATTCATGATTTATCAAGATGTTAGCATAATTGGAACAGAAGACTTTCCTTGGGTGATAGGTGGAATACTATCAAACCTTTTGGACAAATTTGGTAGCATGCCAATATTCAACAATAAATTATATCTTATAATAATTTGATGATACATTTCCATAATAATTGGGATAAAATTTTCTATGGTAGTTAATTATATTTATTCATAGTCTATATAACAATTTAAGGAGTTGAAAAAAGATAGAACTATCTGTTTCAAGGTAGGAGATTCTGCCGTCTTTCAGGGGAAAAGAGCTTGTTCTCTTTTTTATTACTGTATCTCAATGTAGAACATTTAAAAGTAAATTAATAAAAACAATATAAGAATCTTGAAGTACCCTTTAATTTTTAAATACTTTAAAATAGTTCAACAGTAGTTGAAATTGGATGAACATTAGTTTAACTATTCTAAAGTTTTTAAAAAATAAAGGGTACTTCAAGATTTTTATATTGTTTTTATTAATTTAAAAAGAAGCCCAAGTAAATGAAGTGTTTTCAACATTTTAAAGCTATTTTCATGGAAAATTCAAAAGTAGTGTATCTTATAGTATTATTAAAATATGGACTCCTTACGGTATTTGTTTTTTAATCAACATTTCAATCTTTTTTGTATGAATATTTTTTTTTTCAATCAATTTCTAATGATTAATGAGAACTCTTCAATTGACTCACCATGAAATTTTGTTTTCATCTTATTTTCCAATTGGATTTCTTTTTCTTTAAATTTCTTCAATTTTGAATATTTTTAATTGAAGAGACTTTCATTTCATTTCATTTATTCATAGACAATAGATACAATACAGGTAAAAACAACAGGCATTCGAACAAAACTGCTTTAAACCTTAATTTGGAATACACAGTCTAGAGTTATCATTAATCATTAGAAATTGGTTGAAACCTATAATAGATAAGAAGAGAAATTATAAAAATATTGATAGAGTGCAGTAATTAATTAAAATGCAGTAAAATATGAAAAGAGTGCAATGTTGACTTGAAATGGTACAATAAACATGAACTTCTATTAAATTTGATCAAGTCTTTTTGTTTTCCATATAAATATAATAGAATATTCAATTAATTTGAAATATACAAGGTTTTTGGAAATTTTGCATTTGAAGGATAATATATAAAAGGAAAAAGGAGCCTCCTTCATACGCCAATATTAGAGTAAGAATCAGACTATAGAATTATTCATCATAAATAAGCTGACAAGTTATTACACAGATGTGTGGAGAAGCCAGTCTATTGCTGTATTTCCATAAGGTCTATAGTTCCAATCAGGCACTTGTGAATGAGAATACTGCTTGAGGTCTACTGCTCACAGAACTACTAGTAATAAAGGATGGTCAGGACCTATGTATGTTCCAGAATAGTAATAATATATTACGTATGAATAGTCCAGATAATCATTGTATCGTCTATAAACATACGAGATTAGCTCTTTATCCTCTTGATCCTAAATGTTAATAATAGCAGATTCAAATTGTTTTCTTTTGTTGCTTTTTATTAGCAAAGCTTGTTGCTTCACAAAATAGCATTTAGTTCCAGTAGCCAACGGCAGAGAGCGTAACGCATAATTTTACAATGTCTTTTTATACCTATGTAATATGCAATGGCTAAATTGCATTCACTAATAGTTCATATCTGTATACAAAATTGCTATGTAAAACAGTTCTTATATCCTTTACTGTGTACATGACCATATAGAACAATATGTAGCAAGTGCTTCACAGTGTTAATGTACTGAACATTTTTGACGTAATGTTGGAACGTTATTATTATTATTATTATTATTATTATTATTATTATTATTATTTTATTGATTCAATGATACAAAATTATTATTTAAAATAATTTGGGGAGGATCAACAGGCACAGCCCAAAACTGTTCCTCCCCCGAATTTTGATTCATTAAAATAGTTGTGAACATTGGCAATAAATTGAAGTTGGCAAATTCTAGAAAAGTGTACTTTCTTGTATGGTGTGAAAGTGCCTTTTCTATTACCTATATTCTAGATTATATTCAAATAGGAAGCAAAATTACATAATCTAACAAAAGATCAAGTTTTAAGCAGAATAAACTCTTTAGTAGAATAATATAATCTTCATGAGATCAATATTATCATTTTTTGATGCTGGCTTTATGATTCAGAGGCCCGGGTTCAAATCCCTGCCCGGGCAAGATATTTATCTCGGGCCACTCCCGTTTTTCGGACGGACACGTTAAGCCGTCGGTCCCGGCTGCCTAAAAAGCAGTCGTTAGGTCATGTCAGAGGCCCTGAAATTGATCAGTTGCGACCTGAAAACTCTGACACCAGACCTGAGCCAGCCATGTCACTCGATATTATTATTATAATAATTATTATGTAAACCCTCCTATTCAATATTATCAAATTTGAATTACCTATTGTTTTGATATCTAAATCAAAATATCGCAAGCAAAATAATCTATGTCTGAAACGTGGAGAATCTCTGTATTATTTGTGTAATTCCATTCATTAATTGAAATTTAGAGCTGATTTAGGTTGATTTTTTAGAGCTATATGCTAAGAGCGACCTGAAAATCGTATTATAAAAATGTGGTTTTCAGGCTACTCTTATGGGTATGGTAGATACAATATGACAACATCAATGAGAATAAATTTAATATAATAAATAAATAAATTGATTATCTTTCATGGTTAACACCTAGTTGAACTACCTAGCATGACAAATATCATCATAATTCATTGAATTGATTGAGTTATAGTAGGCCTAATATATTAGCCTATACCGTTCTCTATCACCTGTGAGGCATTAAATAATTTAAATTACTGGTTCGGATACTATTAATTCTAATACATATTGAACAGTTCACTATAAAGTAGCTACAAACCACTAGGCTGTACTCTACAAGACACGATACTTCAAAACAAAACCTTGAACCTGAAATTTTCAACCTTCCAGTGTCAAGTACGGGCTATGACTAGAACGACCACCTACTGGTATTTATTCTCTTTTTTCTCCTTCTTGGTTACCACCTTCTTTTTCTTCCTCCTCCTCTTCTTCTTCTTCTTCTTCTTCTTCTTCTTCTTCTTCTTCTTCTTCTTCTTCTTCTTCTTCTTCTTTTTCTTCTTCTTCTTCGATCATAATCATCATCATCTTCTTCTTTTTATTCTTCTACTTCTTCTTCTTCTTTTTCTTCTTCATCTTCTTCTTCGATCTTCTCCTTCGATCTATTTATAGATTCTATTTAACTAAGAAGATTAAGCTTCCTAAGATGTCTGAAAACTTTTTTCAGAGAAACTGTATTATACTTGTTGTAACTTGTCTCTACTCATAACTGACAATGAAAATCATTCATGAGCACCTAAACTCAAGTTCTGTTTTGAATACTAAATGAAGAAAGAAATGTATCAAGGAAAATGGTTCTCCTCTTAATTTAAACAGAACTGACTTATCACACACCGTCAAGTTAAGCGTAATGCTCTCGGATGGGTGTTTGCTTGAGAACAGCTCTCATTCCTTCATATATGTATTTTCCGTTGTCAGTTAACATATCAGCAGTGATCATGCTATTTAGGTTTAGCCCTTACTTGCTACGATTTTACTAGTACAAATTGAGTTGATTCGGAACTACTTGTTATTGAATGGTATATCTACCCTATTCTGGAATCCCAGGCATAGCTCCTATCGCATACTTTTGGTCTCATTTGTCTAAATTAAAGTCTAAATTTGCGTATACAACCAAAGTTGTCAACAAATGTAGCCCACAATTAGTATTGTAAAAAAGTTGCCAATTTTTTCTGTAGAGAACAAGTTGCTGTTCCCAAAAGTAGAGCAACAATGGCTGTCAATTTTTTGCCCAGAGAGCGTAGTCGGTTTGACCTCCAGAGGGGGGGACCCTCTGAGAACATACTTTGTTGGCAATATTACTCTCTCAGTGTTCCCCTCACTGAGTGGGAAACAAAATTTTGTTGAAACAAGGACTCCCTAAGTTGACGGCAAAATGCTGCTGTGCTTTTCAAAAAATTATCAGCAACTTGCCGAAATTCGTTGAAAACTTAGTTCATGCTGCAACTCTGGTGTAAACGCGGCTCCAGGCTCTTCGACTTGATCCTCACATATTGACAACTATAATAATTTTAAATAGAAAGAACTAGATTTCCAAGTCAAATGGATTTTTTAACATCAAAATCAAAATGAACTTTATTCCGAAGTGAAAAGTGTAAATTTAAAGTATTGTGCTCACTATAACCTTAGTGTCCGGTTTCCCATTAGGGAACTTTGGACTATATAGGCCTACGGCGAGGTGGAACTACCCTTGGGTCTCCCCACCATTCAAAGCCATACGTTAATATTAATAATCCAAGTCAAATGAGAAAAAGAATCCTAATATTGTTTTCCATTATATTTTATTTCTATTGATTTATATGTTAATTGTATATTGGTTTTTATTAATATAAGAGGGTTTCAAAAGAAGTGATAAGAATAATAAAGCGGATTCTCACATATGAGTATCACGAGTCAATGGCCGGTACAGTAAAAATATAATTCCCATGAATTCTTGTGGGATTATTCATACACAGTCCGGCCGAGCGAGTATGAATAGTCCCATTAAAACCCATGGGAATAATATTCTCACTATACCGGACAAGTTCACTGAAACTGATATTCATGTGAGTATCCATCGTAAAGGTGTAACTATAGGGGTACATTAATTTTATTGCTTTAGTTATTGCTAATTATGACTATTATTGCTAAATTTTAAATAAGTTGACATCTTAGCAAAAGCTTAATAAGCTGGCAAAAGCGATTTTGGGACAGTCAAATTAAATATGTAATCTCTCATACTGGCATGTAGTTTAACAACACATTTGATGAGTTTTGAGTCCGAATATCTTTTCCAGCCAATGGCTCAATTGTCAACTAATATTATGGAAGTGAAATGTATATTCTCATAGCATTGATTTACTTTGAACGGAGATATTTATTTAGGGACGTAAATCAACTTAGCAGTTGATTCTCAAAATAAATTCATAAATAAAATAAAATTCATATCAAAATAGATTTTTAAACTTCTTAGCAACACTATTCTCAAAATATCTTTTCAGTACCTAAAGTATAAAGTATACTTTATATAGTAATATTGTAATCAAAGTATACTTTTCAATTGAGTATTATTTGATTACAGTATAAACAGTATGTGGCAGTTACACAAAAGCCGGTTAAAATTCAATCCAAACCAATTTCACAAGAGCCAATCACAGAAGCATTCTTTTCGAAAAAGCCTTCTCTTATTGTTTCTCGTGACATGAATCACGGTTTAAATTTAACCGTCTTTTGTGAAACCGGGTCTATGTATCAAGAAGAACTGATAAACAGTTCGATTTCTTGGGGATGAAAATCAAATAAGTAGTAGAAAACTATTCTCGAAATATTTTTTCGAGTTACTATTTAATAGTATAGAAAACAAACTAACAGTTCACTATTTCAACTAAGCTTCAAACACTCAAAAATCACTTGATACACCACCGAGGCACTTTCTTGACCGATAATTCTCGCGTAAAAACTGCGAACTATTTCAACGACTTCTAGAATTGCCGGTCGCGAAGAGTGAACTTGATCCTTCGAAAGTCAGACGGTGACTGGCTGCAAGGCAAGCATTCTACAGTACCAACACTCAGAGAAGCGTGGAGCGAGCAATTTTATGTTCCAACCAGTTCTGTTGCATGCATGCTTCTTGCTGCATGCCATTTGTTGCATGCCTCTTGCTGCATGACTCTTGCTCCATGCCTCTTGCTGCATGACATTTGTTGTATGCCACTTGTTGCATGCCTGTTGCTTGCATTTTGGTGTTTCATCCACAAGCGAGAATGTAAATGGAAAATAGTGTAAAGGCACATAAGCAATCCGTTCAACACGTTTTTTGTATGTTTTTGCAGCTATTCGTGAACAAGGCATATCAGTTAAGTCGTATGTCGCTTGCTGAGTAACCATGTATTTAAGACTATTTGAAATGATACTGTATGATAATCTAACATGATAATATGTGTGAATTATCCTGATATTTTATTATTTCTTTTGTAGAGTGCCGGTTGCACAAAAGCCAGTTAAATTTTAACCGTGATTAATTAATTCCATGAGAAGCTATCAGAGAAGCCGTCTTTTCAAAAACGCCTCCTCTGATTGGTTCTCGTAAAGTTGATCACGGTTAAAACTCAACTGGCTTTTTAGTAACCGGGTCAAAGTGTGATGCCAAAATGAGCTCCAGGATTGGGCTTGGGTAAAACAATATAATTTATCAATAAAAAATACAGTATAAAATAGACTGAATATATTCCACAATCTCATATCTATATATATAAAAGCGGAATGGCACTCACTCACTCACTCACTGACTGACTGACTGACTCACTCACTCACTCACTCGCAGAACTAAAAATCTACTGGACCAAAAACGTTCAAATTTTGTAGGTATGTTCAGTTGGCCCTTTAGAGGCGCACTAAGAAATCTTTTGGCAATATTTCAACTCTAAGGGTGGTTTTTAAGGGTTTAAAGTTCGTCTTTTAGCATGTATATTCGTCTTATTCCAATCTCTTAATTATAATTGAAAAATGTCCATACCATATGTTAATATAGAACTATAATCTAGAGAGAGTACCTCTTCGAAACAGTTGTCAACTGGTAACTAAATTAATAATTTTGTCAGGTTGGCATTAAGTTGAGTTGACTTTGTTAGGTTGGCACCAAGTTGAAGATTGAAATGCATTTATCGCGGAAAAATTGATTGGGCACTGCTACTTCAATCAGAGCTATTACTGGGAATATTATATTGCCTGATATGGCGAGAGAAGCGAGCCCGCTGATCTAATTTTTTACCGTGGTCCAGGGGGCGGAGCCCCCTGGCTAGACGGATATGGCGAGCGAAGCGAGCCTGACGGCTAGTAATATATATATATAAGTATTTTACTTCACTGAGATAGTGTGTTGAATTATTGTAAGATACTATTACAGAGTAATATTGCAATAATGATCATGATAATGCATACTAAACTATATTCTAAATCAACAAAAAATGAGAAACACACGTTGACATGAAGTGCAGATTTGGGTAATGAGAAGGATGATGATGAGAGATGAATGTAGGTCGCTTTAGGTGGGTTCCAAGCTCCAAACCACCGTGGGGTGATTTCTAAATTCATAAATGATGAGTCGGCTCTTTCATCTTTAAATGGTCACCCTTACAACGGGAGTAGCAGACGAATGAATCTTATATACCGTATTCCTTTGTTTATTCATGCTATTATTCTCAAATTGTGGCAGGGATTGAGAGTAGCATCAGACTCAATTCTGAACTGTCCCTATCCTCTTTTAAAAATAGAATATCTATTATTCATTCTACAGAGGATAAAGGACATATCCCCTAATCATAGATATGACCATGAAATCAAAACCTAGCAATTCACAAATTAGATCTATCCTTCTTTGATTTTGGAATGACCATACTATTTTTGTAACACTATTATAAAGCATTTTATCTAGACAACCATCTCTAAGATAAATTAACAAATAATGTACTATTTTTAACATTATTATCTAGACAATCATCAACCATCTAGACAAGATAACTCTGTACGATCTATTAGATCTTATCCTCACTTTTCCTGTGAAACCAGTCAAGAGTTTCCTGCCCGTAAGCTGTCTAGTGCTCCTATCAGTCACTAGGTGAAGGTTGGAGCCGACTCTCTGTAGCAGTTACGAAATACACTTTGGAGTGTGTTATCTTTGAATCTTTTGTATAATAACCAAACATGAGTGATAATCGACTTTTTCAAACAGGATATGATAAGGAGGAAGATAAGTGGGAAAGTGTAAGATAGTTTGAGAACGAGAGAGAGAGAGAGAGTGTGTGTGTGTGAGAGAGAGAGATAAAGGGAGAGTGAGGATGAAGAGCATGAATTTTTAAACAGGATATGATGAGGAAGAATATGAGTGAGAAAGAGCAAGAGAGTAGGAGAGAGAGAAAGTGAGAGAGAGAGAGAGAGAGAGAAGATGAAGAGCATAGGCACATACTTCATTTGCATCTGTCGGTTAATATTATGTTAGTCAAAAGGAAGATGATTTCAAAATAGTCGCACCTTTGAGAAATGAATGAGAGTTCTATCTCTGTGTTTTTTCAACTATGGATATCTTGAGTGGAGAGTCTTGAAAACATGAAGAGATTCTCCTGCAGTAGAAATAGTCTACTATAATGCACGGTGTCCTACGAAGAGAGTTACAGTTTAATTTTATATTACGTGCCCATTTGCACCAATCGCTTTCAAATTTTACAGAGTTTAAAAAGTAGGTTATAAAAATATTCTGCGAAAATTTCAGCTCCCTAATTTCCGTAGGAACAAAATGGCGGCATATTGAAAATGTTTCCATTTTGCTTCCTGGAAAAACTACTGCCAACATTTTGTTTCTACGAAGGTTAGGGAGCTGAAATTTTCTCAGAATATTTTAATATTTTTAGAGCCTACTTTGTAAACTGGGTAAAATTTTAAAAAGTTCGGTGCATGAATGGGTCCCTAATATGAAATCAAACGTGTTGACCTCTTCGTAGGACACCGTGCCATACTGTATTTTGATTGATATAGTTATGCTCACTTTGTTGTTTTTAATGATTGATCGTTCATAGTTTTAAAATGTGAATTGTGTTTAAAAATAAGTTTTCTTAATTTTAAACTTATAGAATGAAAACTCAGGAAGTGAAAGTGGAAATGTTTGGTGAGAAAACATGAAGAACCTATAAGCTTTAGTGTTAATTGACCGAGCGAAGTGAGGTCTAAAGGTGCGTACAGATATACGCGCCGCGAGCATGAGCAATTCACTTTTAATCAGCTGATGCCAAGCTTTTTATATCTGTATCTTACCGTTTCTGTAAAAATACAGATATAATCAGCTGATTAAAAGTGAATTGCTCATGTTCGCGGCGCGTATATCTGTACGCACCTTAAGATTCAAGTCGACGGTTTGGCATTCCTCTTAATGTTTAAATGTTTGAATGTTTAAATGCTTGAATGTTTAAATGGTTTAATGTTTAAATGTTTATATGATGCGCATTTACGGCGAAACGCGGTAATAGATTTTCATTAAATTTGACAGGTATGTTCCTTTTTTAATTGCGCGTCGACTTATATACGAGGTTTTTGGAAATTTTGCATCTCAAGGATAATATAAAAGGAAAAAGGAGCCTCCTTCATACGCCAATATTAGAGTAAAAATCATACTATAGAATTATTATTCATCATAAATCAGCTGACAAGTGATTACACAGATGTGTGGAGAAGCCAGTCTATTGCTGTATTTCCATAAGGTCTATAGTTACAATCAGGTACTTGTGGATGAGAATACTGCGTGAGGTCTACTGTTCACTGAACTACTAGTAGGAAATTACATTGGGTAATACGGCAAGGCAGAACATACAAAAGGATCTCTCTGCCGATAAAAGCCATATGAATAAATAAATAATTGATCGTACATTACTTTCAATGGGGGCTATGATTTTTTAATTTTCATTTTACAGACAGTTATCAAATCAAATCAAATCATTTATTTCGCCATTTAAAAAAACAATCACAAATAAAGAGCAAATCAAATATGATGAACCATAAATTTAAACAAAATACAAGTGTTAACTTAAAAATAAGAAGATAATAATACAAAATCATAAATATCTCTTTACGTATGTATATAAATAATTTACGTACTATATATGGCATCACCAGCAAAAGAATAAACTTTGCCCGCTGGTGACCGTTGCAAATCGAAAATAGTATAATGATGTTTAAAATAAAAATCCTCATCATTGAGTCATTTATGAGAATGAAGAAAAGAGAAAAGTAAATAAATTATAAGGGATACAATAAATTTTAATTTAAATAAGGTTTTCTATTGAAGTGAAATAGTTTGCAATTATCCAATTTTTTATATTACCGTATTATTTTTTTTAAATTATATTTTTGTTATATATGCATTATATTTGAACATACGAGTTTCTTTTGTAAATATGCTTTGAAATAATTACTTATACACTAAAACTCCTGTTTTTCCATCCCGATATTGTATTTTTTATCCAATGAATGAATAAATGAATCATTTTTCTTAAATAGCTTCTCACTTACTATTATAATACATGATGAACTATCTATTTACCCATCCATAATTATGTACCAATAACCCTGCTAATCCACTATTTGCCTTATCTTGATCATTTCCGTAATATATTTGAAAGTTTGTTGACAGAATACCATTTACTCATGAATCACTTTCCAAATATTGATCTAAATTCGGTGTGACCGACGTGTTATTGGTACAAACTTTCACTACATAATGAACATGTTATTGTTTTTCAACTGAAAGTACAACAATTTTGTTGCTATTCAGATGCCACCTTGTGTTATTACAAAACTGGATGTCTTATAAGGAGATAGATATCCATTTGGAAAGCTATTAGTCATTAGTTGGTTGGCCCCTGGGAATATGAGATGTTGATCTGGACTGATATAAATTGATTTATTTCCAATTTTCTGGTAAATATTGACAAAAATTGGAGACAATCCAAGAACTTCAAAGGCATTATTTGGTTTGCCGCTGGAAATGAATAATTAGTCATTAGTTGGTTGGCCCCTGGGAATATGAGATGGTCATCTGAACTGATATGAATTAATTTATTTTCAATTTCTGGTAAATATTGGCAAAAATTGGAGATGATCCAAAATTTCAAAGGAATTATTTGGTTTGCCGCTGGAAATGAATAATTATTGTAGTGTATTGTTGTATACAGTGGCGGTTCTAGGCCTAGGCTGGGTAGGCGGCCGCCTACCCAGTTTTTATGAGATTTTTTTAAAATTTTTCATGTAAACCTAAAAATGTTAAATAAACAATTTTTATATTTATTAATACATCTTCATTTAATACCTATATGCTTTGACGTCTTTTTTACATGAATTACTTAAGTAGCCCTACCCTAGGTCTATGAATAGACCTACAGTATTATAAGTTTTGCCTACCCAGTTTTTTATGTCTAGAACCGCCACTGGTTGTATATGGTTGTTAGTATTGATTATGTATTCTTCTTTAGTTATCTATCTATATATATAAAAGCGAAATGGCACTCACTCACTGACTGACTCACTCACTCACTCACTCACTCACTCACTCACTCACTCGCATAACTAAAAATCTACCGGACCAAAAACGTTCAAATTTGGTAGGTATGTTCAGTTGGCCCTTTAGAGGCGCACTAAGAAATCTTTTGGCAATATTTTAACTCTAAGGGTTGTTTTTAAGGGTTTAAAGTTCGTCTTTTAGCATGTATATTCTTCTTCTCCCAATCTCTTAATTTATTATAATTGGAATTTATAGTATCATATGTTACTATAGAACTATAATCTAGATAGAGTACCTCTTCGAAACAGTTGTTAACTGGCAACTAAATTAATAATTTTGTCAAGTTGACATTAAGTTGAGTTGACTTTGTTAGGTTGGCACCAAGTTGAAGATTTAAATGCATTTATCGCGGAGAAATTGATTGGGCACTGCTACTTCAATCCTGGGGATATTATATTACAAGCAGTCAGGCTCGCTTCGCTCGCCATATCCGTTTAGCCAGCCGTTTAGTCTGGACCCCCGACTGGATTGTCCTAACATATGATAAAAATGCCCAAATGAAAAATGCAGGCGAGCGAAGCGAGCCTGCTGATCTCATTCTTGGACGACCCAGCCGGGGGTCCAGGGGGCGGAGCCCCCCTGGCTAGACGGATATGGCGAGCGAAGCGAGCCTGACGGCTAGTAGTAAATAAAATCAATCTTGAAATTAATGTAGTAATATTAATGTTGGAAGAATGATTAAAAAATTTATTTTATATTTTGCGGTGAATATTTATTACAAAATAATTGGAGACAATCCAGGAAATGTTGAATTGGGTTTAAAATTATAGTTTCATGAAAATTAATAGGTTTTTCAGAAAAGGAAGCGTTCTTCTTCTTCTTCTTTTCCTCCTCCTCCTCCTTCATGATTTTCTTATCCTCCCACACCATGCTACAATGTAATTTGCTTAGTGCCCACGATTGTGGAAACTGCTATAACCGTCTCCCTATTATTGGTTATTGATTTTCTCCCTTCTACAGTCTGGCAGTTTCAAAGCTAATCTTCCCCCAATCTGGTCTGTCTCAAAAGACATTTGCATACATAATCATTCTCTCAAAATAGACATTGGTTGTTTCTTGGCCTACCTCAAACCCCCATTCGTGATTTAACATAGAACTTGGGAGTTTTTTACAGTAAAATAATAGAAAACAGAATCTATACGAAACTTATTCTATCTAAATGAATCATACATTTTCTATAATGTATGAATTTGCCATTCTTATCCTCTTTGGTGAAAGAATTATTTTCATCATTCAGAGAAGAGAAGACATATTTCCAAGGGGCTGTGTACTACCATAGAGAAACGATAGCATAAGTAGATATCCCATTGTATAGGGCGTTTATGTCGCAACTTTTACTGTTATCCCAAGCGGATAGTTCACGTAGTTCTTTCCTATGCAGCTGTGTGACGCTGGTAGTCTCCCAAATTGTGCCGTTCATACACTATCACCCCAACAAAAGAGTAAAGATTGACAATAATCAACAGTAATCAGCTCGAGATAACAGTAAAAGTTGCGACATAAATTCCCTATACCATGGGATATCTACTTACACTATTGTTTCTCTATGGCACTACACATTGGACTACAGATGAATGAATTTTATTTTCCACCATAAAAGCATGGGATTTAGTGCAGTTACCTTATACTCCATAAATACTTTCAATGAGGTCTTGACTTGAAGAACTATAGAAAAATTAAATTCATTATCATTTCAAATAATAATTAATTTTTAACAGTTGATATTACGTCAGATAAACCCGGTATCAGCCATCATCTTCTATAGAAGGCAGTGGCAGGGCAGAGAATCGGCAGCGCTGTTTTTCTATCTTTCTCCACAGCCAATATAATGTGAACCTTACTTTAGTCCTAAAGAAGAAATTGAAGCATCTTCGACGGCTGTTACCACTATCTACGTAAACAAAGCCGTAGTGCAGTGGTTCTCAAACTTTTTACTTTTTTACTTCCCCCCCTGCATAATTCAGCTGTAATCCGGACCCCCTATAACCTTCACGTTATAATGGCAGTGAAGGAAGATACGAGAACAACGTTGCCAAATTGACTCCATTTTGCCACTGAGTGTACACAGCTGTTATTCAATTCATCCCATTAAATTTGATCTAATATTAATTTCAATTCCTTTGATCAAATTATAAATTTCATGTCAAATTAATTAAATTCATCAATAAAATCTATTTTTTCATAATTTGATTCTAAACTTTGCTTTTATAACTGAGATCAGATTTACAAGCCTGAAATGGCGGCTAATTTGAAAAGCTGTAATTCACCAATCTGAACTTCAAAACAACAGCAATTAAGTTTTTCGCTAGGTATTCTATTCCAATTTCTTTTTAAAATAATAAAAAAAATAGAAATCCTATCTATAATAAGATAATTTCAATGGAAATAATAACGAAATAACCTTTCAATATTATTTATACCGGTACCAGTGTAGGCCTAACCTATTCCGGTAAACTAAAGTCTAGGATGGTCTCAAAGTTATTAACTTTTAAAGTTGCATTTTAAGTATAATTTGTGTTTCTCATACGGTAATATCTAAAAATAATTTCATTCATTCAAAAATACATTTAAAATCAATTATACGACTCCTCTACTTTATAATTTTGTTATAAATTAAAATAAAACATGGTGGCTGAGTATTGTTTGTCTACTTCTGTACAGTCACTGTCAAAAGTGAAATAAGATATTTCTGGCCAACTGACATTGCAAAGCTAGAGAGAGATAGTGCTATCTGTTTTGTTGTATGTTAGACAAGGATAACCACACTATTATCAATCATACACTGCCATTATAACGTGGACCTCACTATACATGTATAAGCATGGACTACTTACTATACATGTTGTACATATAGGTATATGTACGTATATACCTACATATTTTACTCTCAATATTTATTAAGTTGAGTTTTGCACATTCTATACATAACTCAATGCTGCAATAGTTTCAATCCTAATAAAACAACAAATTCTATACAAACAATTAATTATAATTTTATTCAGGTACTACAGCTACCATAGTACTGTTGTTATTTTTGTTTCTCATAGAAATTAACAATACAAAGAGCGTCTGTGTGAAGGATGAGCTTGTTTTTTCGCACAGAGAAACGAGGTGTCAGCTCCGATAACGCTACTCTAAGTTCCTGGGTCATATCCAGTCTTGATAAATATTCACTTTTCATGGCAGCTAGAGCAGAAAACCCAGTTTCACACGGAAAAATTGTAGCAAATGGAGTCTATATCTTCAATGCCTTTTTACTCGAAATTGGGTGTTCCTTTTGCACACCAAATCCAGAAAGGTTGCTGATCGTAATTATTTTAGAAGTAAATTTAAAACATTTTCCAACCAAGCTTTGCGCCTCCCCCCCTGACCATTCATCGCGCCCCCCTTGGGGGTCGCGCCCCACACTTTGAGAACCACTGCCGTAATTTAATGGGATGAATTGAGTAACAGCTGTGTACACACAGTGGCAAAATGGAGAGACTTGGCAACGTTTTTCTACTATCTTTCTTCACTGTCATTAAAACGTGGACCTCACTATACCTCAGTAAACAAAGCCATAGAGCATTCGTGTGACGTCAGCACAGGTAGGGTTCCTACACCAATAAAAGCACTAGCTGATATAGATCAGCTGAAATCAACGAATTTTTATTGATGTAGGAGCCCTACCTGTGCTGACGTCACACTAATGCACTATGGCTTTGTTTACGGAGGTATAGTGAGGTCCACGTTATAATGACAGTGAAGAAAGATAGTAGAAAAACTTTGCCAAGTCTCTCCATTTTGCCACTGAGTGTACACAGCTGTTACTCAATTCATCCCATTAAATTTGATCTAATTATAATTATAATTTTCTCAGTAAAAAAAATCTATTTAATGTCAAATTAATCAAGAAAATATATGTTTCCATTATTTGATTCAAAAATTAGCTTCCATAACTGAGATCAGATTTTTATTTTTATACAAACCTGAAATGGCGGCTAATTTAAAAAGCTGTGATACACCAATCTGAATTTCAAAACAGAAGAAATTAAGTTATTTGGTTGGTGTTCTATTCCAATTTCTTTCAAAAATGATAGAAAAATAGAAATCCTTTTTAAAATAAGTAATTTCATTGGAAACAATTCTGAAATAATAACCTTTCAATATTATTTATACCGGTACGAGTAGGTCTAACCTATACGTGTAGGCTAACTGAAGCATGGATAAAGTCTAGGATGGTTAGTTATCAACTTTTAAAATGTCATTTCAGGTATTTTAATTTGTGTTTCTCATACGGTAATGTATAAAAACTATTTCATTATTTCAAAAATTCATTTTAAATCAATTATACGACTTGTGTACCAAAGTATTTTGATAGAATGAAGAAAGAAAATGGCGGCTAAGAATTGTTAGTCTACTTTTGTACAGTCACTGTCAAAAGTAAAAATAAAATATTCTGGCAAACTGACATTGCAAAGCTAGAGAGAGATAGCGCTATCTGTTTTGTTGTATGATAGAAAAGGACAGCAACAGTATTGTCAATTGTACACTGCCATTATAACGTGGACCTCACTATAGTACTGTCACCCGAAAATTACCAGGGAAGAACATTAATATTAGGGCCAAGTACGTTAGAATTTCAGAATATTCCAAATATTTACCGAAAATGTCCATATCTCCATAACGGTTGCGAATTACGCAATTGCGACGTCAGTTGCGTGTATCTGACAATATCAAAACGCCTTGCAACTTTAGTATCAAATGCTTGTAGCATGTTGCTCCTTTACATGATACAGTATCACGTCATCTGTATCATATATTTCATACACGAGTCAGCCAGCGCTATCTAGCGTGTTGAAAGACAACTACATTAAGCTTTTCTCTACTAGTTTTTCCGTCACTGCTACTTCTCAATGGATATTTAAATGTAATTAGTCCTTCTAATTAGCAAAAGTCAAAGATGATGAACTTTTCTGATATGTGAAAATTAATAAACTTATATTTTCTTGTAGATTTGATTGACTTTCTGTTAAACAATTGACTTTTTTGTTGTTACCTCTCGCCATGATCAATAGCCTAAGTGAAACTGGGATATGAAAAATACTTCACTAATAAATTACATGAAATGGAAGAACAAAATACAATGTCATACTGTGGGATATGTGGGATATGACAATTGAATACATCCTCATCGAATTTGATTAATACAGTGATCAATCTTATAAATCTAATATGAAAAATACTTCACTAATAAATACATTAAATGAAGAACAAAATACAATGTCGTATTGATGTATTTTTCATATTAGATTTATAAGATTGATCACTGTATTAATCAAATTCGATGAGGATGTATTCAATTGTCATATCCCACTAACATATCCCACAGTATGACATTGTATTTTATTCTTCCATTTCATGCATTTATTAATGAAGTATTTTTCATATTAGATTTATACGATTGATCACTGTATTAATCAAATTCGATGAGGATGTATTCAATTGTCATATCCCACAGTATGACATTGTATTTTGTTCTTCATTTCATGTATTTAATAGTAAAGTATTTTTCATATTAGATTTATAAGATTGATCACTGTATTAATCAAATTCGATGAGGATGTATTCAATTGTAATAAATAAATTGTCATATCCCACTAACATATCCCACATATCCCACAGTATGACATTGTATTTTATTCTTCCATTTCATGTATTTATTAGTGAAGTATTTTTGATATTAGATTTATAAGATTGATCACTGTGTTAATCAAATTCGATGAGGATGTATTCAATTGTCATATCCCACTAACAAATCCCACTTTCACTTAGATCGTGGCGAGAGGTAACAACAAAAAAGTCAATTGTTTAACAGAAAATCAATCAAATCTACAAGAAGATATAACTTTCTTAATTTTCACATATCAGAAAAGTTCGTCATCTTTGACTTTTGCTAATTAGAATTTAACCGTTGATTCATTTTCTTGGTTTTATTCAGTTTGTTCATTGTTCTTTAATTTTGGATTTTTTTGGAGAATCATCAAATTTATTGGTGATTCATTTCATTATTGAACATAGTTGAAGGGTGCCAAACCAGAACGTTGTAAGTGCCAAAATTATGAAAATCCAGATATTAACGCCAAAACGTTGTAAGTGCCATTACTCATGTTGTGTATAAACATGGATGTGATAGCACTGCTCTCTGTGGAGAATTTTGTAACTAAAACGGTGTACACACGTACGTTTGCCTCGGGTGAGCATACGTGTATGGGCTTGCATTCGCACGTGTGGACACTGTTCGCTGAGGCATGTGGGCGAACCGGAACCCTGTCGGTATTTTGGCGTGCTCAAAGGCGCCTCGGGCGAGCAATGAATGTACGTGTGGACGCGATTTTGCCATACGGGTGAGCCAAAACGTAAACATTGAAGGCGTCATAACCTAATTCCAATGAATTAGGTTGATGAATGACAAATCAAATTGTGATCCAATAACTAATTGTAAATTGTAGGATTTTTGTGATTTTGTAGGATATGTGGATTGTCAAATATTAAATAGAAACATGCATGGAGTATATAATTTGTATCATGATTAACAATTCAGAACTGCATAATTAAGTGAAAAAAGCTTCTCTACAGGTTCCTACAAGGAAGTATAGCTCAAATATTATTTTACTGTGGCTATCAAATCATCTTGTGTTTGTTTCATGTTATCAATCAGAGTTGTTAATTAAAATTGTAATCTTCAATAGATATTATACGTTTTAGATAGCTAGGCTATCTATAGAGAGATTTATTCAAACTTTGAACTAGTATTCCCTTAAAGGTAAATCTTGAAGCTAATCTTTTGGAGAATCTTGTTTTGTCATGTGTATGAGCAGAGTTAGTTTAAAATGGGCAGCAATTTAGTATTTGATTCAATTATGGCTAATTTCCTTAAAGAAGACTGTCAATTTTGTGAGACAGTGTTAAGTGCTTTGATTAGGTCATCAAAACTTCTGGAATTATTGTAGAAATTTTCTTTTCTTAAGATTCAGAATAGATATTGGAAACCAACAAATGAATCGCCTAATGCCAAGAATCTCAAAGTTAGAGCCAATCGTTCTTGTGGAGTTATTGCTTCCCTCATGATGATATCATTTGTTTAGATAACTAGTTGAATTAGATTCAGTATATATTAACAAGATAATGTTTTGACATCCTAATAAAGTTTGAATTGTCAATCTTACGTCATGTAGCAATATTTATTTCCTTACTTCAACCTACAATCGTTCAACCCACCAACATCGTTTGTCAAGTTTTATTTTTGATTTTATTATATAAGTCATTGAAATAAAATGATACTGCTGCAATTAAATTTGTGATAACTATCTTCAATGATGGAATGACGCCATTGTTGTCATGTTGTGGAAAATCTACATCTATCATGGCTTCGTGTCGTCTGCAAATCAGATAACGGTGTACATACATCAGATAACGGTGTATAGCTTTTTGAATGCCGAGGCAAACGTGGATCGCGTCCACAAGGACGTACAGTGAATGTTGAGGCATGTGTACATACGATTGTTCGCGCGAATCTGTACGGACGTGTGTACAAGGCTTAAACCTTGAGAAACACCATAACGTCACAGAATAGATACAGAATGGAAACTTGTAATCAAACGCCTATCTAACCAATGCTTTTTACATGACCCCAATACAAAACACGTCACGTGACCTTGGGAAGTTCCAATCCTGGTCTTCTGATTGGCTCGTGGTAGTGAATGAGATCAATTAATCCGGATCATTAAAGTGATCCGAACCTACCATCAATACTTTTACAATGCGGCGCTTCCTAACAAGATGGCGGATTTTGGCGTCAGGGTAAAGCCATGTTTCCTTACTGTATGTATACTGTTATAACGTTTCAAGTGCAGTGGCATGCTAGATGGCTGTTGACAACATCATAACGTTTCAAGTGCCATACACGTTTTTTAGGTTATGTTGATAGCTTTCAGTTCTGTTGTTTAACTT
The DNA here is from genome assembly GCF_014356525.2 of Nilaparvata lugens. Classification (NCBI taxonomy): domain Eukaryota; kingdom Metazoa; phylum Arthropoda; class Insecta; order Hemiptera; family Delphacidae; genus Nilaparvata; species Nilaparvata lugens. The sequence continues at coordinate 10,398,752 of NC_052507.1, read as the reverse complement.
ATAGCATTGGTTTGCTGCTAATTTGTTGGTTTTGCAATGGAAAATGGATAAAGCGTTCTTTGCAAACTACAGACTGGCTGAGATTGATAATCGGCGGAAACTTCAACCAGCTAAGGCAAAAGATCTGAAGGACATGCTTCCATTTATGCGTGAAAGTGCAAAAGACTTCTATTTGAACATTTTATCAAATAATGCTTAGAAATTTCATATACTTTCATATTGGTGATGTTAGAAATATACCAAGGACCTGAATAAAAAACACCAGTTTATTTCATATTAAAAAAAAATATATATATAGGTATTCTTCAATATCATTTTAAACGCTTTTTTATAATTAATAAATATCTCTAATTACTAATTTAATCTATTATTCATTCATATGCATCATATTCCTCGAAAATATTCCATGCATGTTGAGTACAATGGCTCACTTCAGTTATTTGCTTATCCTGAACAATTTGCTGTTTGGCACTTACAACGTTATGGTTTAGCACCCTTCAGTTTATATTCTGTAGACAAATCTAATCTACTATAATATAATAATTGACCGAGAGAAGTGAGGTCTAAGATTCAAGTCGACGGTTTTGCATTTCTCTTTATGTTTATAATGTTAGTAGGTTTATATTGTTTTCCGCATTTACGGCTAAACGCAAAATTTGACAGGTATGTTCCTTTTATAAATTACGCGTCTACGTACTAAATTTTGCATTTTTAGGATAATACAAAAGGAAAAGGAGTCTCCTTAGAACGCCAATATTACCGTAAAAACAAGACTATAGAAGTATTCATCATAAATCAGCTGTCAAATTTCATTAGCTGAGTGGATTATTAATTGCATGCAATGACACATGCAATATTAACTAGTAGTTCTGTGATCAGTAGACCTCACGCAGTTTTCTCATCCACAAGTACAGTATCTAATGTCACCATTTCTGTGATAATCTTTCCATCTGATGAAAAATTAATATTTCTCAAATATTTGATATTTTTTTCAGTCAGGAATATTATAATTTCCCCAGCATTATTTAGTTCATTCAATTATTTTCAATTAATTAATTGACTATTTTATTTTTTATTTTCATTTAATTATTTCTGTGGACAATATTTATCATCATAAAAATCAATCAACAACTATTATAGTTGTAGACAACATTTAACATCATAAACATTTCTTTAATCTCCAATTTCTTTTATTCAGAATTATCAGTTATCTTTTTAGTTTTTTTTTTCAACTGAATTTAAAGTTTATCAGGTACAATAATTATTTTTAGCCTATTCAAATTTAGAAAGACTCATTTATTCAAGAGAGAAAGCAATAGGAATGTCCTATACACAAATTAGTGTATCAGTTTAGAGTTTATGAATGCAGAATGAATGCAAAATTCTGAGGTGTAGTAGTCTCGCTCGAATTCGCGCTGTATATATGAGACCATGAGACAGCTCATGAAAGTACGGTTATGGAGTACGATTGAATACAAAGCGCATGCGCTGTTAAACGGTGCATTTCACTCTTGTGTCATTCTAGCCATCTGTGTAATCCACTTGTCAGCTGATTGATTATGAATCTATATAATATTATAAAAGCGAAATGGCACTCACTCACTCACTGACTGACTGACTGACTCACTTACTCACTCGCAGAACTAAAAATCTACCGGACCAAAAAATTTCAAATTTCGGAGGTATGTTCAGTTGGCCCTTTAGAGGCGCACTAAGAAATCTTTTGGCAATATTTTAACTCTAAGGGTGGTTTTTAAGGGTTTAAAGTTCGTCGTTTAGCATGTATATTCTTCTTATTCTCATAATTATAATTGAAAAATGTCCATACCATATGTTAATATAGAACTATAATCTAGAGAGAGTACCTCTTCGAAACAGTTGTTAACTGGCAACTAAATTGATAATTTTGTCAGGTTGGCATTAAGTTGAGTTGACTTTGTTAGGTTGGCACCAAGTTGAAGATTTAAATGTATTTATCGCGGAAAAATTGATTGGGCACTGCTACTTCAATCCTGGGAATATTATATTACTAGCCGTCAGGCTCGCTTCGCTTGCCATATCCGTTTAGCCAGACGTTTAGTCTGACCCCCTGACTGGATTGTCCTAACATGATAAAAATTCAGGCGAGCGAAGCGAGCCTGCTAATCTCATTCTTGGACGATCCAGTCGGGGGTCCAGGGGGCGGAGTCCCCTGGCTAGACGGATATGGCGAGCGAAGCGAGCCTGACGGCTAGTAATATTATAAAAGCGAAATGGCACTCACTCACTCACTGACTGACTGACTGACTGACTCACTCACTCGCAGAACTAAAAATCTACCGGACCAAAAAAGTTCAAATTTGGGAGGTATGTTCAGTTGGCCCTTTAGAGGCGCACTAAGAAATCTTTTGGCAATATTTTAACTCTAAGGGTGGTTTTTGAGGGTTTAAAGTTCGTCTTTTAGCGTGTATATTCTTCTTATTCTCATAATTATAATTGAAAAATGTCCATACCATATGTTAATATAGAACTATAATCTAGAGAGAGTACCTCTTCGAAACAGCTGGTATCTAAATTAATAATTTTGTCAGGTTGGCATTAGGTTGAGTTGACTTTGTTAGGTTGGCACCAAGTTGAAGATTGAAATGCATTTATCGCGGAAAAATTGATTGGACACTGCTACTTCAATCAGAGCTATTCCTGGGAATATTATATCGCCTGATATAGCGAAGCGAGCCCGCTGATTTAATTTTTTACGGGGGTCTAGGGGGCGGAGCCCCCTGGCTAGACGGATATGGCGAGCGAAGCGAGCCTGACGGCTAGTAATATCTATAGTCTGATTAATCCTATCTTCAGAGTAGATTATATATAGTGATATCGGAGTATGGAGGAATTCCTTTTCTTTTCATATTATCCTTAAAATGCAAAATTTCAAAAAACCTTGTGTATACATCGTTGAAAAAGGTATATTCCTGCCGAATCTCATCGAATTCTATCAACGCGTTTGGCCGTAATCGCGTTACATACAGACAGACAAAAGCAAATCGAGTTGAAACATAGACCTAACTACGTTCGGTCAATAACTGAAAGTAAACATAGTATTTTCGCTCGACCTTTCTCATCTTTCAATTCGGGCAGACCTGTTGCCAGTATGTGTTAAAGGAGATTAGCTTTTGATGTAGGAATTTTTTCATACACCAACCCCAACAGTCATTAGCCGTTTTCACGCCGATATCTCACAGGCACGACATACAGACAGTATTTACTCTGATGGATAGGATAGGAGGAGGCTGTAGTTTATAACTGCGCGAGGTCTACTGTTCATAGTATAATGAAAGAAAGAATTGGCTTATTGGCTTCTATAGTTATTTGACTTATTTTTTACTTTCCTTGCCCTATTACCATAGGTGAGGAAAGTATTGCTTTCCAAAAAAATTAAGGTACCCTAATTTCAAGTTTTCTATACGTTTCAAGGTCCCCTGAGTCCAAAAACAAATTTTTGGGTATTGGTCTGTGTGTGTGTGTGTGTATGTGTGTATGTCTGTGAACACCATAACTCCATTCCTAATTAACCGATTGACTTGAAATTTATAAACTCAAGGTCCTTATACCATGAGGATCCGACAATAAGAAATTCAATAAAATTCAATTCAAGATGTTTTTCACGGTTTTCTCGAAAACGGCTCTAACGATTTTCTTCAAATTTATATCATGGATAGCTATTTATATGCCCTATCAACTGACACGAGTCTCATTTCTGGGAAAATTGCAGGAGTTCCGTAATATTCTTAATAAAAATGGCGGATAATTACTAAAAAACATGTTTTTTACGATTTTCTCAGAAATGACTCGACCGATTTTTTTCAAATTCATACCCTGTATAGGTATTTGTCAGCTCTATCAACTGGCATGAGTCTCCTTCCTGAGAAACTAATGGGGGGTCCACCCCATCCTAAGGAAATGGACTTTGTAACCTCCTCCTCGTGCATGAGGTAGGTAGGTAGAGCAGTTAATAAAAAAAAACACATAGTCGAGATAATATTTCATCTGTAGAACAGCTGTTTTGACGACTTTAGAAAAAAATCATCAAAATTCACAATATTTACGCAAAGGAAAAAGAACTCAGAAAACAATTATATATACACATATACAGTATTCTGATCGTAGTTTCAAATAAATATGTTACCGCCAATCGTCATTATGTTATTCCCCTAAATTATTCTCGTTTGAGAATGAGGCTTACAGTTCAATGAGCAAGGAAAGTTGTGTGAGTGTACCACACCAGATTTTTATGCATGTACGGACAGGATAGGAAATACACGATTGTCACATTATCACGTCTGAGCTTCTGAACTGATTTAATTGGAGTTTTTTGCATATAGGTTCTCAATATTCACCAAGGATGAACCGTTAGTATTACATCAATAAACCTGTATCAGCTACCGTCTAAAGAAGGCATTAAGGCTGTGCAAAGGCTAAAATAAAACTTTCTTCTGGTGATATTTTTCAAAGTTTTTCGATTTATATACTACTAGCCGTCAGGCTCGCTTCGCTCGCCATATCCGTCTAGCCAGGGGGCTCCGCCCCCTGGACCCCCGACTGGATCGTCCAAGAATCAGATCAGCAGGCTCGCTTCGCTCGCCTGCATTTTTCATTTGAGCATTTTTATCATAAATGTTAGGACAATCCAGTCGGGGGTCCAGACTAAACGTCTGGCTAAACGGATATGGCGAGCGAAGCGAGCCTGACGGCTAGAAATATAATATTCCCAGGATTGAAGTAGCAGTGCCCAATCAATTTTTCCGCGATAAATGCAGTTGAATCTTCAACTTGGTGCCAACCTAACAAAGTCAACTCAACTTAATGCCAACCTGACAAAATTATTAATTTAATTGCCAGTTAACAACTGTTTCGAAGAGGTACTCTATCTAGATTATAGTTCTATAGTAACAAATGATATGGAAATTTCAATTATAATTAAGAGATTGGGAGAAGAAGAATATACATGCTAAAAGACGAACTTTAAACCCTTAAAAACAACCCTTAGAGTTAAAATATTGCCAAAAGATTTCTTAGTGCTCCTCTAAAGGGCCAACTGAACATACCTACCAAATTTGAACGTTTTTGGTCCGGTAGATTTTTAGTTATGCGAGTGAGTGAGTGAGTGAGTGAGTCAGTCAGTCAGTGAGTGAGTGCCATTTCGCTTTTATATATATAGATCAAGCTATCAAAATTAAAAAGTTTTCTCAGGAAAACCTTTTTTTTCGATCATTACTTTTTGAGATACAAGCGCCTGAAGTTAAAATTTTTGTGCGGTGATTTCAAGGATAGATTCTTCATGGTATTGTTGATCTAATAAAACAAAAATTTCCTGAAAATATCATTTTCTGAGAAAGTTATTCAATTTACCAAAAATGACCGAAAATAGCTCAACTAAAAGTTTTTTTGGTAATTTTTAGTGACTTTAGGCGCTCATATCTCAAAAAGTAATGAACGAAAAAAAATGTTTTCCTGAGAAAACTTTTTAATTTTGATAGCTTGATAGTATACAAATCAAAAAACTTTGAAAAATATCACCAGTAGAATAGTTATTTGTGCAACTAGTGCGCAAAGTGACAGTTTGCTGCACCGAAAGAAACGTTTACGGAATGGAAAACGGAATGGTTTCTTGAGTGCAGCAGAGGAACTTTGCGCACGTATTTCACATTAAGTTTTTCCTACAGTTACTATTGAATATGAAAAGTGGGTAATTATGGGTAAAATTGCCTGAAATCCATCAAATGTTTTTCTGTGTAATTTTATTATTGATAAAAACCTTAATCCTAAAATCCTAAAGTCCTCGTTGTCCTTGGTTATAATATATAATGAATAATAATTAGCGCGTTGTGCTTGGTTGCACCTCTGCTCACTATAGCAGCCACAGCAGTCACTGTTACCAACTTCATTTTGATTTTGCTGCACTGTTGCTCCATATAACCTACTAAGTATTTTGCGTTGCCATGTTGCAAATCTGGAGTGCAGAAAAATTTTTCCCGCACTAGAGCGGAAAAGTGATTCTTTGCGTTCTGTTATCAGTGCAGCAATGGCCACTTTTCAACGTAACTGTAGGAAAAGTTTATTTTTAGCCTTTGCACAGCCTTAACAAGACAGGGGATCGGCAACGTTGTTCTCCTATCTTTCTCCACTGCCATTCCATTATAACGTGGACCTCACTTTAGTTATTTCAACATCAAAGCTCCTCATGCAACAACTTTGCTGCCAGACAGAAGTGAACTCACTGCAGTGACATTGGCCTTGCAGCACACAGCCGAACCTCTACGGCTTACGCAATCCTATTGACCTACTGTCAGCATAATAATGAAGCTGCCCCTTGTCACATGCAACGTATGTTACTTCAGCTGCTTCTATATTTTGTATATTATAGAATATATGCTTCTATATAGCTTTAAACCGACCAAAAACCGTAAATTCCACATCAGCAATCATCTATCATCATCATCGTCTCTTCATCCATTCGTTTTATCAACTCACAAAAATCACGCTCATAATATCGATAATCGTATTATCGGCACAATCGAAGGAAAAGAAGAAGAAGAAGAAGAAGAAGAAGAAGAAGAAGAAGAAGAAGAAGAAGAAGAAGAAGAAGAAGAAGAAGAAAAAGAAGAAGAAGAAGAAAAAGAAGAAGAAGAAGAAGAAGAAGAAGAAGAAGAAGGAGAAGAAGTGAAGAGGATGAGATGAGAGACAAACAAGACGATGAGAAGGAAACAAAAAAAAAATTAAGAGCTTCAGAAGAAGAAGAAAAAATTAGGAGTAGAATCATAGGTGGAAGAAGTAGAAATAAGAATATTAAGAAACAGAAGAGAAAGTGAAGAAGAAGAGGGGGGAGCAGAAGAAGAAGAATAAAGAAAAAGAAAAATAAGAAAAGGAAAAAGAAGAAGAAATGAGGAGGAGGTGGAGAAGGAGTAGGATGAGAAAAAGGAGACAAGAATAATAATAGGAAGGAAAAGAACAAGAAGAAGACGACGAAGAAGGAGAAGAAGAAGAAGAAGAAGAAGAAGAAGAAGAAGAAGAAGAAGAGGAGGAAGAAGAAGACGACGAAGAAGAAGAAGAAGATGAAGATGATGAAGATGAAAATAGAAGAATCATTGAATACAGTTGAATAAGAGGAATTTGAGGAGTTGAAGAAGAAGAAGAGGATGAAGAAAAGCAGCAGAAGAGGAGGAAGAAGAAGAGAAAGAAGAACAAGTTGTGTGAGGAAGAGCAGGTGGAGGAGAAAGAGCAGACAGTCGACGTCAAGTCCGGTGTAATCGAATGACCAAATCTAAAAATGGACTTCATAAAATTTTATAATCTGTAATGAAAGCGGAGCATCTAGCTCCAGGTTTAAACTAACGAGGTCAAGTGCACCACTGGAAAAAGAATGAAACACTACTTCTAAATCGATAAGCTATGACGTAAATCGTGGGTGCAATCATTATTCACTCAAGTACTCAGGGTTCTGAAAATCAATCGTTCTCAAAATAAGGTATTACTGGTCTCTTTTTATTACCAAAGCATTAGAATCTTTTAAAACCTCAATAACGAATTTTGTAATCTACTTCGTAGGGTTTCAAAATTGTGGCATCAGTGAAGAAGCTTGATGAATTGATGTTCTAGGGAAGAAAAGCTCTTCTGGGGGCCTATTGTATGTTAAAATACAAAACTGCTGTTACAAGAAATGCTGTTTATTACGTTCCTATTATTATAGCCTATTCTAACAAGCTGAACACTGGTATTATCATGCAACAGAGCCCATGTATCACATTGAAAAAAAATGAGCATGCTTATACGATTTCAAGTTGAAATCATAACCAGAGACAAGCACATAGACTTACACTTATTCTTTCTCTATGTCATAACTTACTATAATCGATTTATTATAAGTTTATAATAATAAGTTTCTTAACTCAGTATCTAGAGACTTTTTCTTCCCTATCGAAATAAGGTTGAAAAGGTTTATTGATAGATTGCCAGTATTTCATACCAGAGAAAACTTATACTTTGTGAGATCGTTTTATTCTATGGTTCATACTATCAGTATTCTCTATATTCAACATCAATGCTTCTCAATCAAACCGATGCTGACGGTATGAAGTGAATCTTACTAACTTCAACAGACCGGTACCTCAGCAATTATACAGTGTTGAGTCACATGATCTTTCAATATTTTGGTATAAAAATCTATGTTTTCAGATTCAAATAACACTTACCCTTCTATTACCCCCTAAGAATCGGCAGGTTTTAGCTAATTGTGCTATTTTCGAGTTTCAAAATGAATTAATTACTAGGATGTAAAAATAGTCTGACTCTTCATACGTGTTATAGGTAGCTGTAGCCCAATCAAAAAATCATAGAACGATCATATTATTGTGAGACTGATCAATGGAGAATGAAACAGAAATTTAGAAAATGACAAAAAGGAGTCTTGGATAGGGGCTGAGCAGGAATAGGAAAGAGATGAAAAATATGAAAATTGGAAAGAGGAATTTATTTATTCATGATACAAATGACACTGATATGTTCTTAAAATGTATGAATTCAGGGCTACTCTCTTGTATTTATAAAATAGAATTATAGTAACCTTTGAAATTAATAAAATAATAGAATGATTATACAAATTATAACTTAAATTTTCATTCTATCATTTTATTAATTTCAAAGGGTACAATAATTCTTTTTTATAGACACTGATGTGATAACATATTTGTAGATGTTATTGAAGGAAGAAATAATCAGATAATTTCTGTGCTATTTTTTTCAAATTCGGGATGTGATGACACAGTCCAAAATAAGGTAATAGTAACATGTAGACTTGTAAACTGCAAAATGTTTGGATAATTTTGATGAAGATGAATGCAAAAGGAAGAGGTATAGAATGAAATGAAAATGGAAGACAGACGAAGAAAAATTTAAGAAATAGAGAAGGAGAATGCACAGAAGGAAGAAAAGAAACAAAACAAAAATAAAGAAATTTTTTATTATGAGCAGAAAGAATAATATGGAACTCTATATTAGTTTTGTTGTGTGAAAAACTGTTTCTGCACATTTTCCATTTTCGTGGAACATTTTCAAAAACTTTATAATCATACACTGTATGAAGCAATAAATATCAATTCTAATCTATTCTTTCTAAAATAAGGAAAAGAGAAGGAAGATTGTTCCACGAACAAAATAAAGTGTAGAATAGGAATAGTAACACGTGGAATTTTAAACTGTGAATGTATGGAAAAAATTGAGGAAGATTGTGGAAGATCAAAAAAGAAGATCATGGAAGAGGAATAAGTAGTATAGAAGAAATTAAAAATACAAGGCATACGGAGTGAAATTTAAGAAATAGAGAAGGAGAATGTAGAGAAAGAAGAAATGCGAGAATAAGGAAAGGAGGAAGAAGATTGTTTTACGGACAAAATAAAGTAAGAAAACAGTATAGGATTGAATAAAAGAAATACAGGAGGAGAATGCACAGAAAGAAGAAGGGAGAATTCAAATAGGAAAAGGGGACAAAATAAAGTAAGAAAACAGTATAGGGTTGAAAAAATAAATACAAGAGGAGAATGCATAGAAAGAAGTAAAGAGAGAACCCAAAAACAAGGAAAGGAGAAGAACGATGTTTTGCGGACAGAATAAAGTAAGAAAAAAGTATAGGATTGATTAAAAGAAATTCGGCAGGAGAATGCACAGAAAGAAGAAAATAGAGGAAGAAAGGAGAAGGGAGATTGTTTACGGACAAAATAAAGTAAGAAAACAGTAGAGGATTGAATAAAAGAAATACATCAGGAGAATGCACGGAAAGAAGAAAATAGAGGAAGAAAGGAGAAGGAAGATTGTTTACGGACAAAATAAAGTGAGAAAACAGTATAAGGTTGAATAAAAGAAACACAGCAAGAGAATGCACGGAAAGAAGAAAATGGAGGAAGAAAGGAGAAGGAAGATTGTTTACGGACAAAATAAAGTAAGAAAACAGTATATGGTTGAATAAAAGAAACACAGCAAGAGAATGCACAGAAAGGAGAAAATAAAGGAAGAAAGGAGAAGGAAGATCGTTTATGGACGAAATAAAGTAAGAAACAGTATAAGGTTGAATAAAAGAAATAGAGGAGGAGAATGCACAGAAAGAAAGAAAATAATGGAAGGAAGGAATAAGGAAAAGAGAAGGAAGATTGTTTACGGACAAAATAAAGTAAGAAAACAGTATAAGGTTGAATAAAAGAAACACAGCAAGAGAATGCACAGAAAGGAGAAAATAAAGGAAGAAAGGAGAAGGAAGATCGTTTATGGACGAAATAAAGTAAGAAACAGTATAAGGTTGAATAAAAGAAATAGAGGAGGAGAATGCACAGAAAGAAAGAAAATAATGGAAGGAAGGAATAAGGAAAAGAGAAGGAAGATTGTTTACGGACAAAATAAAGTAAGAAAACAGTATAAGGTTGAATAAAAGAAACACAGCAAGAGAATGCACAGAAAGAAGAAAATAGAGGAAGAAAGGAGAAGGAAGATTGTTTACGGACAAAATAAAGTAAGAAAACAGTATAAGGTTGAATAAAAGAAATAGAGAAGGAGAATACACAGAATGAAGGAAATAGAGGAAGGAAGGAATAAGGAAAGGAGAAGGAAGATAAAGTAAGAAAACAGTATAGGGTTGAATAAATACATGGAAAATAAGGTTATGCATGTAAGAAAGGCGAGAGAGAGAGACATTGAGTGGCAGTTCTGGTGTGAGTGAGTGAATAAGAGAGTGGGTTTGATCGATACGGAGGTGTTCTGGGGGGTCACGACACAATAAGGGCTTACTATTCGATAAAACAAAGTGCTATAAGGGCTAGAGTCGCGTGGTGGTACCGGCTATTCACTACTGGAAGGGCTTTAAGGCTCTACTTTCCTCAGTCTTGGTGGAAATCGTCACCAATTCATAACTAAACAACGTTTTCCGGGCCACAAATTGTCGTGAGTTGAGTTTCCCTTAATCTCAATTGAGGTTAACGTTGAATAAAGTTTCCGTGAGTTAAACTGGTGGACTTAACCTCAATTGAATAGATACGGACTTGGAGCTGCGGGACTTATTTGAGGATTTGGACACGTGGTGAGTTGACATTTTGATTATCACTTGGTAGAATAAAGTAGTGAATGTGCTGTTGTGGAAGATGTATCTCCATTACATAAATAATATTTTGAAATTGTCACAAACCTATTGAAACCGAAACGAATTTCTCGAAAACTGTTCTAATTTAAAATTATAAATTGTTGTAGTCAATATCAAAACGTTATATTTCTGTTATAAATCATCAGTTATTCTATCTTCTATCTATATATATAAAAGCGAAATGGCACTCACTCACTGACTGACTGACTGACTGACTCACTCACTCACTCACTCACTCACTCACTCACTCACTCACTCACTCACTCGCATAACTAAAAATCTACCGGACCAAAAACGTTCAAATTTGGTAGGTATGTTCAGTTGGCCCTTTAGAGGCGCGCTAAGAAATCTTTTAGCAATATTTTAACTCTAAGGGTTGTTTTTAAGGGTTTTAAGTTCGTCTTTTAGCATGTATATTCTTCTTCTCTCAATCTCTTAATTATAATTGAAATTTCCATATCATATGTTACTATAGAACTATAATCTAGATAGAGTACCTCTTCGAAACAGTTGTTAACTGGCAACTAAATTAATAATTTTATCAGGTTGGCATTAAGTTGAGTTGACTTTGTTAGGTTGGCACCAAGTTGGAGATTTAAATGCATTTATCGCGGAAAAATTGATTGGGCACTGCTACTTCAATCCTGGGAATATTATATTTCTAGCCGTCAGGCTCGCTTCGCTCGCCATATCCGTTTAGCCAGACGTTTAGTCTGGACCCCCGACTGGATTGTCCTAACATATGATAAAAATGCTCAAATGGAAAATGCAGGCGAGCGAAGCGAGCCTGCTTATCTCACTCTTGGACGATACAGTCGGGGGTCCAGGGGGCGGAGCCCCCTGGCTAGACGGATATGGCTAGCGAAGCGAGCCTGACGGCTAGTTTAATTATCAAATAACTATTTTCATAGATACCCAAGTAATAACATAGTGTAAATAAAATATTTCATACTCATAGATCTTAGTATCAGTTGTCTCTGGTAATAATTTGAAATAAATATGATTGGTATCGAAATTGGAACACATAAATAATATTAATTTCTGTTTGGTAGTGTAGTGATATTGTATATAACAAAAAACAAATTAGAAACATTCAAAGAGTCAATGCCTTTTTGGCCTATATTGTTCAGTCTACAAAATATCCTCCATTATTTTAAATTTGAGGAATGAAATAATATTGTCACAAGAAAATGATTTATTGGAACATATTTGATAGACTAGTTCCGGTTACCGTAATTCATTAATCAATACCATAACATTACCAATCCATTATCGACCTCTAGTATAGTAGACTGGAAGCTTAAACAGAAGATTTATGATAATAGTGGAGCCATAATATGATTTTCAGTTACCTATCAAGGTTGAGGTTTCCCATTGGCTAAGACAAGACACGCCTACTTGGGGCGGAGTTGTATACTTGATAGGTCATCAAACTACCTAACATATGGCTTCATTCTGTTGCTCGCTTGCAGTAGATATTCATACTGAGTAATTTTGTCCTACCAGGATGATCCAGCAATGACAATCGATTTTACGCATTCAAATCTACCGGTCTTATTAGGTATTATTAATTATTAACCAATTCAATTCAATTTTCAATCCAAAAAATAATTTATTCCGCACAACATAATATTATTACAAAACATAGTACCATCTAAAAAAATACCAATCAATATAAGGATATTCCACTATATTATTTTGATTTCCAAGATTTCACAGTTTTAAGATGTTCTATTCAAGATCGAAATCAGTTCTCAGACAACATAAAGCTTTTTAATTTCCAATTAGAAGAATAGGCCCTAAATAGAATAGAGAATGCGATAGAAAATAAGTAGGGTAACCAGGTTTGGAGAAGACTGATCAACTATTAATGAAAGTAAAAGTATAATTTCAAACGTCTTCCTGCACAATCTACAATATGATACCAGCTGAAATATGAAAAATTGACTCTCTGCAAGAATGTCAGTCATATAGATCTAGTAAGACGTATCTATTACATAGCTCACAGTTAATTATAGCTTGGGAGAATAGCTGCTGTTGTTGGAAACTAGAAAGACTATTGCTTCATCTGGATCACTACGATTCGTGTATTCGTGATCTAATTAAACTATAATATCATTTCATTCTCTAATTAATTTCATAATAAGAACAATTTTCTTTATTGCAACATGCTGTTCTGAATGTGTCACGTCATTCATGCTTGCTGCAGTATTTATATACTTATTTTTTAATACTATAATATTTATATACTGAGATAAAGAAAGGAAAAAAGATGCTGTCGAATTCCACTATAACATTTTTATTCACGAAAACTAGTTTTGGTGAATAAAAATGTTATAGTGGAATTCGACAACATCTTTTTTCCTTTCTTTATCTTAATATGGAGAAGTTCCACAATATCTCTTATAAAAGTGTTAAATTTATATACTGAATTGAAGGGTTTTTAAAATTGAATTCCTGGAGAGTTTTTTAATTGAAAATTGTTTGTAGTTTACTAGTTCATTCTGAAGGTGCGTACAGATATACGCGCCGCGAACATGAGCAATTCACTTTAAAGGTAGGCGCACACAGATCGTCATCGGACGGACGGCACGCATCGGACGGATCAGATTATTGAATTTGATGCATTGTTTTTATTTCCAATTCCAATGAAAACAATTGAAAACAATGCATCAAATCTAATTATCCGATGCGTGCCGTCCGTCCGATGACGATCTGTGTGCGTCTACCTTTAAAGTGAATTGCTCATGTTCGCGGCGAGTATATCTGTACGCACCTTTAGAATGAACTAGTAAACTACAAACAATTTTCAATTAAAAACTCTTCAAGAATTCAATTTAAAAAACCCTTCAATTCAGTATATAAAATATTACTTGTCGATCTGTGTGCGCCTACCTTTAATCAGCTGATGGCAAGCTTTTTATATCTGTATCTTACCGTTTCTGTAAAAATACAGATTTAGTCAGCTGATTAAAAGTGAATTGCTCATGTTCGCGGCGCGTATATCTGTACGCACCTTAATATTTATACTGTTAATGAATCTAGATTACTTTTTGTGAAGTTGAGAGGTTGATATTGTGGTATACATTCATATTATTTAATAAAAAGACTAAGAAATTGTCAAATACCTCGAACATTACTAATCTAGATTCTTATTAAATGAAAATACTAAGAAATTGTCAAAAACCACCAATTTTATTGAAAGTTGGAAAGTCCGGTTTCGGTTGTTACACCCATTGTCAATCTCTGATGAACTTTTCAGTTTATCAGAGATTGACAATGACGATAAACACTTTTTAGTTTATCAGAAATTGAAAGTTGGAAAGTCCGGTTTCGGTTGTTACACCATTGTCAATCTCTGATGAACTTTTCAGTTTATCAGAGATTGACAATGACGATAAACACTTTTTAGTTTATCAGAAATTGACAATGGTGTAACAACCGAAACCGGCCTTTCTAACTTTCAATAAAATCTGTGGTTTTTGACAATTTCTCAGTCTTTTTATTCTTCTATTAGTCTATATATATATACTTTTTATTCTTAGTCTTTAAGAATCTAGATCAGTAATGTTCGAGGTATTTCACAGCCAAAGTTCAATACAGAGGGGTCCAAAAAATATATATACTAATAAACAATGAACGTGAAGAGAACAAACAACTTACAACTATGAATATTACTCTCTATTGTAGTTCAGTTTTTTGTCAAGAGGTAATGTGACATTAACAGCCCGCATGCAAACTGTCAGGCAGTTTCAGGCCGTCATAAACTTTAAGGCTGTTTAAGACCGCCGTAACGTCTATGAATGATGTAGCACGTATCCCAGTCTATTAATATGCAAGCTATAGACAGTTCACACCAAAATATATTTTTGTATTTAATCACATTTTGAACTGCGGTTGAGTGTCATTGTTTAGTTACGTTAAAAACTGTAGGATTGACAAAGTGCATTATCAGAGAAAAATTCCTTACTTCCGATATATATACGAGGGCTATCCAGAAAGTAGATTACGTTTTGGAATAACTAGTAGCCTAGTTCTGTGAACAGTAGACCTCGCGCTCAGTAAGTTACATTGACCTGTTGTTATGTTTTCTCAAAAATTAATAAATAATTTATCAATTTAAAATGTCTAGAAAAAATCCTAAATAAATATAGAGCTATCTGTCCTATCGTACCGTGACGTGTTGTCCCGGAATGTGAGTGTGAGCGCTGTTATCAGGTCTGGCTGCAACTGTCTACAACTTTGATGGAAAGATACAATTTTCAAGATGTTCGATGTTTTTGAACGAGTAGTATTACAGTCAACTGTGTACTAACGTTGATTGAAAGATAAATTTTCAAGATGTTCGATGTTTTTAAACGGGTAGTATTATAGTCCACTAGACAGCTGATTTATGATGAATAATTCTATAGTCTGATTTTAACGGTAATATTGGCGTATGAAGGAGGCTCCTTTTCCCTTTCATATTATCCTTCAAATGCAAAATTTCCAAAAACCTTGTATATTCGTCGACGCGCAATTTAAAAAGGAACATACCTGTCAAATTTCATGAAAATCTATTACCGCGTTTCGCTGTAAATGCTCAACATATAAACATATAAACATGAGAAATGCCAAACCGTCGACTTGAATCTTAGACCTCACTTCGCTCGGTCAACGAGGGCTATCCAGAAAGTAGATCACGTTTTGGAATAAAAAATATACAAAGTATAGGAAACAAATTTTATTATATACAGATAATACTTCTCTTCTCTATGGTATTATGTAGCGTCAGTATCAGCGATGCTACGCCTGTTGAAATGGACATATTAATTAAATATAGAAGATTAATTAGAGGTCTAAGATTGAAGTCGACGGTTTGGCATTTCTCTTAATGTTTGAATGTTTAAATGTTTATATGGTGCGCATTTACGGTGAAACGCGGTAATAGATTTTCATGAAATTTGACAGGTATGTTCCTTTTTTGATTGCGCGTCGACGTATATACAAGGTTTTTGGAAATTCTGCATTTTAAGGATAATATAAAAGGAAAAAGGAGCCTCCTTCATACGCCAATATTGGAGTAAAAATCAGACTATAGAATTATTCATCATAAATCAGCTGACAAGTGATTACACAGATGTGTGGAGAAGCCAGTCTATCGCTGTATTTCCATAAGGTCTATAATTTTCAATCAGGTACTTGTGGATGAGAATACTGCGTGAGGTCTACTGTTCACAGATCTACTAGCATTAACATGAACCACATCCATTAATTAGCATTTCTACAAATGCAATTTCTAATTCATTTGCATTGTACTATACTTTTTCCTCTTCATTTACCAATAAGTTATTTTTGGTACTTCTAGTCTCACTGTCGCTTGCCACAACTTTTCCCAAACTTGAAAAGTTCTTCATAACTAATCACATTCAAGAGATGATATCTCCAAAAGTTTTGTGACGTAACTATACTGTTACCGGTACGGAGTAGCCTAATATATTACACTGAGCCGACACATAAGATTACTGATAAGAATAACTTTTTCTTCAAAGTAATGTGTAACGTAACAGTAACAGAGTCCAATCTCCAATGATTTCCAATGCAAATTTATGCTGAAAGCGTACATTACTCACCTGGTTACGAGCATACATAAAGCTCAGATTCATTATTATCATCATCATGTTTTATTGTTAACATATACTTTTGTAGATCGTTCTGAACAATGGCTTTCATAATAATGTTTCATTTTCTATGATGTTATGTTATTAATGGTTCTCATCGTTGTAAGTCATTTTATTTTTCCTTCCTGGATTTCTCAATGGAGCACTCTCAAGTACGATAACTACTTTATGAATGCTATGTATTTTGAATGAGATTCATTGAAGAAAATTAAATTTACTTCTAAAACAGATCATACAGTGTATTTTGTATTAGAGGATGTATTGGTATGTACAATCCAGAAGCTTAATAGCATCAGTCATACTGCTAAATAGTGATAGAATTTGAAAGACGAATCATTGAAGTGAATTTGGCTGATAACGGGGAACATAATAGTGTGTGAAAGCCAATAGCTCAATAGCAGAAGCACTGCTGATAGACTGATATCATTAGGTTTCTAAAAGAGGGGGTCAGAATACAAGGGATCCAAGTGACATTTTTCATTTTTTTGAGTTAGCTACAGTAATCGATAGCTGAAAGTGGTAAACATCTAGTATACAAAAGGTATAAGCATACCAAGGTCTATAATAATACCTTTATAGACCTTGAGCGTATAGGTATTTATAGACCTTGAGCGTAAGTCTAATCAGTGCTGACATCTGGTGTAAAATTTTTGAACTACATTTTCAAACAGCTGTTCATTTGAAACAAGGGGTCCAACTAACTTGGATCCCTTGTTTACAGGACAACGGTTGCTCGTATCCATCAAATTGAATTTAACCTTGATTAAACCATGTCACCAAGCAAAAGATACCTCAAGAACCAATTAGCAAATCATATAATATTGCAATGAGGTCATTAATCATTGTTCAATTGCTGGTAAATTTGATAGATCTATGGGAGAAGATTTTTCGACTTTTTATTGATAAGTTTCACGAGGTTCTACAAACATAAATGGAGTATAGTAGTTCAGCAGGTGAAAACCTTCGTATCTTATCTATCAGACGAGACGACAAAATCGTTACAGTATTTGTATGAGCTATTCCCTTTGGAAGAGTGACTGACCACTTTTGGATTTGACTCTACTATACTCTTTTGACTGTAACAGTTGATTACTTTACTGATGATAGTTAACTCTACTTTGTTATAAATATGAAAAACGAGTTATAATATAATATTATATGATAAAGTTCTCATAATATGAAAAAGTTACTTGCAGCTTTTGGAACATTGCCGTTTGGAACCCACCTAGAGCTGTAGGTTCACTCATATCTCATCATCATCGTAGCCATTACGCATGCATAAGCCTGGAGTTTGTGGGAATCAGCATCAACAAAGAAAAATAAAAAATAGAAGTCTTTGGAAAATAGGCTAGATGAAATAATAAGTAATGAGTATTTTGCTATTCTGAAATTATTTTTTTTTGCATTCATTTCATATTTTGATCTTGTTTTGAGTTCACTCCACTCAACACAACCAAAGGTACCTAATCAATATTGCACTTGACTTGGATTAATGCAACGGTTTAATCTGTATTACTACAGCAGTATTGCACAGGACTGTATGTATTTTAAAGTAAACTTGTTTTGGTACCTCCAATTAGCGAAACCAGTTTGATGAAACCACCGGTTCTCAAACCGGTGAAAAGCAATTAAAAGTTTTGTGGTAAAGAATTAAGCAAGTCAAAGGCCTACCATTTACCATCGGATTATTCTAAAATACATCCACAAAGTTCAATACGCGTAGTATTGACCAATGTAGCATAATTAAGCCGGTTTCAAGGGTCAAGTTTTTGCTGAGTTTAGGCCTACATGTAACTTTGAATCTTTATTTCACTACCAAACAAGTAATAATGAATGATTGTGAAACAGGCATTGAGTAAAGTGATTTATAGATTATGCTGGCAAAGTTTTCTTGTTAAAATATGGATTAATGAGATTCTGTAATGCAATTGATTGATCAATGCAGTTTGCTCAAGTTAATGATCTTTTCAAGGTTTGCTGGTAATATCGATGTATGATAATATTGTTAATAAGGTCCATGTCGGTATAAAGATGTCTATAATAGAAGTGTCAAGATTGTCTATATCATGGTTCAAGTAGTTCATGAAGTTGCAAGCTGTTTGCATGAAATTATCATATTATTGCAGCGTGTATATTCATTGCATCAATCAATGGAGGAATAAAACAAGATCGTGAAAGTGGTTTTGGGGCTAAATTATTTATGTATTGCTAAATGTCACACAGAATTTGAACAGAGAACAACAAAATGTAGCCTAGTATGAATAATTGGGAATTTTTGGCAAAAATGTAAATAAAATAACAATAAAGATTCAGATTGGAATCACGCATTCCGTTCCACCTTCAAGCTCCTACTATCTATTTATTCATCTATCGTACAAAATACTACAATCATAATATGAATATTACTATCTCCTGATATCTAATTGGTCATCAATTTTCAAGATTTACTTCTTCTTCTTCTTCTCTAAGCGCTACAGTCCTGGGTGAACCTTGGCTTTCTCAACTATTTGCCTCCATTCATCTCGCACCACCGCTTTTCATCTCCAGCCTTCCACTGACATTGACGTCAGGTCGTTCTCAACATCTTCCAGCCATCGTCTCCTCGGTCTACCTCTCTTCCTTGTGCCCAGCATCCTGCCTTCACGCATCTGTTTCTGTATTCTATTGTCGCTCATTCTGTATACAAGTCCAAGCCAGCTGAATCTCCTGGATTCGACAAAACGTTTCAAGATTTACTACCTCTCGATGACTGATTGGTCATTAATTTGAAGCTCGGCTAACATTCCCCTGATTCATCAAAACTTAATAGTGACGTAGTTCCAAATTCTGCCACTAGATGTTAGCACTTACTGGGTGGAGTACAACTGCTTCGATCACAAGCCAAGCCCCGCCTTCATTCTCCTGATTGGCCGAAAATTGATTGATATATAGTTCTAAGTTCTGCCTCTAGATGTCAGTAGTAAATGGGTCATGTACAACTTTTCAGAAAGCATACCAAACAAATTACTAGGAATGATCAATCTTGGGATATTTTTGATCATCTCTGGGCTGAATCTGAGAATCAAATTTGAAATTTTCTGTCCTGATTGTTCTCAAGATCAGGAAAATGTTAAAAATTGTAGATATTGCGCTCGAGATTTAAATCTCAGGCCCGGTTGCACAAAAGTCGGTTGAATTTTAACCGTGATTAATTTCACGAGGATCAATCAGAGAAGGCCTTTTTGATAAGCCGGCTTCTCTGACTGGCTCTCGTAGAATTAATCATGATTAAAACTCAACCGGCTTTTGTGCAACCAGCAATTGGTGTTTCTTATAAGAGTAATTTATAATTGTTATCATATCACATCAATTCGTAATAAAACTGTATAATAATATTGATCAAACTTCAAATATGGTTTTGGAAATATGTCCCTCTATGTCCGGCATTATCTTTATTACATCGTTCGGCTTCGACGGCTTCTCTGATTGGTTCTCGTAGAATTAATCACGATTAAATCTCAACCGGCTTTTGTGCATCCAGCAATTGGTGTTTCTTATAAGAGTAATCTATAATTCTTATCATATCACATCAATTTGTAATAAAACTGTAAAATATTGATAAACCTACAAATATGATTCCGGAAAAATATGACCCTCGAAGTCCAGCATTATCTTTATTACATCGTTCGATAAAACTTTTATCCCGTGATTCAAATGGTGGGACGAAAGGTTCATAGAAGCGAAAGAAAGAAAACCTTTCAAGAGCCGAGAGGGCAATGGACGAGTAAAATTCAACGACTGAACTGTTCTGCCATCAAAATTCAAGAGTGAAGAGGTGGGTGGAGGGGGTAGAGAAATGGGTATTGTGTGAATTCACCCCCTCCTCTTCATCGTTTTCCATCCCCTCAACGGTCAATGTACGTTTCATTGGAAGTTCAGCGATGGAAGAAAATAAAAACTTTGCAGTGATTAATGATGCGTGCCAGAGAGTGTGAAAGCCATTAGAAACAAACACTGAAAAACGTTTTATATTCTGAGTTCTATTGTAAGAAAATATATTGTGATGATTTAATTCAAGGACAGTTGAGTTTTATTTGGTTTGGAACTTTTGATGTGACTGATACCTTTATTGTTAGGTGGATCAATGGGAATGGGACAGTAACTCTATAGTATCACTTACTAACTTAGTACCACTTACTAAATTATAGTCCCACTTCACAATTGAAATTTATTGGCTAGCTATGGTTACAGTAATGGAATGAAAGTTACGAATTTATCAAATTGTTCGTATTTATTGAATAACGATTACAGGTTGAACAATTTTTAGTTGAATGTATCGAAATGATAGCGATTCGTCAAGGGGGATTGAAATTTCATATTTGAAGTTCATTTCAATTTTCATGGATAAAGGATTACTAACCTCCACTTATTTATCAAAATCCGATCAAATAGTCCCGGTTGATAAACCATTTCCAATTTACAGTTAATTACAATTTTGACATGGACAGATGTATAGTATAAATGAAGTCATCATAGTGGATACGAATCATATTATGTACTATCAATCCATTATCAATTATTTCGGGAGACACAGATCAGAAGTATTCTATTTTAAATTATATTGTCTCTTATCATCCATACAAAACTACCTTGTAACATGATAAAAATAGTATTGTAATATTTTCTTAATTCAATCATAACTATTTCAGTCTTCATGTGTTGTTGTGAGAAGTCAAAATCATTAATTTATTAAAATAATTGGAAATACTAGTTTCAATTGACACATGAGTATAAATCTTCAGTAAAGTGAACGTGTTGAGCGGCAGAATATAATATTATATAGTGAGGTCCACGTTATAATGGCAGTGGATAAAGATAGAAGAAAAGCGATGCCGATTCTCTGCATTTATTAATTATATTTCTACACTGTCAAAAACATAATTGTCATCTTTGTGGACCTAGGAAAGGATAGTACCACCGGCTTTGTCGAATGATAGACAAGGAAAGCAAAACCAAAGTTGAACAAATACTGTCATTATAACGTGGACCTCACTATGGCATGTGTTAAATCCATTGATTAGGCCATTAGCTGTTGACCAATGGAGGTAGAGCTCTACTGTCATTGGCCGAGACTAGACACGCCCAAGTATTCAGCTAGATACGTCTAGTCTCGGCCAATGACAGTAGAGCTCAACCTTCATTGGTCAACAGCTAATGACCAATCGTAGAGCTTCAGCCAAACTATAGTAGTCTATATTGATACTCTCCGAATTATTAATTTGGTATTGTGACTAAGTAAATAAATAAATGATTAAATATTTTCTGCTGTTCGATGGTTAAGCTTTCAGTTTATCAGAGATTGATAATCTATTTATCTATTTAATCATTCAGAATTACAGAAAAGTACCACAGGCTTATAAGCCCAAAACGGTTCCAATTCCAATTTATACAACAGTCCAAATGTAGCTAGGTTATGTGTCACTCAACATTCATCAATTACACACTCAATTTACAATTCAAAACACACAAAAATCATGTTTAAATTATTAAAAAAAAATACTTCTAAACTAAATTAAATCAATCACAATGGTAACCGAAACTAGTATCTATCTCGAATTGTCTTAATAAATAAGAGGTTTGATAATATCGAGTCATTTTTTATCAAGATGAATACTATCTCATTAGAGTTATTGAGAGTTTTTTAGTGTTATCTCATATATAGCTTTTTGATTTTTGACATAATTCAAACATATTTCTTGCTCTTGATTGGTAGATAATTTGAACAAAACAAGCCGCGCTGTTGGCTTATATACTAGACTCATCTATGTTTAATCTTGGTTATACCAAACATTGGCTGAGCCCAGTATCTCAAGCCAAGTTAATCTGGTTTAAGTCAATCACTTTGATCGTTAGCTGGGCTCGGTCTAATCAACGCATCAATCTCTCTGATTCCCTCCTCCCACTCTCTCTTACTCGTTCTCTCATTTCATCTTCTCATTCCAACATTCTCTCTTCGCAAACAAAGTTCAAAATCATCATCATCATCATCATCATCATCATCATCATGGTGATGCCTGTCAAAAGGAGCAATCAATATTGGCAATAACGCGGCCGAATCGCAAGCAGACAGGAACAGCACTGTTGCCAATTTGCTCAATAATATTGACTATTGACAGACTGCTCATTGCTTATTGCATTGCAGTTGAGAGTTGGTTTGATGATTGATGGTCCTTCAACATGATTGTACCCCGTCATTCTCCACTCATTTATGAAAAGTTTGTTGAGTAGTTCCACGTTCAAAGTTAGTTGAGAATATGATATATTGTGTTGTGTGTATACAATGAATAGTGTCATAAATATCTTTGATTAGATGCAATTAAAAATAAAACATCTACAGAATACAACAATACAAACATACAATACAATTCAGCTCATAGGAGCTGATCTCATTCATTCAAATATTCTTCGATATTATAAAGAGCTCTTCCAGTTAAATATATCTTTAATTCCAATTTGAATTTATTGGGATTCATCTCTTGTTGGATTCGCGTCGGTAGCTTGTTATAGAACTTGGCTTCTATGTATGTGGGCTTCTTCTTGTAGAACTCAAGTCTATGGCTTTGCAAATGTAAAAGTTTATCTCTGTTTCTAGTGCTGTACCTATGATTATGTCCTAACGTCAAAATATTTCCAAGATTTTCTTTCACACTCATAATTGTCACAAAGATGTAAAGACTGTAAACTGTCATTATATTCAAGTGAGCGAAATGTTCTTTAACTGATGCTATGGGGCCTAGGTGTAAAATTATTCTTATAGCTTGTTTTTGTGATTTGAGAATTGAATCCATGTTCTGATTTGAAGTAGATCCATAAAGACTTATACCAAAGGATAAGTATAGAATAGAGTATATGTAGGCAAAATAAATCATTTTCCGCGTTTCCATTTTACAAAAGGGAGACATTTTTCTAAGAGCATATAATCCACTCGATACCCGTGACAAAACCCTTGTGACATGTTCTATCCAATTCAAGTTTTGATCTGCTGTTAATCCCAAGAACTTGGTAGAGGTGGACTGAGAAATGACTTTGTTGTCCAAATTTATTGAAGGAAAAAATGTTTTTATCTGCTGTGTAGTAAATTTCAATAGGTTCGTTTTACTCATATTAATTATTAATTTATTGTTCATCAGATGTTTTGCCAAAGTGGAGAGGTTTGATTCTGCTAATATCTCAATTTCATTCTGGGATTTGGCTGATATGAATGTGTTTATTGAATGTGAAGATAAAATGAATTATAAAGTTAAAAATCTGGTGTGGCGCACTCACACAACTTTCCTTGCCCTTATGAAAATTGATCACCTGACGCTAGTGTTCCCGCGCATCTCAAGTCTACTATTCAAAGATTTGAGCCAGCTGGTGACAGGGCAATAACGCTGGAGGCACACTAGGTCTGCTATCTCTTCATAGTGGATCATTTAATAGAATCAACAGTTGCCAACAGTTTGCAATAATATTGGATAATCACATTTTCTCGAATTACGAGCTTATTTTTAATTTTAGGTGAAAATGTTACTGAACTTTAATTGTAGAGATTCTCATTTTCAATCTTTTCCACTCGGAATTTTTGTTTAAATTATATCTAAAGCCTGATAATTGGGAATCTAAAATCAAACGTTGCATAGATGGGGCGGAGCTCCTGAAATTTTTACAGATATAGAACTTGTGGCAGTTGATAAAGCTTATCAATGAATATTTTAGTATAAATTTAATCAAGATCGTTGAAGCCGTTTTCGAGAAAATCGTGGAAAACCCTGTTTTTGAAAACATTTTCGCCATCTTAGCCGCTATCTTGAATTGCATTTGATCGAAATTGTTCGTGTCGGATCCTTATATTGTAAGGACTTCAAGTTCCAAATTTTAAGTCATTCTGTTAATTGGGAGATGAGATAACGTGTACACAGACACACAAACACACACACACACACACACACACACACACATACAGTCCAATACCCAAAAACCATTTTTTTGGTCTCAGGGGAACTTGAAACGTATAGAAATTTAGAAATTGGAGTATCTTAATTTTTTCGGAAAGCAATACTTTCCTTACCGATGGTAATAGGACAAGGAAAGTAAAAAGAGACAAATCTAATGAACTATTACGCGGATATTGATCGAATCAGGGGTTTATTGAGAAGTACATTTATTCATTATCATTATTTTTTTGGATAAACGTATCATTTTAATTTTTCTATGTAAAAAGTAAATTCGTATGGCTTTTGTTGGTGGGGAGTCCCTTGCGGGAAGGTCCCACCGCCTGAATATATAATTTAAGCCGTCAATGGGCCTTACGACTGTCATACTTCAGCCGGCACCGACAGTTTAACGTGCCCATCCGATAACACAGTTTTCTATGTAATATTGCTATCTAGTCATGAGACTAATGAGCAAATTTTATTGAACCTAACCTACTAAATGAAAAATAAAATACAGTGAAACTGTCACTAGACTATCTTACTGTCAATGATAATATTCTGTACTTACACTTTTTGTGTAGTTGAGAAGTTGATATTGTTGTAATTATTCATAGTGAATGGAAAAGACTGAGAAATGTCAAAAACCACAGATTTATTGATAATTAGAAAGACCGGGTTCGGTTATTACACCATTGTCAATCTCTGATAAACTGGGTATCTGAGTTTACCGAGATACTGATAATCTGAGTTTATCAGAGATTGACAATGGTGTAATAACCGAAACCGGTCTTTCTAATTATCAATAAATCAGTGGTTTTTTGACAATTTCTTAGTCTTTTTCATTCATTATGTACTTAAATTATATAATAGTGCTATAAAGCATGATTTTTTGTTTCACTCAATCACTGCTCTGCTTTTTCACTTGAAACCACTTGCACTGCACGAATTCAAATAACTTCTTCTTTTTGAGCCTCCGCACCAATCCTCCGTTGTCTAGCAGCTGGATTGCCTCGACGTTGTTGTGTTGGTGGAGCCGTGTTCCATGACACCTATGACCCTATGTCCCATGATAGGTTCCATGACTCTCTGCATACCGCTGAATCTCTCAGAATACCAGGTTGACTGGTTGATTATAATTAAATTTCCTTTTTATTACTAAAAGTATAGACCAAGAGCTATAACATGAGCCTCAACTCAACCCCTCAAACGGCGAAAGAGTTGCTGGCGTGGTAGGGATTATTATTATTATTATTTATTTATTTATTTATTTATACGTGGATACAATAACAAATCATATAAATATGATTGGGAAGGAACAACAGGCTTGGCCCAAAACTATTCCATTCCCAAATTTTGATTACATGTCCAAAAAATAGGTTGTTTCTTCTGTGAGAAGTTCAAGCTCAACTTTCGTCCAAAAATAAATATGAGAATGCAAATTTTAAATTTAGAAAAATTAAAACACCAAATTATAGTTAAATATTACACTTAATTATCACTGCACATTGTATTAATTAAGTTATTTTATGAATTTTGAAGCCAAAAATACACACAAATTCTCACTAAGAACAGCTGATGATCTATTATTATTATTATTATTATTATTATTATTATTATTATTATTATATTATTATTAGTATTATTATTATTATTATTATTATTATTATATTAAATAATAAATTAAATAAGAATTACCATGTTTTAATATTATTTCTAGATTTCAAGAAAGCGTTTGACACTTTATCTTTTCATAAAATTGTACAGTCCATGAGTGAAATTGGTTTGTCAAGACGAGGTATTAACTGGTTAATAGATTATTTGAATAACCGAAAGGTTA